>NC_136913.1:55263476-55863476 GCF_949752795.1 Hyperoodon ampullatus
TCAATGAACACTGGGATGCATATAACTTTTTGAATTAGTGTTTTCATTTTCTTTAGATAAATACCCAGGAGTGGAATTGCTGTTTCAAATGGTAGTAATATTTTTAAGTTTTTGAGGAACCTTTATATTGTTTTCCATAATGGTTTTACCAAATTGTATTCCTACCAACAGTGCATGAGGGTTCCCTTTTCTCCACATCCTCTCCAACATTTGTTATTTCTTGTCTTTTTGATGATAGCCATTCTGACAGGTGTGAGGTGATACCTCATTGTGACTTTGATTTGCATTTCCCTGATGATTAGTGATGTTGAAAATCTTTTCATGTGTCTGTTGGCCATCTATATGTCTTCTTTGGAAAAATGTCTATTCTGGTCCTCTGCCCATTTTTAATTGGGTTGTTTGTGTTATTTTGATGTTAACTGTTATGAGTTATTTGTATATTTTGGATATTAACCTCTTAGTGGATATGTCATTTGCAAATATATTCTTCTATTCAGTAAGTTACCTTTTTATTTTGTCGATGTGCTTTGCTGTGCAAGTTACAGACAATATCACAGAAATACAAATAATCATGAGAATACTGTGAACAATTATATGCCAACAAATTGGACAACCTAGAAAAAATGGATAAATTTCTAGAAATATACAATCTTTTAAGATTGAATCTTACTCTTGGAAATGCTCAAACATGTTTGAATAAAGATGGTATAGAGGAGAGATGAGTGATCCAGCTGAATATTGTCTCAGGTCTGGTATTGACTCAGTGTGACTCTAGCTAGCCCCTCTCCATTTCCAAACATCAGAGTCCCCAACACCTGAGGATATTAAAATAAATGGTCTCTAAATATTCTTCCAGCTCTGGCATTCTAACCTAGGAACAAAGCTCCTGCCTGTTATAGCATAGCTCTTTGTCAAAGACACAATTCTACTTAACAAGGGATATTAATTATTTGTTTGCTGTGGAAGAAGTTGGCTGGTTGTTCACTAAACTCATTCACCTTTCTTCCTGGGAATACCACTTGTCAACATTTTCTAACCCAACACAAGTCTGTAGGGACATTTGCCTAATTTCTAGCCAATGGAATATGGATAAAATGATGTATGCATCTCTCAGGCCTGGCTCAACAACAAAAAAAAAACTGTATTTTTTTCTTTATACTTATTTTATAATTAAAATATCCTTAATTTTCTTTATGCTTTGATCTTCTGGTGCACAGGGACACCCAGAGAGATATTGGAATCAATATATTAAAAACGACAGAGGACATCAGGGATATGGAGGAGGCAGCAGCTCTGAGCTTTCATTCTCTCACAGAAGTGTAGCAACACAAACAGAAACTGTCAGAATCAATGTTGTCAGAACTCTGGGAAACAGTCAAACATTTACAACAATGAAGCAAATGCTGAACCAAGAAAAAGGCATCTTGAAAATGATAGGAAAGTTTTGTGCCATTTTTACTAGCCCTTACTGCACCCCTCTCCCAAGCAACAGTCCTAAAGTGAAGGCAGTCTTAAAGTAGCAGCAGCCTGAGTTCCTAGTGTGAAACCCTCACCCCTAGTTCCAGAGTGAGCTAAGCAAAACTTATTCAAAAATTATTGTGTATGTCTATTTTAACCTGTTATCTGAAGGACAGATACCAGGTGCTCATCTCTGTTTCACTCAATTCAGAATGCAGGCTGGAAAATGGGTGGGCACTTGTTAAAAATTTTGCAAAGCAAACTAATAAACTAGAGATGCCTGGGACAATAAATTATGGCCGGAGACATATAATAGACTGCTTAAGTCTGGAGCAAAAGCTGGAGAAGATTCTTTGGGAAATTAGGACATTCAAAAGCACCAATATATATGCGGGCAGTTTAGAAAGGCCCATGTATGTCCAGGGCAAGACACATGACTAGAAAAATATGGAGAAGATCCAAAGCTAACACACCGGACTGATACATAGGCTAAGTGCCAGTTTGGTTAAGTGTTAAAAAAAAAAAAAAAAAAGGAGTGCTTCAGCACAGAGCCAATGTTCAAAGATTGGGAGAGATATGTGGGTTTCTTGGTTGCTACTGTTGTTGTTTACTTTTAACTGCTGGCACTCAAGGAAATTCCTGTCAAAATATTAGCTGAACAAGATCCACACAGACTTCAGTGATCAATATGACAAAGAATACAGTCTTTGCACAAATAGTTTGGTTAAAACACCTAAACAAATGGACTACTATAGCCATCATCAAATAAAGTAACAACAACAGAAAACAGCTAAATATGGGGAAGGGGGAGAATCTGATTTCCAGTTACCACATTATAATTAAAACAGTTTTCAAAAACAATAACAACAAAAACACAAGACATAAAAATAAACAGGAATGTATGGCCCACTTAAAGTAACAAGTAAAATTGACAAACTGTTCCTGAGGAAGTCCAGACATCAGACTTACTAGACAAAGACAAAAAAGTACTGTATTAAATATGTTCAAAGAAAAACATAGACAAAGAACTAAAGAATATAAAGAATATAAGAAAATAAATGTATTAAAAAAAGGGATATAAAAAAAGAAAAATTGTAAAAAGGAACTAAACAGAAATACTAGAATTGAAAAGTAAAATAACTGAAATTAAAAATCACTAGAAGAGTTCAACAGCAGATCTGAGCAGGTGGAAGAACAAATGATGAAACTTGAAACATGACAGTTGAAATTATTAAGTCTGAGGAGCAGAAATTTAAAAAGAATGAAGTAAGTAAACAAAACCTAAGAGACACCATCAAATGGACCAATATACACATTATGTGAGTCACAGAAGTAAGAGAGAGAGAAAGATAAAGAAGCAGAAAGAATATTTGAATAAATAATGGCTGAAATTTCTCAAAATTGACAAAAGACATGAATAACACATCCATGATGCTCAACAAACTTCGAGTTGGAAAAACTCAAAAAGACTCATATGAGACATAAACAAGATGTGGATAGCCAAAGACAAAATGAAAATCTTGAAGCAGAAGGAGAGAAAAAATCTGTCAAGTACAAGTGATTCTCAATAAGATGCAAAGTTGATTTCTCTTCAGAACCTGGAAGCTGGAAGGCAATAAGATAACATATTTAAGTGTCAAAAGAAATAAACTATTAACCAAGAATTTTATACCCAGCAAAAAATCCTTCAAAAATGAGGGAGAAATTAAAATATTCCTAGATAAATAAAAGAAGCTAAAGGAGTTTGGTACTATTAGACTTGTACTTCAGTAAACGTTAAAGGGAGTCCTTCAGGTTAAAATGAAAGGACCCTAGATAGTAACTCAAAGCCATAAAAAGAAGTCAATATCTCTGGTGAAGTTAAATACATGGGCAAATACAGAAGACAGCATTATTGAATATTTGGTTTGGTACTCTGCCTTTTATTTCCTATATTATTTAAAAGAAAAATTAATAAAATAGTAACAAAAATAATAATAAATCTATGTTATTGCACATACAATGATTAAGATAAAAACCAAAGTGACAAAAATAACATAGAGGAAGGTGATATCAAACTGTATAACTGTCGAGTTTTTGTATGTTATTGAAATTAACTTGGTATTAATTCAAAATATATTGTTAAAATTTAGTATGTAATATATAAAATAGATAATTGGTAAGGACCTACTGTATAGCACAGGGAACTCTACTCAATACTCTGTAATGGCCTATGTGGGAAAAGAATCTATAAAAGAGTGGATATATGTATATATATAACTGATTCATTTTGCTGTACACCTGAAACTAGCACAACATAGTAAATCAACTATACTCCAATATTTAAAAAAAAAAATAAATAAAATTTAGTATGTTAAAGGGAATCCACATGGTAACCTCAAAGAAAATATATTAAAAGAAAACCCCACACACAAAATAAATGATAAGGGAATTAAAACTTTTCACTGCAAAAGATCAACTAACACAAAAATGGCAATGTGGAAGAAAATGAACAAAAATGGCATAAGAAATACATAAAACTAATAATACAATGTCAGAAATACTCTCTTATCAGTACTAATCTTTATGTATATGGATTAAACTCTCCAAAGGTACAGATTGATGGATTGGATAAAAGGAACATAATCCACTTATATACTATATGAAAAGATTCATTTATATCCAAAGACACAAATGGGTTGAAAGTAAAAGAAAGTAAACATATTCCATGCAAATAGTACTGAGAAGAGAATTGGGGTGTCTATACTGATATCAGACAAAATAGACTTTAAGTTAAAACTTTTACAAGGGAAAGGGAAGGATATTATATATTTATAAATGGTCAATACATCAAGAAGATATAACAACTCTGAACATACATACACCCAATAACAAATCCCCCCAAATCTATGCAGCATTGACAAAATTTAAGTGAGTAATAATGGTTCTAAAAAATAGTTGGAGACTTGAATACCAACTTCAACAAGAGATTGGATATCTAGACAGAATGTCAATAACAATGTAGAGAGCTTTAACAACACTATAAAACAACTAGACATAACTGACATTTATAGAACACTACACCTAATAAAAGAAGAATATACATTCTTCTCCATTACATATGAAACATTCTGTAAGTTAGACCACATACATTAGGTTATTAAACGAGTTTCAATAAATTTTAAAAGACTGAAATCATACAAAGTGTCTTTTCTGACCACAAGACAATGATGATATAAATCAATAACAGAAAGAAAATTGGAAAATACACAAACATGTGGAATTAAATACCACATTCTTAAAAAACTAGTGGGCCAAAGAAAAAATGTTAAGTGAAACTGTAAATTACTTAAAGCTGAATGAAAATAAAAACACCACATACCAAAATGTATGGGATACAGCAAGGCAGTAGGAGTCTGAGGAAAATTTATACCTGTAAATGCCTATATTAAAAAAGAAAAGATATTTCAAATAAATAATCTAAATTTATACCACAAGGAACTAGAAAAAACATAACAAAGTAAGCCCAAAGCTAGCAGAAGGGAGGAAATAATAGATTAGAGTGGAGATAAATAGACTAGTAAAACAGTAAAATCAATAAAAAGTAGATTCTTTGAAAAGATGAACAAAATTGGCAATCCTTCTAATCCTTCAGCTATACTGACAAAGAAAAAAGAGAGAAGATGAAGATGACTAAAATCAGAAAGGAAAGTGGGGGATTCCTGACAGAATGGCAGAGTAGGAGGACCTGAGCTCACCTCTTCTCACAAAAACAACAAAATCACGAGTACCTTCTGAACAACCATTGACAAAAAAGGACTGGAAACTACCAAAAAATATATTTTACATCCAAAGACAAAGAAGTCACAATGAGATGATAGGATCCTGTACCCGCCAGGCGGGCAACCAACAAACTTTAAAATAATTATACTGCAGAGGTTCTCCCACAGGAGTGAGAGTTCTGAGCCCCACATCAGGCTCCCTAGTCTGCTGGTCTGGTATCAGGAGGAGGAGCCCCCAGAGCATTTGGCTTTGAAGACCAGTGGGGCTTGATGGCACGAACTCCACAAGACTTGGGGAAATAGAAGGAATATTCTTAGAGGACACACACAAGGTTCGTACAAACTGGGACTTAGGGGGAAAAGAAGTGACTTCATAGCAGCCTGGGTCAGACCTACCTGCTGGTCCTGGAGGATCTCCTGTGGAGGGGGCTGGCTGTGGCTCACTTCAGGGACAAGGACACTGGTGGAAGACGTACTAGGGAGTACTCATTAGTTTGAGCTGTCTGAGGCTGCCATTTTGACACAAAGACTTGGTCCCACACAATAGCCCTTAGACTCCAGTGCTAGGATGCCTAAGGCCAAAAAACAAACAGGGCGGGAACACAGCACCAACCATCAGAAGACAGACTGCTTAAAGTTTTCCTGAGAACACAGCCACCTTTAAATACACCCCTTGACACAGCCCTGCCAGCCAGAGGGACATGACCCAGCTCTACTCACCAGTGGGCAGGCACCAGTCACTCTAACAAGGAAGCCTGCACAAGCCCCTTAGACCAGACTCACCCAACAGAGGGCAGACACAAGAAACAAGAGGAACTAAAATCCTGCAGCCTGTGGGATCACAAACACTGAAAGTTAGGCAAAATGAGATAGCAGAACAATATGTAGATGAAGAAACAAGATAAAACCCCAGAACAACTAAGTGAAGTGGAAATAGGCAATCTACCCAACAAAGAATTCAGAGTAATGACTGTAGAGATGATCCAAGAAGATATGAAAAGAATGAATGCACAGAGTGAGAAATTACAAGAAGTTTTTAACAAAGTTAGAAAATACAAAGAATAACCAAACAGAGTTGAAGAATAAAATAGCGAAAATGAAAAATACACTAGAAGGAACCAATAGCAGAATAAATGAGGCAGAAGAACGGATAAGTGACCTGAAGAAAGAATGGTGGAAATTATTGCCAAGGAACAGAATAAAGAAAAAAGAATGAAAAGAAATGAAGACAATCTCAGAGACCTCTGAGACACACGAACATTCACATTATAGGTGTCCCAGAAAGAGAAGAGAGAGATAAAAGGCATGAGAAAATAATTGAAGACATAATAGCTGAAAAATTCCCTACCCTAACAGGGGAAATTAAACAATCACCCAAGTCCAGGAATCACAGAGAGTCTCATACATGATAAACCCAAGGAGGAACACACTGAAACACACAGTAATAAAACTGACAAAAATCACAAAGAGAAAATATTAAAAGCAACAAATAACATACAAGTAAATCCCAATAAGGTTATCAGTTGAGTTTTCACCAGAAACTCTGCAGGCCAGAAAGGAGTAGCAGTATACTGTATATTTAAAGTGATGAAAGGGAGAAACTTACAACAAAGAATACTCTACACACCAAGGCTCTCATTCAGATTTGAGGGAGAAATCAAAAGCTTGACAGACAAGCAAAGGCTAAGAGAATTGAATACCACCAAATGAGCTTTACAACAGATGCTGAAGGAGCTTCTATAGGCAGAAAATAAAAGGCCACAATTAGAAACAAGAAAATTATGAAATGGGAAAGCTCAATGGTAAATGTAAACATACAGAAAAGGAAGGAAATCATGCACACACAAACATATTATCAAAACCAGCAATGATGAGAAGAGGAGAATACAAATGTAGGATATTGGAAATGCATTTGAAATTAATAGACCAGCAACTTACAACAATCTTGTATATATATAGGGTGCATGCCAACACTTCATGGGAACCACAAAACAAAAATCTGCAATAGATATACAGAAAAAAGGGAAAAAGTAATCCAAAGAGAACTTTAAAGATACATATCAAATACCTAGAGAAGAGAACAAAAGTGGAAGGAAAGAAAAAAGACCTAAAAAGCAAATCCAAAAAATTAACAATATAGCATTAATACATAAATATCAGTGAGTATGTTAAATGTAAAAGGATTAAATGCTCCAAGCAAAAGACATAGACTGGCTGAATGGATACAAAAACAAGACCTATATATATGCTGTCTACAAGAGACCCAATTCAAATCTAGGGACACATACAGAAAGTGAGGGGATAGAAAAAGTTATTCCATGCCAATGGAAATCAAAAGAAAGTTGGAGTAGCAATACTTACATCAGAAAAATATATTTTAAAATAAAGACTGTTACAAGAGACAAAGAAGGACACTACATAATGATCAAGGTAACAATCCATTTCTAATTCTATTGATTTGAGTTTTCTCCGTTTTTTTTTTGTGATGAGTCTGGCTAATGGTTTATAAATTTTGTTTATCTTCCCAAAGAACCAGCTTTTAGTTTTATTGATAGTTGCTACTGTTTCCTTCATTTATTTTTCATTTATTTCTGATCTGATCTTTATGATTTCTTTCCTTCTGCTAACTTTGTTTTTTTTTTTCTTCTTTCTCTAATTGCTTTAGGTGTAAGGTTAGGTGGTTTATTTGAGATGTTTCTTGTTTCTTGAGGTAGGATTGTACTGCTATGAACTTCCCTCTTAGAACTGCTGGAGAGTGTGTGGACAAAAGGGAACCCTCTTGCACTGTTGGTGGGAATGTAAATTGATACAGCCACTATGGAGAACAGAATGGAGGTTCCTTAAAAAACCAAAAGTAGAACTACCATATGACCCAGCAATCTCACGACTAGGCATATACCCTGAGAAAACCATAATTCAAAAAGAGTCATGTACCACAATGTTCATTGCAGCTCTATTTACAATAGCCAGGGCATGGAAGCAACCTAAGTGTCCATCGACAGATGAATGGATAAAGAAGATGTGGCACATATATACAATGGAATATTACTCAGCCATAAACAGAAGCGAAATTGAGTTATTTGTAGTGAGGTGGATGGACCTATAATCTGTCATACAGAGCGAAGTAAGTCAGAAAGAGAAAAACAAATACTGTATGCTAACACATATATATGGAATCTAAAAAAAAAACGGTTATGATGAACCTCAGGGCAGGACATGAATAAAGATGAAGATGTAGAAAATGGACTTGAGGACACAGGGAAGGGTAAGGGTAAGCTGGGATGAACTGAGAGAGTGACATGGACTTATATATACTACCAAATGTAAAACAGATAGCTAGTGGGAAGCAGCCACATAGCACGGGGACATCAGCACGGTGCTTGGTGACCACCTAGATGTGTGGGATAGGGAGGGTGGGAGGAAGATGCAAGAGGAAGGAGATTTGGGGATATATATATGTATACATATATATGTATATGTATAGCTGATTCACTATGTTATAAAGCAGAAACTAACACACCATTGTAAAGCAGTTATACTCCAATAAAAATGTTAAAAATAAAATAAAATTTAAAAAAAGGTATCAATCCAAGAAGAAGATATAACAATTGTAAATATATATGCACCCAACATAGGAGCACCCGTATATATAAAGTGTATGCTAACAGCCGTAAAAGGAGAAATAGTAACACAATAATATTGGGGCAATTTAACACCTCAATTACATCAGTGAGCATCCAGAC
Organism: Hyperoodon ampullatus; assembly: GCF_949752795.1. Classification (NCBI taxonomy): domain Eukaryota; kingdom Metazoa; phylum Chordata; class Mammalia; order Artiodactyla; family Ziphiidae; genus Hyperoodon; species Hyperoodon ampullatus. Next base: position 55,272,439 of record NC_136913.1, read on the forward strand.
AGAAAATCAATAAGGAAACACAGGCTTTAAATGACACGTTAGACTAGGTGGACTTAACTGATATCTATAGGGCATTCCAACAAAAAGTAGCAGAACACACATTCTTCTCAAGTGCACATGGAATATTTCCCAGGATGGATAGCATGCTGGGCCATAAAGAAGCTTCAATATAAATTTCAGTAAACTGAAATCATATCAAGCATATTTTTCAACCACAATGCTGTGAAATTAGAAATCAACTACAAGAAAAAAAGTTGTAAAAAAAAATTGGAGGCTAAACAACATGGTACTAAACAATGTATCACTGAAGAAACCAACAAGCAAATCAAAAAGTACCTAGAGACAAATGAAAATGAAAACATGATGATCCAAAAATTATGGGATGCAGCATATGCAATGCTAAGAGGGAAGTTTACAGCAATGCAATCATACCTCAGGAAACAATTAAAATCACAAGTAAACAACCTAATCTTACACCTAAAGCAACTAGAGAAAGAAGAACAAACAAACCCCAAAGTTAGTAGAAGGAAAGAAATAATGATCAGAGCAGTAATAAATGCAAAAGACTAAAAAAAAGTAGAAAAAGGTCAATGAAGATGAAAGCTGGTTATTTGAAAGATAAGCAAAATTGATAAACCTTTAAACAGGCACATCAAGATAAAAAGGGAGAGGGTCCAAGTCAATGAAATTAGAAGTGAAAAAGAAGTTAAGACTGATGCCACAGAAATACAAAAGATCATAAGAGACTACTACAAGCAACTATATGCCAAAAAACGGACAACCAAGAAGAAATGGACAAATTCTTAGAAACGTACGATCTCCCAAGACTGAACCAGGAAGAAAAAGAAAATATGAACAGACCAATCACGAGTACTGAAATTGAAAGTGTGATTAAAGAAACACAATAAACAAAAGCCAGGACCATATGACTTCACAAGTGAATTCTATCAAACATTTAGAGAAGAGTTAACAACTATCCTTCTAATACCTATCCTTCTGAAACTCTTCCAAAAAATTGCAGAGGCAGGAACACTTCAGAATTCATTCTATGAGGTCACCATCACCCTGATACCAAAACCAGACAAAGATAGCACACAAAAAAGAAAATTACAGGCCAATGTCACTGACGAATATAGGGACAAAAATCCTCAACACAGTACTAGCAACCAAGTCAAAGAATATATTTTTAAAAATCATACATACATGATCAAGTGGGATTTATCCCAGGGATGCAAGGAGTTTTCAATATCCACAAATCAATCAGTGTGATACATCACGTTAACAAATTGAAGAATAAAACCATATGATCATCTCAATAGATGCAGAAAAAGCTTTTGATAAAGTTCAACACATACTTAGGATAAAAGCTCTCCAGAAGGTGGGCATAGAGGGAACCTAGCTTGACATAATGAAGGCCATATATGACAATCCCACAACTAACATCATACTCAACAGTGAAAAGCTGAAATAATTTTCTCTAAGATCAGGAACAAGACAAGGATGTCCACTCTCAATACTTTTACTCAATATAGTTTTGGAAGTCCTAGCTATGGAAATCAGAGAAGAAAAAGTAATAAAAGGAATCCAAAATGAAAAAGAAGAAGTAAAACTGTCAATGTCTGCAGATGACATGACACTATACATAGAAAGTCCTAAAGATGCCACCAGAAAACTATTACAGGTCACCAATGAATTTGGTGAAGTTACAGGATACAAAATGAATATGCAGTAATTTGTTGCATCCCAATATGCTAACAAAGAAAGATCAGAAAGAGAAATTAAGGAAACAATAACATTTACCATTGCATCAAAAAGAATAAAATACCTAGCAATAAATCTACCTAAGGAGACAAAAGACATGTACTTTGAAAATTATAAGACGGTGATGAAAGAAATCAAAGATGACACAAACAAATGGAAAGATATACCATGTTCTTGGATTGGAAGAAAAAATACTGTCAAAATGACTATACTAACCAAGATGATATACAGATCCAATGCAATCCCTATCAAATTGCCAATGGCTTTATTTTTTTCAGATCTAGAACCAAAATCTTAAAATTTGTATGGAAACACAAAAGTCCCTGAATAGTCAAAGCAATCTTGAGAGAAAGAAAACGGAGCTGAAGGAGTCAAGTTCTCTGACTTCAGACTATACTATAAAGCTACAGTAATCAAAAACATATGGTACTGGCACAAAGATAGACTTATAGATTAATGGAACAGGATAGAAAGCTTAGAAATAAACCCATACACGTGTGGTCAATTAATCTATGACAAATGAGACAAAAATATACAATAGAGAAAAGACAGTCTCTTCAATAAATGGTGCTGGGAAAACTGTCCAACTGCATGTAAAAAAAAATAGAATTACAACCTTCTCTTACACGATACACAAAAATAAACTCAAAATGGATTAAGGACCTAAATGTAAGATCAGATACTATAAAACTTAGAGGAAAACATAAGCAGGACACAGTTTGACATAAATTGTAGCAATATCTTTTTAGATCCACATCCTAGAGTAATAAAATAGAAACAAATATAAACAAATGGGACCTAATTAAACGTAAAAGCTTTTGCACAGCAATGGAAACTATAAACAAAAAGAAAAGGCAACCCACAGAATGGGAGAAAATATTTGCAAATGATGCAGTGGACAAGGGATTATCTCCAAAATATACAAATAGCTCAGTATCAAAAAATCCCTAGCAACCCAATCAAAGTAGACATTTCTCCAAAGAAGACATACAGATGGCCATAAAGCACATTAACTCAACATCACTATTTATTACAAAATTGCAAGTCAAAACTAAAATGAGGTATCACCTCACACCAGTCAGAATGGCTATCATCGAAAAATTTAGAAACAATAAATGCTGGAGAGGATGTGGAGAAAAGGGAAACTTCCTACACTATTGGTGGATATATAAATTAGTACAGAACACTATGGAGAGCAGAATGTAAGTTCTTTAAAATACCTAAAAGTACAGCTAACATATGATCCAGCAATCCCAATACCGGGCATGTATCTGGAGAAAACCATACCTTGGAAAGATACCTGCACCCCAGTATTCACTGCAGCACTATTTACAATTGCCAAGACATGGAAGCAGCCTAAATGTCCACTGACAGATGAAAGTATAAAGAAGATGTGGTACATGTATATAATGAAATATTGCTCAGCCATAAAAAGATTGAAATAATGCCATTTGCAGCAACATGGAGGGACCTAGAGATTATCATACTAAGTGAGGTAAATCAGACAGAGAAAGACAAATATCATATGATATCATTTATATGTGGAATCTAAAAAATGATATAAATGAACTTATTCACAAAACAGAAAGAGACTCACAGACTTAGAAAACAAACTTATGGTTACCAAAGGGGGATGGTGGGTGGAGGGATAAATTAGGAGGTTGGGATTAACAGATACACACTAGTATATATAAAATAGATAATCAACAAGAACCTACTGTATAGCACAGGGAACTCTACTCAGTAATCTGTAATAACCTATTTGGGAAAATTATCTAAAACAGAATATATATATATATATATATATATATATATATATATATATATATATATATATGTATGTATGTATATGTATAACTGAACCACTTTCCTGTACACATGAAACTAACACAACATTGTAAATCAACTATACTCCAATATAAAATAAATATTAATAAAAAAGAAATGAATGTGGGGATATTACTAACAACCTTACAGAAATTAAATAAAATTATAAAAGAATGTTTGAACAATTATATAACAACAAATTAGATAATCTAGATGAAATGGATAAATTCCTATAAATCCACAAATTACCTAAGCTGAGTCAAGAAGAAATAGACAATATCAGCAGACTTATACCAAGTAAAGAGATTGAATCAGTAATCATAAATCTCTCAATGAAGAAAAATCCAGGAAGAGATGGCTTCTCTGGTGAATTCTAACAAACCTTAAAATAATTACTCCTAATCTTTTCAAAATTTACCAAAAAAAAATTATTTAATACCTAACTCATGTTATGAGGTCAGCAATAACCTGATAAAAAATACATCACAAGAAAAGAAAATTACACACCAATATCCCTCATGTATATTCATGTAAAATTCTTCAACAAAATACAAACATAATGAATCCTATAGCATATTAAAAGGATTTTACACCAAGAGGAGTTTATCATAAGAATGCAAGGATGATTTAACATAAGAAATTCAATGTTAATATAGCTCACTGATAGAATAAAGGGAAAAAAACACATGCTCATATCAATTGTCAAAGAAATCTAGGAATAAAAGGGAACTTCTATGACATGGTAAAAAACATATAGGAAAAATCCACAGCTAACATCATACTTAATGGTAAAAGACTGACACCTTTCCCCCTATGATTAGGAAAAAAAAAAAAAAAGCATGGCCACTTTCACCACTGCAATTCAACATCTTACTGGAAATCCTAGCCAGAGCTATTACAGAAGGCAAAGAAATAAAACGGATACAAATTGGAAATAAAGAAGTAAAACTAGGGACTTCCCTGGCAGATCAGTAGTTAAGACGCTGCACTTCCAATACAGTGGGTGCAGGTTTGATCCCTAGTTGGGGAACTAAGATCTCACATGCTGCAAAGCATGGCCAAAAAAACAAACAAGTAAAACTATATTCATAGATAACATATTCTTATGTAGAAAATATCCTAATTACTCCACATGAAAGCTAGTAGAGGAAATAAATTTTTATGGGCTGAATTATCTCCCACCCCTAAATCATATGTTGAAGCCATAACTCTTGGTACCTCAGAAAGTGGCTGTATTTCAGAGACAGAATCATTACAAAGGTAATTAAATTAAAATGGGATAGTTAGGGTGGGTCCTAATCCAATATGACAGTATCCTTACAAGAAGAAGAGATTAGGACATAGAGAAAGGGGAAGACCAGACACGTGCTTATACATGCATAGAGAGACAACCATGTGAACACACAGCAAGAAGGCAGACATATGCAAGCCAAAGAGGGCCTCAGAAGGAACAAAAGACAGTCTACACCTTGATCTCAGTATTCTAACCTCAAGAACTTTTAGAAAGTAAAATTTCACTATATATATGTATATATATATATATATATATATGTATGTATATATATATACATATATTTATATTTATATTTATAGTTATAGTTATACCTGTAGTTATAGTTATAGCAGCCCTAGCAAAGTAATACATATACAAAGTCAGAAAAGTTTCAGGATACAAGGTAAACACACAAAAGTCTGGTGTGTTTCCATATACCAGCAAGAAACAATCCAAAAAGGAGATTAAAAATCCATTATATTTCATAGTACCTAAATTCATAAAATATCTGGAAATAAATTTAACTGAAGAGGGGAGTGTCCAAAATGGTAGAATAAGAAGAATATGAGCTCATCTTCTGCCATGGGCACATCAATATTACAGTTATTTACAGAGCAACTATAGATGAGAAAGGCTGGAAGATTAGAAGAAAAGACCTTCAACAGCTAAAGATAAAGAAGGAACCACAACAAACAGGTAGGAGGGACTGAAATGGGTATCATCAAGACCCATACCCCAACGTGGGTGATGCACAAGTGGGAGGATGATTACAATTGCAGAGGTTCTCCCCAAGGAGCGAGGGGACAGAGCCCCACGATGGGGTCTCCAGCCTGGGGGTCCTAAACTGGAAACATGTGTCCCCAGAACGTTTGGCTTTGAAGGCCAGCTGGGCTTAATTTCAAGAGAGCTAGAGGGTTGTGAAAAATAAAGACACCACTCTTAAAGGGTGCACACAAAATCTTACACACTCCAGGACCCAGGGCAGAAGCAGTAATTTGATAGGAGCCTGGGTCAGGCCCACCTGCTGGTCTTGGATAGTCTGCTGGAGAGACCACAGGCAACTGGAGCTCACCCTGGGGATATAGACACTAGTTGCAGTAATTTTTTGTGAGCTGCTTCTACCATGAAGATGCTGATGCTGGTAAGTGACATTTTGGAATCCTCCTTCTAGCTTATTAGTGCAGGGAGCCAGCCCTGCCTGTCAGGCTGTCAGCACCAGTATTGGGACACCTACAGCCAAGCAACTACCCACCAGGGAGAGACACAGACCCACTGATGAGCAGGATGGCTGCCTTAAGATCCCTTGAGCCCACAGACAACCTGAAACCCAACTCAGTCCACCAGAGGGCCTAGGACTCTGGCCTGCACACCAGTGCACCAGCATTAGACCTGGGAACCCAAGGACCTTGCAGCCAAAGATGCTGGAATCTGTCTATGTTCACCACTGGACCGACATTAGCTCTGAGATCAGCTTCACCCACCAGTTGACAGAAACCAGTCCCAGGACCCACTGAGTCCCAGCCCTGCCCACCAGCAATCTGAAACACCAACACTAGGATCCCTAGTGTCCTGCAGCCAGAGAACCTGGTGCCCAGCTCCACCACCATTGAGCTGACACTAGCCCTGAGAACTCCTGCGCCTCAGCCATGCCCACCAGAAGGCTAACACCAGTTCTGGGATGGCTGGGCCCTGTAGCCAGAGGCCTCAGGACACAGTTCTGTCCACCAGTGGGCCAGCACTAGCCCCAGGACATAAGTTCACCCACCAGTAGGTGGGAAACTGCCCAGATACCTTGGACCCTTAGCCAGGTGACCCATGAGGTAGATCCACTCACCAGTGGGCCAGCACCAGCTTTCGGACATGCCAGACGCAACACCCAGTTATGTCAGGATCTGGTCTGGCCTGGCAGCAGAACAACAATAGATCTTGAACCCTCGCCCTGCAGTCACCCAATGCAGAACCTGACTCCACCCACCAGGGGGCCAGCACTAGCCTTGGGAAAAAGGGGGCCTCTGCAGCCAGATACCTGGTGACCTGGCCCTACCCATCAGTGGCAGTCAGCCTCTTCACAAGGGAGGGCCTAGCCACCTACTGGAATGGGGGTGAGACAGCCCCCCCAGACCACCCACAGTAGTCATCTTGCCACTACAGAAGGTCCCACCAAACCCACATGGGGGACAACCCTAGCTCTGATATCCAGAAAGGAGTGCAATGCTGGGCTGCATAGGACATTTCCCACAAAAGGTCATTTCTCCAACATAAACAACCTACCAAACACATAGAAATGAAGAGAAAATTAGGCAAAATAAATATGTTCCAAATGAAGGAACAAGATAAAACTACAGAAGAACTAAGTGAAGTGGACATAGACAATCTACCCAATAAAGAGTTTGAGGTAATGTTCATAAAGATGCTCAAAGAACTCAGGAGAAAATGGTATAAACAGAGTGAGAAGTTAAAAAGTTTTTAAAAGAGAGTTAGAAAATATAAAGAACAACAAAGGAGATGAAAAATGAAACAACCAAAGTGAAAAATACAATAGAAGGGGTGAACAGTAGATTACATGACACAGAAGAACAGATCAGTGACCTGGAAGACAAAGCAGTGGAAATCACTGAAACTGAACAGAAAAAAGAAAAAAAAAAGAATTAAAAAGAAAAAAGGAGACAAGCTTGAGCTCGAGATGGTGGAGTAGAAGGACGTAGGCTCACCCCTTCTTACAGAAAAAAATAAATTACTAGTAAATTCTGAACAAACAATGACAGAAAAACACTGAAACCTATCAAAAAAGATACCCTACAGCCAAAGACAAAGAAGAAGCCAAAATGAGACAGTATGAGGGGTGCAATCATGATAAGATCAAACCTCATACCTGCCAGGAGGGCAACCCATGGACTGGAGAGCAATTGTACCACAGAGGCCCTCCCAAAGGAGTGAAGGTCATGAGCCCCATGTCAGGCTTCCCAGCCAGGGGTCCAGCATTGGGAGGAGAAGCCCCCAGAGAATCTGGCTTTAAAGCCAGCAGTGTTTGATCACAGGAAATCCATGGGACTGGGGGAAACAGAGACCCACTCTTGGAGGGTGCACACAAGGTCCCATGAGCACCAGAATCCAGGGGAAAAAAGCAGTGACCTCATAAGAAACTGGGCAAGACCTACCTGCTAGCATTAGAGGGTCTCCTGAAGAGGTGGGGGCTGGCTGTGGCTCACTGTGGGGACAACGAAAATGGCAGCAGCAGTTCTAGGAAGTACTCATTGGTGTGAGCCCTCCCAGAGGCTGCCATTAGTCCCACCCAACAGCCTGTTGGCTCCAGTGCTGGGATGCTTCAGGGCAAACAACCAGCAAGGTGGGAAGACAGCTGCACCCATCAGCATAAGCTGCTTAAAGTTTTCCTGAGCATGGCCCTGCCCACCAGAGGGAGAAAACCCAGCTCCACCCACTAGTGGAGTCCCTCCACTGCCTCATCCATCAGAGGGCAAACAGCAGAAGCAAGAAGAATTACAATCCTACAGCCTATGGAACAGAAACCACAATCACAGAAAGTCAGGTAAAATGAGATTGCAGACAAACATGTCCCAGATGAAGGAACTAGATAAAACTCCAGAAGAACCATTAACTGAAGTGGAGATAGGCAACCTGCCAGAAAAAGAGTTCAGAATAATAGTAGTGAAGATGATCAAAGACCTCAGAAAAAGAATGGAGGGAAGGATTGAGAAGATGCAAGAAGTGTTTAAGAAAGACCTCGAAGAACTAAAGAACAAACAAACAGAGATAAATAATACAATAACTGAAATAAAAAATACACTAGAAGAAATCAATAGTAGAGTAACTGAGGCAGAAGAACAGAATGGATAAGTGACCTGGAAGACAGATGGTGGAAATCACTGCCATGGAAAAGAATAAAGAAAGAAGAATGAAAAGAAATTAGGACAGTCTAAGAGACCTCTGGGATGATATTAAACACACTAACATTCTCATTATACGGCTCCCAGAAGGAAAAGAGAGCGAGAGAGAAAGGACCTGAGAAAATATGAAGAGGTAATATATAACAGACATCTAGGTCCATGAAGCACAGAGAGTTCCCAAGAAGTTCAATCCAAAGAGGACCACACCACGACACTCTTCAATTAAAGTAGCAAAAATTCAATGTACAGAGAGAATATTAAAAGCAGAGATGGAAATCAACAAGTTGTGTACAAGGGAAATCCCACAAGGCTATCAGCTGCCTTTTAAGCAGAAACTGCAGGCCAGAAGGGAGTGACAAAATATATTTAAAATGATGAAAGGAAAAAAAAAAAACTATAACTAAGAATGTTATACCTGGTAAGGATTTAATTCAAATTTAATAGGGTTACCAAAACTTTTACAGACAAGCAAAAGCTAAAAGTTCATCCACAGCAAGCCAGCTTTACAAGAAATGTTAAAGGGCATTCTCTAATTTTAAACAAAAAAGGCCACAACTAGAAATATGAAAAACAGGAACAGAAAAATCTCATTGGTAAAGGCAAATATACTGTAAATGTAGTAGTAAATCAACAACACAAAAAGCTAGTAGAAAGATTAAAGAGTAAAATCAACTATATTCACAATGAGTAATTAAGAGACACAAACAAAAAGAAATGTAAAATATGTGAAAAATAGTTGATGTGGGAGGAGTGTAGTAAAAATGCAGTGTTGTTTAAAAGCATTTGAAATTAAGAGATCAGTAGCTTAAAATAATTATGTATATATAGCAAATTCTATCTGTTAACCTCATGGTAACCACAAACCAAAAATCTATAATAGAACACAGACAGAAAAAGAGAGAAAGGAATCCAAACATAACACTAAAGATAGTCATCAAATCACAAGGGAAGAGTGCAAAAGAAGAAGAAAGGGAAAAAAAAGAAATATGAAAAGAACACCAAATCAATTAACAAAATGAAAATAATTATACACTTGTCAGTAGTTACTGCAAATTTATTTATTTTTTAAACATCTTTATTGGAGTATAATTGCTTTACAATGGTGTGTTAGTTTCTGTTTTATAACAAAGTGAATCAGTTATACATATACATATGTTCCCATATCTCTTCCCTCTTGCATCTCCCTCCCTCCCACCCTCCCTATCCCACCCCTCTAGGTGGTCACAAACTACCGAGCTGGTCTCCCTGTGCTATGCAGCTGCTTCCCACTAGCTATCTATTTTACCTTTGGTAGTATATATATGTCCATGTCACTCTCTCACTTTGTCACAGCTTACCCTTCAAATTTAAATTGACTAAATGCTCTATTTGAAAGACATAGAGTGGCTGAATGAATACAAAAATACCCATATATATGCTGGTTTCACAACACTCATTTCAGATCTAAAGACACACAGAGACTGTAAGTGAGGGGATAGAAAAAAGTATTCCATGAAAAGGGAAATGAAAAGAAAGCCAGGGTAGTGATACTTATATCACACAAAATAGACTTTAAAACAAAGACTATAGCACAGATGAAGAAGGACATTACAAAATGATTAAGGGATCAATCCAAGAGATATAATGAAAATATATATGAACCTAACATAGGAGACACTAAATACATAATGGAAATATTAACAGAAGTACAGAGAAAAATCGACAGTAACAAAGAAAGAGTAGGGCACTTCAACACCCAACATACATATATGGACATATCATCCAGAGAGAAAATCAATAAGGAAACACTGGGCCTAAACAACACATTACACCAAATGAATGTAATAAATCTATATAGAACATTCCACCCAAAAGCAACAGAGTGCACATCCTTTTCAAGTGCATATGGAACATTCTCTAGGGCTGATCACATGCTAGGCTACTAAACAAGCCCTGGTAAATTTAAGAAAATTAAAATCATATCAAGCAACTTTTCCAACCACAACACTATGAGACTAGAAAACAACTACAAGATAAAAACTGCAAAACCCACAAATGTGTGGAGGATAAACAATATGCTACTAAACAACCAATGGGCCACTGAAGAAATCAGAGGAAATCAAAAAATACCTGGAGACAAATAAAAACAGAAACACAATGATCCAAAATCTACAGGATGTGGCAAAATCAGTTCTCAGGAGGAAGTTTATAGTGATACAAGCTTACCTCAGGGAACAAGAAAAATCTCAAGTAAACAACTTAACTTTACACCTAAAGGAACTAGAAAAAGAAAAACAAACAAAACCCAATGTTGGGACTTCCCTGGTGGTACAGTGGTTAAGAATCCACCTGCCAATGCAGGGGACAAGTGTTTGAGCCCTGGTCTGGGATGATCCCACATGCTGTGGAGCAACTAAGCCCGTGCACCACAACTACTGAGCCTCTTCTCTAGAGCCTGTGAGCCACAACTACTGAAGCCCATGTGCCTAGAGCCTGTGCTCCACAACAAAGAGAAGCCACCACAATGAGAAGCTTCTGCACCACAATGAAGAGTAGTCCCTGCTCGCTGCAACTAGAGAAAGCCCATGCACAGCAACGAAGACCCAATGCAGCCAAAAATAAAATTAATTAATTAATTAATTTAAAAAAACAGTGTTAGTAGAAGGAAAGAAATCATAAAGATCAGAGCAGAAATAAACGAAATAGAGACTAAACTATTAGACAAGATCAATGAAACTAAGAGATGGTTGTTTGAAAAGATAAACGAAATTGATAAACCAGACTCATCAAGAAAAAAGAGAAAAGGCCTAAATCAATAAAATCAGAAATGGAGTAGCAGAATTTACAACCCACACTATAAAAATATAAAGAATCATAAGAGATGACTATGAAAAACTATATCCCAATAAAATGGACAACCTAGTAGAAATGGACAAATTCTTAGAAATTTACAATCCCTCAAGACCAAACCAGGAAGAAATAGAAAATATGAGCAGACCAATTACCAGTAATGAAATTAAAAAAAATAAAAAAAAACTGTAGAAGAAGGAACGCTGCCAAACTCACCCTGATACAAAAACTTGACAAAGATATCACACAAAATAAGAAAATCACAGGCCAATATCACTGGTGAACATAGATGCAAAAATCATCAACAAAATATTAGTAAGCTGAATCCAATAATACATTCAAAGGATCATACTCTGTGATAAAGTGGGATTTATTCCAAGATGCAAGGATTGTTCAGTATCCACAAATCAATCACTGTGATACAACACTGTAACAAATTGAATAAAAATCATATGATCATCTCAATAGATGCAGAAGAACATTTTGACAAATTAAACATCCATTTATGAAAAAAAATCAACAAGATGAGTAGAGAGGGAACATACCTCAACACAATTAAGGTGATATATGATAAGCCCACAGCTAACATCATACTCAGTGGTGAAAACTGAAAACTTTTCCTCTAAGATCAGGAACAACACAGGGATGCTCACTCTCACTCCTTTTATTCAACATAGTATTGGAAGTCCTATACACAGCAATCAGAAAAGAAAAAGAAATAAAACTGGAAAGGAAGAAGTAAAACTATCACTGCATACAAATGACATGATAACATATATATATATATATATATATATATATATATATAATATTAAATATGCCGCCAAAAAACTATTAGAGCTCATCAATAAATTCAGTAAAGTTGCAGGATACAAAATTACTATACAGAAATATTTGTTGAAAGCTCTGATTTTTCTGTTAAAGGTTTTGGCCATTCTGTTAGCACTTGTTTGGCACTTTGGATTGACTATTTGAAATCAGGCTGTCCATAATGGAACTGTGCTAGCTTTTGTTCTAATTCCTTTTGGAACCAGTCTGTTCCTATTGGAACTGTGCTGCTAAACCTTTGGTCCAGTTCCTTTGGAACTGGGCTGTTTTTCCTATTAGAACTGTGCTGTTTAGGATTTTTTCCCCTTTGCTTTAGAGAAAAAAACATCTCTACGAAATGGGATTCCATTCATATAATGCTTTGAGTATGCCCCTACTCCAGGGATCCTAGCCAGTTTAATGTTTAAAAACTGCAGTCCCTCCTCATGTGCATTTCTAACTAAATGGATCAACTTAATTTAGAACACCGATGGCCATTATGGGGGATTTTTGAACTCCCCAAACATACTTTTCCTAAGTTTTCTGATCCAAAAAACCCCCCAGGTTTGCTGATGAATTTAACATAGTTATTCAAACTTACTAACCTGGTTTTTCAGATTTGTATCAGTTAGTCCACATGCTTGTTGGTGAGGGTCAAACCAAACACTGGATAAACTTGCCGGATCGTAAAATCTTGAAAAGGATTTAGAAAAGTAAGCCCTTAACTTTTGGCAAGAGGCTAAAATATTTGCTGGAGAACTCCAGTGAGCAATTACAGTAGCTTTCCCTAAGCCTATTGACTGAAACAAAATTCAGGGTTGCAGACAAAAATCTAGTGAACGTGTTCATGACTATTACAATTTACTTAAGACTATTTTCAAAGGAAATTCTGGGCTTCTTTCAGGTGTTAAATATAGTTGGGTAGGCTTTAACTGTGTGTTTACTAAGGGCTGAAACAGGATCTTTCACTTTTAGTTAAAAGGATCAGGGTGGAATGGGAAACTATGTCTACCTTAGATTAGGTTAATCTGGCAAATCAGCTTGCTTGCACCCTAGATGTGTCACTAAATGAAAAACTGCTAAAATTCTTAATTTTCAACTCTGACAAATGAAGGACCCTAAACAAAACAAAACAAACAAACAAACAAAAAAACCTCTTAGTTTCAGCTATTACTGCAAAGAGCCAGGACATTGGCAAAAAGATTATCACAAAATTTAGCACTTTAGGTGTCTTCAGCCCTCTAACCAGAATTTCCAGTGCCCTCCCATTTCTGAAAAATTGGGGCTCCACGGATCTACAGGAGCTCCTCCCAATCCTTCCTCTTACTTGGCTCAGATAAACAACTCTCCATATTGGGAATGAATCTCTTACTGTCCTTATTGAAACTGGAGTCACACTGTCAGTGTTCAACCACGCTGCTATAAAGCAGCTCCTCCCTCATAATACTAAAATAGTTCAAATAAGGAAGATTTCTAGTGAACCACAAAATGTTCCTGTCTCTGAACTCATTCCATCTTGATTAGGCCCATTGAGAGATAACCACTGTTTACTTAGTCCCCCCACCCTTATCCATTTATCAGGTGAGACTTCTTAGAAAAGTATCATGCTGGAATTTCTTTCTACCAGAAGGGGGAAATAATTCTAGAATTTGACAGTAGCAATGAAAATACCCAACCAGATAAATTAAATGACCCTTCAACATCTTTCATTTTCTCTTTCTCTGGTAGTACTTGAGCTGGTTCTGGAAATATTGATAATTTGTCTTTATTGAGCCAATTCCAACCCTTCTTATGGGCAAAATATCCAACTGATATTGCCAAAATACACAGTGTACCTCCCATCAAGACTCACATAGATCCCTCAAAACCTCTCCCCAGGATTAATTAATACCCTATAAGTAAAGAAGCACTTCAAGGTATAAAGCCCATAAAAGAAGATTGCAAGGCTCGGGGCCTCATTATCCCTTGTACTAGTTTCTGTAATACTCATATTTTGCTTTTGAGAAAACCCAAGGAGGTATGTCCAGGATCTCTGAGCAATAAACAACATTATCGCTCAACACCCTGTTGTTCCTACCCCCATACATTACTAACATCCATTCTAACAGAAGGCAAATTTTTCACCATAATTGATCTATGCAGTACATTTTTCAGTATTCCAGTTGATAAGGCTAGCCAATATGTTTCTGCCTTCACCTGGGAAGGATGACAATACATCTGGACAGTAATGCCCCAGGGTTTCCTTTTTTTGTTTGTTTGTTTTTCTTTTTGTGGCCACACCATGTGGCTTGTGGAATCTTATTTCCTGGACCAGTGATTGAACCCATGCCCTCAGCAGTGAAAGCATGGAGTCCTAACCACTGGACAACCAGGGAATTCCCAGTAAGTCCCTCTTAATTTTCACAAATCTTGAAAACTGATGTGGATTATACAAAGTTTTCTACAGGTTCAAAGTTGTTACAATATATAGATGATTTGCTTCTATGCTCTCCTGCTCAAACCTCTTCACACGAAGACAGCACCCATCTGTTAAAACTTTTGGTCTTAAAGGAACCATAAAGTCTCCAAAGAAAAATATCAGTTTGCTTAAACTCAGGTTGGATATTTAGGGCACCTGATCTCTGAACAAGGACTACATTTAGATCTATGTAGGCTTTATGGAATCCTGAGATTCCCAAAACCTAAAACTAAGTGTAAGTTATAAGGTTTTATTGGGTTAGCTGGCTACTGTTAAAATTGAATTCCAAATATTTTTTTTTCTTATCACCCAGCATTTATCTGCTTTATTAAAAAAGAGAAAACATGAAAAGGGGCACAGATACCAGGAACAGGGAATGCCTCTCTGCAGTATACAAGCTCGGAATGTGCAGAGAGGCTGTGTTTGGATTTGAAGAAGGAGCCTTCAATATGGCAGAGGAGTAAGACATGGAGATCACCTTCCTCCCCACAAATACATAAAAATTACAACTACATGTGGAACAACTCCTATAGAACACCGAATTAATGCTGGCAGAAGACCTCAGACTTCCCAAAAGCTTTTCTTTTGACATTTGTACTAGGGTTCTGACTGTCCATTATTTTTATTTATTTTTTTTCTTTTTAGTGTAGTTTCTAGCGCTTGTTATCATTGGAGGATTTGTTTCTTTGTTGTGGTTGCTCTCTTCTTTCTTTCTCTTTCTTTTTTATTTATTTATTTATTATTATTATTTTTTATTTTTTATTTTTTTTTGTGGTACACGGGCTTATCACTGTTGTGTCCTCTCCCGTTGTGGAGCACAGGCTCTGGATACCCAGGAGCAGCGGCCATGGCTCACGGGCCCAGCCACTCAACGGCACGTGGGATCTTCCCAGACCGGGGCACGAACCCATGTCCCCTGCATCGGCAGATGGACTCTCAACCACTGCACCACCAGGGAAGCCCTCTTTTTTATTTTTAATAATTATTTTATATTTTAATAACTTTATTTTCTTTTCTTTCTTTCTTTCTTTCTTTCTTTCTTTCTTTCTTTCTTTCTTTCTTTCTTTCTTTCTTTTTTTCTCCTTTTTCTTCTGACCTGTGTGGCTGACAGTGTCTTGGTG
The DNA here is from genome assembly GCF_949752795.1 of Hyperoodon ampullatus. NCBI lineage: Eukaryota > Metazoa > Chordata > Mammalia > Artiodactyla > Ziphiidae > Hyperoodon > Hyperoodon ampullatus. The sequence continues at coordinate 55,288,420 of NC_136913.1, forward strand.
CTCTGGTAGGGGGTCAGGCCTGAGCCTCTGAGGTGGAAGAGGCGAGTTCAGGACACTGGTCCACCAGAGACCACGTGGCCCCACATAATATAAAATGGTGAAAGCTCTCCAAGAGATCTCCTTCTCAACGCTAAAACCCAGCTCCACTCAATAACCAGCAAGGTACAGTGCAGGACACCCTATTCCAAACAACTAGCAAGACTGGAACACAAACCCACCCATTAAAAGAGAGGCTGCCTAAAATCATAAAAAGGTCACAAACTCCCCCAAACACACCACAGGACGTGTTCCTGCCCACCAGAAAGAAAAGATCCAGATTCATCCACCAGAACACAGGCACCACTCCCCTCCACCAGAAAGCCTACACAACCCAGTGAACCAACTTTACCCACTAGGAGTAGACACCAAAAACAATGGGAAGTAATGAACCTGCAGCCTGCAAAACGGAGACCCCAAACGCAGTAAGTTATGCAAAATGAGAAGACAGAGAAATTCACAGCAGATGAAGGAGCAAGGTAAAAACCCAATAGACCAAACAAATAAACAGGAAATAGGCAGTCTACCAGAAAAAGAATTCAGAATAATGGTAAAAAAGATGATCCAAAATCTTGTAAATAGAATGGAGAAAATACAGAAACATTTAACAAGGATGGAGAAGAACTAAAGAGCAAACAAACAAAGAGGAACAACACAATAAATGAAATTAAAAATTCTCTAGAAGGAATCAATAGCAGAATAACTGAGGTAAAAGAACGGGTAAGTGACTTGGAAGATAAAATAGTGGAAATAACTACTGCAGAGCAGAATAAAGAAAAAGGAATAAAAAGAATTGATGACAAGCACAGAGACTTTTGTGACAACATGAAATATGCCAATATTCGAATTATAGGGGTCCCAGAAGAAGAAGAGAAAAAAAAAGGGACTGAGAAAATATTTGAGGAGATTATTCTTGAAAAATTCCCCAGTATAGGTAAGGAAATAGTCAGTCAAGTCCAGGAAGTGGAGAGAGTCAATACAGGATAAATCCAAGGAGAACCAAACCAAGATGCATATTAATCAAACTATCAAAAATTAAATACAAAGAAAAAATATTACTAGCAGCAAGGGAAAAGCAACAATTAACATACAAGGGAATTCCCATAAGGTAAACAGAGAAACTTTCAGCAAAAACTATGCAAGCTAGAAAGGAGTGGTAGGACATATTTAAAGAGATGAAAGAGAACAACCTACAGCCAAGATTTCTCAAAACAGCAAGGATATCATTCAGATTTGAAGGAAAAATTAAAAAATTTAGAGACAAGCAAAAGCTAAGAGAATTCAGCAACACCAAACGAGCTCTACAACAAATGCTAAAGGAACTTCTCTAGGCAGGAAACACAAGGGAAGGAAATGAATTACAATAACAAACACAAAACAATTAAGAAAATGGTAATAGGAGCATATATATTGATAACTACCATAAATATAAATAGATTAAATGGTCCCACAGAAATAGATAGACTGGCTGAATGGATACAAAAACAAGACCTGTACATATGCTGTCTACAAGAGACCCACTTTAGTCCTAGGGACACATACACACTGAAACTGAGGGGATGGAAAAAGATATTCCATGAAAATGGAAATCAAAAGACAGCTGGAGTAGCAAATCTCATATCAGACAAAATAGACTTTAAAATAAAGACTATTACAAGAGGTAAAGAAGGAAACTATATAATGACCAAGGGATCAATCCAAGAAAAAGATATAAAAATTGTAAATATTTATGCACCAAACATAGAAGCACCTCAATACATAAGACAAGTGCTAACAGCCATAAAAGGGGAAAATGACAGTAACACAATAATAGTAGGGGATATTAACACACCAAATTCACCAATGGACAGATCATCCAAAAGGAAAATAAATAAGGAAACACAAGCCTTAAATGATACATTAAACAAAATGGACTTAGTTGATGTTTATAGGACATTCCAACCAGAAACTGAAGATTAAACTTTCTTGTCAAGGGCTCATAGAACATTCTCCAGGACAGATTATATCCTGGGTCACAAAAGAAGCCTTGGTAATTTTAGGAAATTTGAAATTGTATAAAGTATCTTTTCTGACCACAACGCTATGAGCCTAGATATCAATTACAGGAAAAAACATATGTAAAAAATACAAAAACATGGAGGCTAAACAATACTTTACTAAATAACCAAGAGATCACTGAAGAAATCAATGAGGAAATCAGAAAATACCTAGCAACAAATGACAATGAAAACACAACGGTCCCAAACCTATGGGATGCAGCAGAAGCAGTTCTAAGAGGGAAGGTTATACAATAAAATCTTACCTCAAGAAACAAGAAACATCACAAATAAACAACCTAACCATACACATAAAGGAAATAGAGAAAGAAGAACAAAAAATAAAAAACCCAAAGTTAGCAGAAGGAAAGAAATCATAAAGATCAGATCAGAAAGAAATGAAAAAGAAATGAAGGGAAGGATAGCAAAGACCAATAAAACTAATAGCTGGTTCTTTGAGAAGATAAACAAAACTGATAAACCATTAGCCAGAATCATTATGAATAAAAGTGAGAAGACTCAAATCAATAGAAGTAGAAATGAAAAAGGAGAGGCAACAACTGTCATTGCAGAAATACAAAGGATCATGAAAGATTATTACTAGCAACTATATGCCAATAAAATAGATGACCTGGAAAAAATGCACTAATTTTTAAAAAAGCACAGCCTTCTGAGACTGAGCCAGTAAGAAATAGAAAATATAAAAAGACCAATCACAAGCACTGAAATTGAAACTGATTAAAAATATTCCAGCAAACAAAAGCAGAGCACCAGTTGACTTGACAGGTGAATTCTACCAAACACTTAGAGAAGAGCTCACACCTATAATTCTCAAACTCTTCCAAAATGTAGCAGAGGGAGGAACACTCCCAAACTCATTCTACGAGGCCACCATCACCTTGATACCAAAACCAGACAAAGATGACCCAAAAAAGAAACTACAGGCCAATATTACTGATGAACATAGATGCAAAAATCCTCAACAAAATACTAGCAAACAGAATCCAACAGCACATCAAAAGGATAATACACCATGATCATGTGGGTTTTATCCCAGGAATGCAAGGATTCTGCAATATACCAAATCAACCAATGTGATAAACCATATTAACAAATTGAAGGAGAAAAACCACAAGACCATTGCAGTAGATGCAGAAAAATCCTTCCACAAAATTCAACACTCAATTTTTATAAAAAACACTCCAGGAAGTAGGCACAGAGGGAACTTAGCTCACCATAATAAAGGCCATATGTGACAAACCCACAGCCAACATCGATGTCAATGGTAAAAAATTGAAACCATTTCCACTGAGATCAGGAACAAGACAAGGTTGTCCACTCTCACCACTATTATTCAACATACTTTTGGAAGTTTTAATCATAGCAATCAGAGAAGAAAAATAAATAAAAGGAATCCAAGTCCGAAAAGAAGAAAAACTCTGTTTGCAGATGACATGACATTATACATAGAGAATCCGAAAGACGCTACCAGAAAACTACTAGAGATAATCAGTGAATTTGGCAAAGTAGCAGGACACAAAATTAATGCACATAAGTCTCTTGCATGCATATACACTAATGTGATGAAAAATCTGAAAGAGAAATTAAGGAAACACTCCCATTTGCCATTGCAACAAAAAAGAATAAAACACATTGGAATAAACCTACCCAAGGAGACAAAAGACCTATATGCAGAAAATTATAAGACACTGATGAAAGAAATAAGATGATGCAAACAGATGGAGAGACATACCATGTTCTTTGATTGGTAGAATCAACATTGGGAAAATGACTATACTACCCAAAGCAATCTACAGATTCAATGCAATGCCTATCAAACTACCAATGCCATTTTTCAGAGAACTAGAACAAAAAAGTTCACAATTTGTATGGAAACACAAAAGACCCCAAATAGACAAAGCAAAGTTGAGAAATAAAAATGGAGCTGGAGAAATCAGGCTCCTGGACTTCAGACTATACTAAAAAGCTATAGTAATGAAGACAGTTTGGTACTGACAGAAAAACAAAAATGGAACAGGAAAGAAATCCCAGAGATGAACCCACACACCTATGGTCACCTTTTCTTTGATAAAGGAGGCAAGAATATACAATGGAGAAAAGACAGCTTCTTCAATAAGCGGTGCTCGGAAAACTTGACAGCTACATATAAAAGAATGAAATTAGAACACTCCCTAACACCATACACAAAAATAAACTCAAAATGGATTAAAGACATAAATGTAAGGACACACACTAAAAAACTCTTAGAGGAAAACATACGCAGAACACTCCATGACATAAATCACGGCAAGATATTTTTGACCCACCTCCTAGAGAAATGGAAATAACAAAAATAAATAAACAGGACACAAGGAAACTTAAAAGATTTTGCACAGCATAGGATACCATAAAGAAGACAAAAAGACAACCCTCAGAATGGGAGCTTTAGTGGAAAGGGTTTCAGTTTTTCACCATTGAGAACAATGGTGGCTGTGGGTTTATCATATATGGCCTTTATTTTTGTTATTAGTTTCTGCTTTATAACAATGTGAATCAGTCATACATATACATCTGCTCCCACACCCCTTCCCTCTTGCGTCTCCCTCCCTCCCACCCTCGCTATCCCACCCCTCCAGGCGGTCACAAAGCACCGAGCTGATCTCCCTGTGCTATGTGGCTGCTTCCCACTATCTATCTACCTTACGTTTGGTACTGTATATATGTCCATGCCTCTCTCTTGCTTTGTCACAGCTTACCCTTCACCCTCCCCATATCCTCAAGTCCATTCTCAAGTAGGTCTGTGTCTTTATTCCCGTCTTACCCCTAGGTTCTTCATGACATTTTTTTTCTTAAATTCCATATATATGTATTAGCATACGGTATTTGTCTTTCTCTTTCTGACTTACTTCACTCTGTATGACAGACTCTAGGTCTATCCACCTCATTACAAATAGCTCAATTTTGTTTCTTTTTATGGCTGAGTAATATTCCATTGTATATATGTGCCACATCTTCTTTATCCATTCATCTGATGATGGACACTTAGGTTGTTTCCATCTCTGGGCTATTTTGAATAGAGCTGCAATGGACATTTTGGTACATGTCTCTTTTTGAATTATGGTTTTCTCAGGGTATATACCTAGTAGTGGGATTGCTGGGTCATATGGTAGTTCTATTTTTAGTTTTTTAAGGAACCTCCATACTATTCTCCATAGTGGCTGTACCAATTCACATTCCCACCAGCAGTGCAAGAGTGTTCCCTTTTCTCCACACCCTCTCCAGCATTTATTGTTTCTAGATTTCTTGATGATGGCCATTCTGACTGGTGTGAGATGATATCTCATTGTAGTTTTGATTTGCATTTCTCTAATGATTAATGTTGAGCATTCTTTCATGTGTTTGTTGGCAGTCTGCATATCTTCTTTGGAGAAATGTCTATTTAGGTCTTCTGCCCATTTTTGGATTGGGTTGTTTGTTTTTTTGCTATTGAGCTGCATGAGCTGTTTATAAATTTTGGAGATTAATCTTTGGCTGTTGCTTCATTTGCAAATATTTTCTCCCATTCTGAGGGTTGTCTTGTGGTCTTGTTTATGGTTTCCTTTGCTGTGCAAAAGCTTTGAAGTTCCATTAGGTCCCATTTGTTTTGTTTTTTTTTGTTTGTTTTTATTTCCATTTCTCTAAGAGGTGGGTCCAAAAGGATCTTGCTGTGATTTATGTCATAGAGTGTTCTGCCTATGTTTTCCTCTAAGAGTTTGATAGTTTCTGGCCTTTCATTTAGGTCTTTAATCCATTTTGAGCTTATTTTTATGTATGGTGTTAGGGAATGATCTAATCTCATACTTTTACATGTCCCTGTCTAGCTTTCCCAGCACCACTTATTGAAGAGCCTGTCCTTTCTCCACTGTACATTCCTGTCTCCTTTATCAAAGATAAGTTGGCCATATGTGCGTGGGTTTATCTCTGGGCTTTCTATCCTGTTCCATTGATCTATCTTTCTGTTTTTGTGCCAGTACCACACTGTCTTAATTACTGTAGCTTTGTAGTATAGTCTGAAGTCAGGGAGCTTGATTCCTCCAGCTCCATTTTTCGTTCTCAAGATTGCTTTGGCTATTCGGGGTCTTTTGTTTTTCCAAACAAATTTTGAAATTTTTTGTTCTAGTTCTGTGAAAAATGCCAGTGGTAGTTTGATAGGGATTGCATTGAATCTGTAGATTGCTTTCGGTAGTAGAGTCATTTTCACAATATTGATTCTTCCAATCCAGGAACATGGTATATCTCTCCATCTATTTGTATCCTCTTTAATTTCTTTCATCAGTGTCTTATAATTTTCTGCATACAGGTCTTTTGTCTCCTTAGGTAGGTTTACCCCTAGATATTTTATTCTTTTTGTTGCAATGGTAAATGGGAGTGTTTTCTTGATTTCATTTTCAGATTTTTCATCATTAGTGTACAGGAATGCCAGAGATTTCTGTGCATTAATTTTGTATCCTGCTACTTTACCAAATTCATTGATTAGCTCTAGTAGTTTTCTGGTAGCATCTTTAGGATTCTCTATGTATAGTATCATGTCATCTGCAAACAGTGACAGCTTTACTTCTTCTTTTCCAATTTGGATTCCTTTTATTTCCTTTTCTTCTCTGATTGCTGTGGCTAAAACTTCCAAAAGTATGTTGAATAAGAGTGGCGAGAGTGGGCAGCCTTGTCTTGTTCCTGATCTTAGTGGAAATGGTTTCAGTTTTTCACCATTGAGGACGATATTGGCTGTGGGTTTGTCATATATGGCCTTTATTATATTGAGGTAAGTTCCCTCTATGCCTACTTTCTGCAAGGTCTTTATCATACCTAGGTGTTGAATTATGTCAAAAGCTTTTTCTGCATCTATTGAGAGGGTAATAGGGTTCTTCTCCTTCAATTTGTTAATATGGTTTATCACTTTGACTGATTTGTGTATATTGAAGAATCCTTGCATTCCTGGAATAAACCCCACTTGATCATGGTGTATGATCCATTAATGTGCTGTTGGATTCTGTTTGCTAGTATTTTGTTGATGATTTTTGCATCTATGTTCATCAGGGATATTGGCTTGTGGTTTTCTTTTTTTGTGGCATCATTGTCTGGTTTTGGTATCAGGGTGATGGTGGCCTCACAAAATGAGTTTCGGAGTGTTCCTCCCTCTTGTATATTTTGGAAGAGTTTGAGAAGGATTGTCAGCTCTTCTCTTATTGTTTGATAGAATTCGCCTATGAAGCCACCTGATCCTGGGCTTTTGTTTGTTGGAAGATTTTTAGTCACAGTCTCAATTTCAGTGCTTGTGATTGGTCTGTTTATATTTTCTATTTCTTCCTGGTTCAGTCTCGGAAGGTTGTGCTTTTCTAAGAATTTGTCCATTTCTTCCCGGTTGTCCATTTTATTGGCATAGAGTTACTTGTAGTAATCTCTCATGGTCCTTTGTATTTCTGCAGTGTTAGTTGTTACTTCTCCTTTTTCTTTTCTAATTCTGTTGATTTGAGTCTTCTCTCTTTTTTTCGTGATGAGTCTGGGTAAGGGTTTATCAATTTTGGTTATCTTCTCAAAGAACCAGCTTTTAGTTTTATTGATCTTTGCTATCATTTCCTTCATTTCTTTATCATTTATTTCTGATCTGATATTTATGATTTCTTTTCTTCTGCTAACATTGGGTTTTTTTTTTTTGTTATTCTCTAATTGTTTTAGGTGTAAAGTCAGCTTGTTTACTTGAGATGTTTCTTTTTCTTGAGGTAGGTTTTTAATGCTGTAAACTTCCCTCTTAGAACTGCTTTCGGTGCATCCCATAGGTTTTGGGTCTTCGTGTTTTCATTGTCATTTGTTTGTACTTATTTTTTTGATTTCCTCTTTTATTTCTTCAGTGACCTGTTGGTTATTAAGTAGTGTATTGTTTAACCTCCACATGTTTGTATCTTTTAAAGTTTTTTTTTTTCCGGTAATTGATATCTAGTCTCATAGAGTTGTGGTTCAGAAAATATATTTGATATGATTTCAATTTTGTTAAATTTACCAAGGCTTGATTTGTAATCCACTATATGATCTATCCTGGAGAATGTTCCATGAGCACTTGAGAAGAAAGTGTAATCTCCTGTTTTTGGATGGAATGTCCTATAATCATCAATTAAGCCCATCTTGCTTAATGTATCATTTAAAGCTCGTGTTTCCTTATTTATTTTCATTTTGGATGATCTGTCTTTTGGTGAAAGTGGGAACTTAAAGTCCCCTACTATCATTGTGTTACTTTTGATTTCCCCTTTTATGGCTGTTAGCATTTGCCTTATGTAGTGAAGTGCTCCTGTGTTGGATGCATAAATATTTACAATTGTTATATCTTCTTCTTGGATTGATCCCTTGATCATTATGTAGTGTCCTTGTTTGTCTCTTGTAATAGTCTTTATTTTAAAGTCTATTTTGTCTGATATGAGAATTGCTCCTCCACCTGTCTTTTGATTTCCATTTTCATGGAATATCTTTTTCCATCCTCTCACTTTCAGGCTGTATGTGTCCCTAGGATAAAAGTGGGTCTCTTGTAGATAGCATATGTATAGGTCTTGTTTTTTTATCCATTCAGCTAGTCTAGGTCTTTTGGTTGGAGCATTTAATCCATTTACATTTAAAGTAATTATCAATGTATGTTCCTATTACCATTTTCTTTTTTTTTAAAACATCTTTATTGAAGCATAATTGCTTTACAATTGTGTGTTAATTTCTGCTTTATAACAAAGTGAATCAGCTATACATATACATATGCTATTACCATTTTCTTAATTGTTTTAGGTTTGTTATTGTAAGTCTTTCACTTTACTTGTGTTTCCTGCCTAGAGAAGTTCCTTTAGCATTTGATGTAAGGCTGGATTGGTGATGATGAATTCCCTTAGCTTTGGCTTGTTTGAAAAGCTTTTAATTTCTCCATCGAATCTGAGTGAGATCCTTGCTGGTTAGAGTAATCTTGGTGGTGGGCATTTCCCTTTTATCACTTTAAATATGTCCTGCCACTCCCTTCTGGCTGGCAGAGTTTCTGGTGAAAGATCAGCTGTTAACCTTATGGGAATTCCCTTGTATGTTAATTGTTGCCTTTTCCTTGCTGCTTTAAATATTCTTTTCTTTATATTTAATTTTTTATAGTTTGATTAATATGTGTCTTGGCTTGTTTCTCCTTGGATTTATCCTGTATGGGACTCTCTGCGCTTCCTGGATTTGACTATTTCCTTTCCCATATTAGGGAAGGTTTCAACTATAATCTCTTCAAATACTTTCTCAGTCCTGTTTTTTTTCTCTTCTTCTTCCAGGACCCCTATAATTCAAACCTGTGTGTGTTTAATCTTGTTCCAGCAGTCTCTGAGACTTTCCTCAATTATTTTCATTCTCTTTCCTTTATTCTGCTCTACAGTAGTTATTTCCACCATCTTATCTTCCAGGTCACTTATCTGTTCTTCTGCCTCAGTTATTCTTCTATTGATTCCTTCTGGAGAATATTTAATTTCATTTATTTTGTCATTCTTTATTGTTTGTTTGCTCTTTAGTTCTTCTAGGTCCTTGTTAAACGTTTCATGTATTTTCTCCATCTATTTCCAAGATTTTGGATCATCTTTACTATCATTACTCTATATTCTGTTTCAGGTAGACTGCCTATTTCTTATTCATTTGTTTGTTCTGGTGGGTTTTTACATTGCTCCTTCATCTGCTGCATATTTATCTTCTCCTTTTATTTAACTTACCGTGTTTGGGGTCTCCTTTTCACAGGCTGTGCATTCATAGTTCCCGTTGGTCTTGGTGTCTGTCCCCAGTGGCTAATATTGGTTTAGTGTGTTGTGTACCCTTCCTGGTGGAGGGGACAGGTGCCTGTTTTCTGGTGGATGAGACTGGATCTTGTCTTTCTGGTGGGTATGACCACGTCTGGTGGTGTGTTTTGGTGTGTCTGTGCACTGTGATTTTAGGCATCCTCTCTGCTATTGGGTGGTGTTGTGTTCTTGTCTTGCTAGTTGTTTGGCATAGGGTGTCCATCACTGTAGTTTGCTGGTCAACGACTGGAGCTGAGTTTTAGTGTTGAGATGGAGATCTCTGGGAAAGCTCTTGCCATTTGATATTACATGGGGCCAGAGTTCGCTTGTGGACCAGTATCCTGAACTTATCTCTCCAACCTCTGAAGCTCAGCCCTGACACCCATTTGGACCATCAAGACCCTGTCAGCCACATGGCTCAGAAGAAAATGGAGAAGAAAAAAGAAAGAAGGAAAGAAAGAAAAGAAAAGAAATAAAATTATTAAAATTCAAACAATATTAAAAAAAACTAATTAAAAAAAGAAACAGAGCAACCAAACCAAAAAGCAAATCCACCAGTGACAACAAGTGCTAAAGACTATATGAACAAAAAATACTAAACAAACAAAAGGAAAGAGAGAACCCTAGGAGAAATGGCAAAATAAAGCTGTATAGACAAAATCATACAAAGAAGCATGCACATACACCTCACCGAAAGGGAAAAAGAAAAATAATATATATTTATATATATATATATATATTTATATATATTTATATATATATATATATATAAAGATAGAGAGCAAAGAAATCAATAAACAAATGTACAAGTAATAATAAGCTCTAAGTATTAAACTAAGATAAACATAAAACCAGAAACAAATTAGAAGCAGAATGCAAACCCCCAGTCTACATTTGCTCCCAAAGTCCACCCCCTGAATTTTGGGATGCTTCAATGTTTATTCTGGTATTCCAGAGAAACTGGGTACATGAAGTTGATTGTGGAGATTTACTCTGGTGTTCCTGAAGCTTCTGGGAGAAATTTCCCTTTCTCTTCTTTGTTTGCACATATCTTGGGTTTCAGCTTTGGATTTCTCCCCACCTCTGTGTGAAGATCACCTGAGGGTGTTTGTTCTCCCCCCAAGACAGGAAGGGGTAAAAGTAGCAGCTGATTAGGGGGCTCTGACTCACTTGAGCTGGGTGGAGGGAGGGGTATGGAATGCGGTACGAGCCTGGGGAAGCAGAGGCCAGTATGATATTGCAACAGCCTGAGGCACGCCATGTGTTCTCCCAGGGAAGTTGTCCCTGGATCATGGGACCATGGCATGTCGGGCTGCACAGGCTCTGGGAATGGAGTTGTGGATAGTGACCTGTGCTTGCACACAGGCTAATTGGTGGCTGCAACAGCAGCCTTAGCATTTCATGCCCTTCTCCGGTGTTTGATATCTGGTGCTGATAGCTGCAACTCGCGCCTGTCTCTGGAGCTCTTTTAGGATGTGCTCTGAATCCCCTCTCCTTGTACACCCAAAAACAATGGTCTCTTGCCTCTTAGGCAGTTCCAGACTTTTTCCTGGACTCCCTCCCAGCTAGCTGTGGTGCACTAGCCCCCTTCAGGCTGTGTTCATGTAGCCAACCCCAGTCCACTCCCTGGGGTCTGAAATCCGAACTCTGTGCCTCAGCTCCCAGCCCCCACCAGCCCTGCTGGGTGAGCAGACAAGCCTTGCAGGCTGGTGAGTGCTTGTCAGTTCCAATCTTCTGTGTGGGAATCTCTCTGCTTTGCCCTCTGCACCCCTGTTATTGTGCTCTCCTCCATGCCTCGACACTCACACCCCTCCACCTCTCGTCTCCACCGGTGAAGGGGTTTCCTTGTGTGTGGAAACTTTTGCTCCTTCACAACTCCCTCCCAGAAATGCAGGTCCCATCCCTATTCTTTTGTCTCTGTTTTTCCTTTTACCTTTTGCCTTACCCAGGTACGTGGGGAGTTTCTTGCCTTTTGGGAAGTCTGAGGACTTCTGCCAGCATCCAGTAGGTGTTCTGTAGGAGTTTTTCCACATGTAGATGTATTTTTGATGTATTTGTTGGGAGGAAGGTGATCTCCACTTCTTACTCCTCTGCCATCTTGAAGGTCCTCCTCAACACCCATTTATATAAAAACTTTCCGGAAAGTTGGCAAAGAGGGAACCTAATTCAACATAATAAAGGCCATATACAAAAAAACCCACAGCAAACCTTATTTTCAGTGGTTAAAAACTGTAACATTTCCTCCAGGATCAGGAACAAGACGGAGATGTCCACTTATGCCACTATTATTCAACATAGTTTGGGAAGCCCTAACCATTGCAATCATAGAAGAAAGAAGTAAAAGGAATCCAAATTGGAGAATAAGAATTAAAACTGTCCCTGTTTGCTGATGACATGATACTATGCATTGAAACTCATAAATATGCTACAGGAAAACTACTACAGCTCATCAATGAATTTGGTAAAGTTGTAGGATACAAAATTAATACACAGAAATCTCTTGCTTTCCTATACACTAACAATAAAAGATCAGAAAGAGGAATTAAGGAAACAATCTCATTTACCGTCACAACAAATATAATAAAATAACTAGGAATAAACCTACCTAAGGAGGCAAAAGACCTGTACTCAGAAATCTATAAGATACTGATGAAAGTAATCCAAGACAACACAAACAGATGGAGAGATATACCATGTTCTTTGATTTGAAGAATCAATACTGTGAAAATAACTATACTACACAAAGCAATCTACACATTCAGCACATTTCCTATCAAATAACCGATGGCATTTTTTACTGAATTAGCTCAAAAATTTTACAATTTGTATGGAAACACAAAATACCCCGAAGAGCCAAATCAATCTTCAGAAGGAAAAACGAAGTTGGAGGAAACAGGTTCCCTGACTTCAGAGCATGCTATAGAGCCATGGTCATCAAGACAGTATGGTTCTGGCACAAAAACAAAACTATAGATGAGTGGAGCAGGATAGGCAGCCCAGAGTTAAACCCACACACCTATGGTCACCTAATAGATGACAAAGCAGCAAGAATATTCAATGGAGAGAAGGGAGTCTCTTCAAAGAGTGGTGCTGAGAAAACTGAATAGCTACATGTAAAAGAATAAAATTAGAACACTCCCTAACACCATACACAAAAATAAACTCAAAATGGATTAAAGACCTGAATGTAAGGCTAGACCCTGTAAAACTCTTAGAGGAAAACAGGCAGAACACTGCTTGTTGTAAATCACAGTAAGATCTTTTTTGACCTACCACATAGAGTAATGAAAAAAAGGACAAAAACAAACGGGACCTAATTAAACTTAAAAGTTTTTGTACCCCAAAGGTAACCATAGACAAAATGAAAAGACAACCCTCAGAATGGGACAAAAAAAATTGGATTGGCCAAAATGTCAGTTCAGGGATTTCCATAAGATGGTACAGAAAACCACGAATGAACATTTTGGCCAACCAAATATTTGCAAATGAAAGAATTGAAAATGGATTAATTGCCAAAGTATACAAACAGGTCATGCAGCTCACTATCATGAAAACAAAGAACCCAGTCCAAAAGTGGATGGAATGCCTAAAATGACATTTTTCCCAAGGAGACATACAGATGGCCAACAAACACATGAGAAGCTGCTCAACATCATTAATTATTAGAGAAATGTGAATCAAAACTACAATGAAGTATCATCTCACACTGGTCAGAATGTACATCATCAGAAAATCTATAAACAATAAATGCTGAAGAGGATGTAAAGAAAAGGGAACACTCCTACACTGTTGATAGGAATGTACATTGGTACAGTATCTATGGAGAACAGTATGGAGGTTCCTTAAAGATTAAAAATAGAACTACCATATGACCCAGCAATCCCACTCCTGGGCATGTAACCTGAGAAAGTCATAATTCAAAAAGACTCATGTACCACAATATTCACTGCAGCTCTATTTACAATAGCCAGGACATGGAAGCAACCTAAACATTCATCAACAGAGGACTGGATAAAGAAGATGTGGTACATATATATAATGGAATATTACTCAGCCATAAAGAGGAACGAAATTGGATTATTTGTAGAGACGTGGATGAATCTAAAGACTGTCATACAGGGCTTCCCTGGTGGTGCAGTGGTTGAGAGTCCGCCTGCCGATGCAGGCGACACGGGTTTGTGCCCCGGTCCAGGAAGATCCCACATGCCGCGGAGTGGCTGGGCCCGTGAGCCATGGCCACTGAGCCTGCATGTCCAGAGCCTGTGCTCTGCAACGGGAGAGGCCACAACAGTGAGGGGTCCGTGTACAGCAAAAAAAAAAAAAAAAAAAAAAAAAAAAAGGAAGTATAACAATATAGTCCCTGACACATAGTAGGGCCTCAAATAGTAATAATAATTATTTATATTGTAATTCTTTCATATGTCTACTTACTAGTAATAATTACAGCAAATCCTCACACAGCACTTTAGTGAGGTAGTGCTACAGGTTAAATTGTGTCCCTCCCAAAATTCAAAAGTTAAAATTCTAAACCCCAGTAGCTAAGAATGTGACTTTATTTGGAAATAGGTCACTGCAGATGTATTAGTTAACATGAGGTTATATTGGAGTTGGATGGGCCCCTACTCCAATCATAAAAAAAGAAAAAGATCATTGGAGTAAAAAGACATGAGCCTCACTCTTCCCTTGTTCACTTGCTAGAGAAGAGAATGATGAGAACTAGCTAGCTAGCATTTATTGAGAATAACCATGTGTCAGCCATGCCTTTTTATTTTATTCATCAATTCATTAATTCAGAAAATACTTAATGAGTGACTACTATGTGTCAGGATGCTATTCTGGATGTTGTGACTAAATTGAATCAACCAGACAAATTCCTGCTCTCATGGTCTTATATTCTTGTTTATTCTTCACAAAACTCTGTAAACTGTGCATTATCATCTATGTTTCACATATAAGCAGGCTTGAGGTATAATGATGTATCACAACAAGTGACCCATTCTGGGAAACTTCTTCCATAACCAGAGACACCAGGCTGCAGTGGGTGAAAGGGGGATTTCAAAACAACACATATCCAGTCCAAGAGGCCTCTTTGTCCTGTGGTTCTGAGACTTCTCCCTCATCTAGAGACATGTGGCCATGGTGCATTGCAGTGGTATCCTACCACAAGAAGTGGTCTGGCCTGAGAAATATCCTTTCTCCCACAACTCAGAGACTTCCTTCCTCTAATCTAGATGCACCAGTGACCTGGCCCAATTCCTTACACCCCTTAGGCAGCACCAGCAGAGAGTAGTGAGAGCCATAGCAGCACCAGATAAACCACACAGACCAAAATCACAACCACAAAGACCCTGAAAATTAAATTGTTGTTAGAACCAGACTCACAAAAGTAGGCAAGGACCTGTGTGATAAACCTAAACAGGTAACTGCCTGCTAACATAAAAGATTTAACTGGAACCCTGAGTTTCCTAATATAATTGACAAAAATGTCCAAAATATGAAAGAAAAATATCCTGTCATAACAAGAATCAGGGAACTACAACATGACTAAGAAAAAGCAATCAACTGACACCAACACTTAGATGAAACAGATGTTGGAATGATCTGACAAGGATTTTAAGGCAGGCATCATAAAATGTTTCAACAAGCAATCACACATCATCTTGAAACAAAAGAAGAAATAAAAAATCTCGAAAAAGAAATAGGAATTATAAAAATATGTAATTTTAGATAGAAATTATAAAAATAAAATATAAATCTCACTGTATGAACTCAATAGTAGGGAGGAGATGACAGATAATAGAATCACTGAACTTGAGGACACAAAAATAGAATGTATGCTATCATGGACCTGTGGGACAACAATGAAAGATCAAACAATTATATTATCAGAGTCTCATGAAAAGAAAAGGAAAATATGTGTCTAAAAATACTTTCAAAGAAATAAATGTTGAATACTTCACAAATTTGGCAAAAGATCTACAGATTCAAGAGGATGAGAAATTCTCAAATAGAAGAAAGTCAAAGAAATGAACACCAGTACACATTGTAATGAAAGTTCTAAAAACTAAAGACAAAGAAAAAATCTTGGAAGTAGCTACAAAATAATTGACATTAATTAAAGACCATACCAATAGGAATGACAGCAGGTTTCTATCTGAAGCCATGGAGGCCAGAATGAAGTGGTCAATGTTTTTCAAGTGCTGAAAGAAAAGAACTGCCACAAGTTCAAATTCTATATCCGTTGAAACCATCCTTCAGGAATTAACATGAAATAAAGACATTCTAAGGCAAAGGAAAACTAAAAGAATTTGTTGCTAGTAGATGTACCCTTAAAGAATGGCTAAAAGGAGTTCTTCAAAAGAAAGAAAATTCCAAACAGAAAGGAGATGATAAAATGATAGAAGAAGGAATTTTGGAGCATCAGGAAGGAAAAAAAGAACATTGGAAGAACAAAAATATGGCTATATACAATAAACTGTACTTCTCATCAGTTTTATATATTTTTTAATGATTAAAAGAAAAATCATAGGGCTTCCCTGGTGGCGCAGTGGTTGAGAGTCCGCCTGCCGATGAAGGGGACACGGGTTCGTGCCCCGGTCCGGGAAGATCCCACATGCCGTGGAGCAGCTGGGCCTGTGAGCCATGGCCGCTGGGCCTGTGCGTCCAGAGCCTGTGCTCCACAATGGGAGAGACCACAACAGTAAGAGGTCCGCATACCACACACACAAAAAAAAAACATAAAATTGTCTAATAGTCAAAGCAATGATATTTGGAAGTAAGGAAAGTAAAGGAACCAAAGTAGAAGTACTGTTTCCATACTGTACTAAAAATGGTAAAATGTTGATAACATTGGAGAGTGGTAAGTCTCATGTGTATATTGTAATACAGTAAGTCCTCTATATACAAACGAGTTCCACTCTGAGAGCGTGTTCATTAAGTCCAGTTTTTTTGTAAGTCCAACAAAGTTAGCCTAGGTACCCAACTAATACAATCGACTATATAGTACTGTGCTGTAATAGGTTTATAATACTTTTCACACAAATAATACATAACAAACAAACACAGAATAAAGAAAAAATTTGAATCTTACAGTATAGTACCTTGAAAAGTATAGTAGTACAGTACAACAGCTGGCATACAGGGGCTGGCATTGAGTGAACAGGCAAGAAGAGTTACTGACTGGAGGAGGGAGAGGAGGTGGGAGATGGTAGAGCTGAAGGATCGTCAGCAATAGGAGACGGAAGGCAAGCTTCAATTTCACTCACGCCTGATGTTGATGGAATGCATTTTCACATCTTTGAAAGTTCACAACTTAAACTTTGTAGGGGACTTACTGTACCCAGAATGATTTCAAGGAAACTGTACAAAAACCCTACAAATATATCAAGATGGAATCCTAAAAAAAAATGTTCAAGTAACCCACAGGGGGTCAAGAAAAGACAAATGGAAGAACAAGAAACAGAAAAATCTAAAATGATAAAATGGTCTAACATATCAACAATTACTTTAAATATAAATGGTTTAAGTACACCAATTAAAAGCAGAGATTGGCATTGTGGATAAACACTATCAAATTGTCCTCAACAAGAATTCCTTGAATAAATAGATGTTTCATTTCTTAAGAAATTAAAAAGGAAGAAATTATCATGAAAAATTTATATTGAAATTTTTTTCTTTTCTAATGAGGAAGCAAAGAAAATTTGTTCAAATGATCAAGTCCCCAAAAACCCTTTTGCTACTAACCAGTTTTATAACCAGAAAAACATTGATCTTCTTAATTAATTTTACCAAGCTAGCACAGTTGTTATATAAGTTTTGATGCTGATAGTGCTGAGTACTTATTTATTATAAGTAAAATGTTAACTTATAAAACATAAGAGGGCATTTAATCAAAAATCACAATAAAATTATCCTCGGGATGCAAGATACATTAATTTTGGAATTTATTAATATATGTCATCAAATTTATATATCAAAGGGACATACATAAAATAGTCAAGAGATAATGAATGATAAAATGAAATAAAATTCAAAACCATTTCTGATTTTTAAAAGTATTACACATTATATAAATGATTTTTAAAATACCCCATATTATTCTGTCTGTTTTTCTACTCAGGTGCCTTACATGAGTGAAGAATGAACAATAAACAATGAATAGAAGAGAAAAAACAAGCAAACAGAAACGGTTCACAAAACTGCAAATAAACAAACACCAAAAGGTGATATTTTCCCCTATCAAATAGAAAAAAGTAAAAAAGAAATTAACATAAAGTCCTCATATGTTAGTAATTTAATGTTACAAAAGAAGACAAAATTAATAGATTATAGAAACACACATTATTTATGTGTGGTTAGGCTTCTGGGATATAAGAATTCCATGAACTGTTGAAAATAAATGTAATTATAGTGGAAATTAGTAAAAAAAAAATCACAATTGCTATCTGCTAATATATTACAGGAATCTTAAAACTGTATGCATTATTTAGCTTGACAATTATACATCTAAAAATGTGTCCTGAGGAAAGAGTGTTGATTTTCTTTAAATATTTATTTACAGTGATGTTTATGGTTCATATGAGTGAACTTTAAAACTAAATAAAATAAATTATAAAAACAAGACTGTGTCAGATGCTGTTAACTCCTTATCCAAACGTCATTGCCCATTTTCTTCCTTACTAACAGAACACTGATTTCATTCTGGGTGGCAAAGTGACCAACCTTAAGAACTGACTCTCCCTCCCTCCCTTCCTTCCTTTCTGGCTGCATTGGGTCTTTGTTGCTGTGTGAGGGCTTTCTCTAGTTGCCTCGAGGTGGGGCTCCTCTTCATTGTGGTGTGTGGGCTTCTCATTGTGGTGGCTTCTGTTGTTGCAGAGCATGAGCTCTAGGCACATGGGCTTCGGTAGTTGTGGCTTGTGGGCTCTAGAGTGCAGGCTCAGTAGTTGTGGCACACGGGCTTGGTTGTTCTGTGACATGTGGGATCTTCCCGGACCAGGGCTGGAACCCATGTCCTCTGCATTGGCAGGCGGATTCTTAACCAGTGCACCACCAGGGAAGTCCAAGAAGTGATTCTTGATTGGTCTTAGTCCATTACGGAAATTCCATTTTTGTTTGCTAGGACTCATGTCCTAGCACTCCCAGCAGTTTTGAGATACTTATAATGCACAACTCTGGCCCATAACATACAAAGGGAAATCTGTTGGGGAGCTTCTAGGAAAATACTTCTTCACTAACAATGTCACGCTACTTTGTCTCTGCCCCTTCTTCCTGACTTTGACTCTGATGTGAAGATGTAATGCTTTGAGTTATGTTAACCAGGAGGCCACAAGCATGAGGAAAAAATAGCAAGGTGCCCAGGATGTAGGATAAAAAGAGCCTGGGTCCTTGACGATATTGTTGATCTGCCCACCCAACCACAAGGATCCCTGCTTCCAAATTTCATTACATAAATAAATGTGTTTATGGTTCAAGTCACTGGTAAGTTTTATGTTACCTTTAACTTAGTACATCCTAATTTAATCAAAGATTAACTAATTTGCCCACAGCAAATCTGGGACTCAAACAAATGTATATCCAATTTTCACTGAACCACTGTGACTTTGAGCAAGTCGCATACGTTCTCTGAGTCTCAGTTTCAACATCTAAAATGGGGCTCAAAATACCTTCTTGGTGAGACTCGAGAGCCAAATGAGATAATGCACATGAAAGCTCTTTACAAAGTACAGACTGCTCTACAAGTACAAGCTGTTTTTACATAAAGCAGTTGCAGGAACACAATACTGCAGTTCATTCATTTTTTCTGAGCTTTCTAGTGGTGCTGAAATAAATGACAACAAAACAGGTGCTTAGACAAATGCACACTTCATCATGAGCCACTTTTTGAGAATTTGGTAACAGCATTTTAACAGAAAGACGTATTTTTCTCCCTTGGAGAAGTTCAGGTTTGTAAATATGGATGGTTTTAAAGGTAATGGCCATGTACATGACAGGAACATTTCTCAGAGGTTGTTCTTATAGGAGTGCCGAGACTTTTGATCATGAAGATGAATGTGATATTTAAAATAGATTTTTTCAAGCTAAGTAGCTTATTCCATTGGGTCCACCCTAATGTCTACCATGACCTAACTTCTGAAGACTTTTCCTTGGTCTTGGGATCCCCTATTAACCATGTGGGCACCCCACTGTGATATAGAATGCTATGTGTAAAGAGTTAAAATTAGAGTTAGTGCTTGTCTGTTAATATCCCTGGGCCTTAGTCTCTTCATTTGTGAAATAGGGAGGTAGGAAGGAGGCGGGCTAAATAATTGATACCTTTTGTTTCAGTCAGAGTATCATGTCACTCTCCTAACTAAAACCATCCAAAGTGTTCCTAGTGTGCTTTTTAAAAAATTAATATTTCTCATCATAAACTTAAAGATTCCCATGGTTTGGCCAATACCTCCCTCTGTGACCTCATTATGTACTACTCTACCTCTCACTCACCAATCATCAGCTGCACTTACCTTCTTCCTCTTTCTTGAACATGCCTAGCTCATTCTCACCTTGGAACTGTGCACTAGCTGTATTCTCTCCCCAAAAGGCCCCTCCTTAGAGAGGCCTTCCCTTGCTACCTGATCTAAGCAGCCACCCAGTTACTCTGTATCAGGTCACTGTAAATAATTCTTGCCATACTTCCATATCTATGTATGTATCTTGTTCATTGTTTGCTCCACTAATTAAAAGGTAATGTTCATGAAGGCAAATAATTTTGTCTGTTTTACCATACCCACAGTGGCTACAACCATGCCTGCTACTTTGTAGGTGTTCAATAAGTGATTGTTGAATTAATGAATGACTTCATAAAATATGTGAGTGTGGAAAAAAAAATCTGCCAGCTGTCTGTTCCCAGCCTTTGTGTTCCCAGCTGCAGCCTAAATTTAATACCACCCCCAGGTTCTGGGACCAACAGGGACGTAAAGCAGGAACAATTAAGCAGCCCCAGCTCTGCAAGACAGGGCTGTGTATAAAATCCCTGCTTTGTAGGTGGTTTTGTTCTGACCCTTACCACTAATTAGGATTCTAGACCCTCCCTAGTTCCCCATCAATGAAGCCTGTCTTGCAGTTTCCTCAGTGGCCCAGTCCCTCTAGACAGAGGCCACATTTCAGACTACTCAGTTCTTCTCTCTTTCCCATTCCCAAGACCTGATATCTGGCTCCTGAACCCCAAACGAGTGGGCCCTGCTTTAGTTGAAATATGTCCCTAATACCAAACAGCCTTCCTAGGCCTTTGCATTACACATTTACTCTTGAAATACCCCACTGTCTTATGGAATCCTCCCCTACCCCTGATGCTGCCAGGTTGACTTCTTAATGGAGCTGTGACTGCTATTGTCATAATCTTTGTTTTCTGGTTTTTTTGATGTGGACCATTTTTTTTAAAGTCTACTGAATTTATTACAATATTGCTTCTGATTTATGTTTTGTTTTTTTTGGCCTTGAGGCATGTGGGATCTTAGCTCCCCGACCAGGGATGGAACCCGCACCCCCTGCATTGGAAGGTGAAGTCTTAACCACTGGACCACCAGAGAAGTCCCCTGTCATAATCTTTGGTTTGTTTTATCTACTAAACTGATTAGACACGGATGGGGATGTCTCTCCTAATCTTGGACTCTCTTGGTTGCCAGTCTGGTTCCTAAGATGTGACAGAAATAAGTATCCTGACCAGGGGGACTTACCTTGGAGAGCTCTTGTCCAGGCCCACAGAGTTGGCAAGCGACACACCGTCCCGATTGGTCCCAGTGCTCATTTTCTTGGCAATCCATGGTGGGAATGCTATGGGCACAGCACACAACAATTAGGGAACTAGTGGAAAGGGATTTCAATGTAAGTTGTGGCTTCCATGTCAATTGGTTTATGGGCCTCTTAATCTAGTCTCTGGTCCTGGGTTATAAGGGTTGAGAAAGCCAACCCAAAACAGCTAATGCATATATAGCACTGACCATGTGCCAAGAACTCTTAAGTGGTTTACAAGTAATAATTCAACCTTTAAAACAACCATATCAAGAATTATTAGCCTAATTTTGCATATGAGGAAAATGAAGCACAGAGACCAAGGGATTCACCAAAGTTCACACAGTTAGTGGCTATAACACTTGCTGAACTGGAAAGAGAATAAGACAAGGAGCTGGCTTCTGCCTAGGGAGTAGAGAATAACCACAATCTTTCACATGTTACCAGCTATTAACAGTTTAGAAAGCACTTTAATACCCATTATATTTGATCCATACAACATCCATGTGAGGTAAGCAATATAGAGATTATCATCCTTCTTTTGTGGATGAGAAAGCTGAAACATGGTTCCCTTTTGCCAAAACTGTCTTTAACTTTGAGGAGAACTAGCTGTCATTGGTTCTGTCCTTGTCTGGGTAGAAGGGAGAATGGCCCAGCATGAATAAATGTGCTGGTACACTAAGGTGTAGAGAAAAGGAAACACTAGTCAGATAACAGTTCTCATAATAAAAATGGCATAGGGCAGTGGCACTAGCATTGGTCAGAGTGTTGGGAGATATGGGTTCTATCCTGGATATAGGGTAACCAATCATCCAGGTTCACTTAGGACTAAGAAGCTTCCTCAGGACATGGGACTTTCAGTGTTAAAACTGGGACAGTCTCAGGTAAATTGGGATGGTTGGTCAACTTACTTGGCTCTTCTTCTTTCAACCTATGACCCTGGATGATTCACTTTATTTTTTCTGGCCTTAGTTACTTAATTTGAAGAAAGGGGGAAGTATATTCCTCACCTACCTTATATAGCTCTTGGGATGATTAAATGAGCTAAGGTCCATCAAAGCATTCTGAAGGATTTGAAAAGCTATACAAAATAAGACAGAGTTAAGTATGTAGAGAGAGAGTTTTCTACAAAGGTGAATTTTAATGTAAGTAACTGATACATGGGGCTTTCACTGCTCAAAGAGAAAGGTGGGATGAGATTCTTTGTGCACTCCTTGACCTTATGCCAAGGTGAACTTCAGGTGGCTTCTCAAAGTACTGAAAGTCCTAAGTATGTACTTCCAGTCAGAAGAGAGGAGAGTGTGAATGTACACCTTGAGAGACCATCACTCCTCCCTTCAGAAGTCCCCAATAGCGATGGGGTAAGTCATCCTGTCTGGCATTTTTGCTTGAATGCACCTTTTCCCACCATCAACTGGGCCATTCTTTCCCATGCATTCATTCAGAAGAAAGTGGGCTACAAAATCCATTTTTGCACAAGCTGAAGATGCTCCCTCCTATGTTGTTTCGATTACTGGCCCATAATGTCACCCTTAGTATGCACGCTCCCCTCCCTACCCCATCTTCTCATTAAGAACAAAAACCATCAGTGGTCTCACAGCCCTCATGACAAGGGAATTAAGTGTCATGGGCACAGGGCCAGCATACTTGTCTGGACAACTCCCCTGTATCCTTCTCTTGCCCACAAAAACAGAAAAACATTGTCAGGAGCCAAAGAGCAGTCCTGCCCTTGAGATAAGCTCCTGATATAGGCATCTAAAATCTCCACAGCAGCTGTTTCTGGTCTTTGGGTGTCTGAGACTCCCTATTCTGTTTGGTATCCAGAGCCCCTCCCATGCAATAAACATCATGTGGCATGAATTTTAACATGTCCCTCTAACTTTGGCTTTGAGACCTGTGTCTAGGCAAGTCAGGCATATTGCCAAATCCCCATATCAGGTCCCAGGGGATAAACAAAGGACTTTTTCCCCCTCTTTTGTCAAACTGTTTATCCAAAGCATACAAATTAAACTGTCTTTCATTATAAATTTAACAAATTGCTTTTTTAAAAGAGAAGAAAGTCACATAGACTCTGATCTGTTCTGAAGAAGTCAGGGCATATGCGTAAAATTGTCTAATAATGGTTAAATTATTACCCAGGGACAAACTCAGACCTTATGTAAAGTTCTTCCCTGTGGTCAGCAGTGTCCTGTGGTAGATGTACTGCCTTTTTAGTTTAAGAGAAGGTGGGAGAGAATAATTAGGCTTTAATAAAATCAGAGCTACTCTGAAGCATCCTATAACTGCAGCTAACACTCTTCTAAAATGTCACAGAAGATATATCTGAATCTTCCAAACTGCTGTATAAGTCAGCAATATAGACAGACCTATAAGATTTTGACATATGTATATACTCATACAAACACTATCCAGATAAAGATACAAATACAAAACCTTTCCATTACCTCAGTAGACCCTTTCATGCCCCTTCCCAGTCAGTGCCATCCCCTTCTCCCAGGTAATTTCTATTCTGGCTTCTATCACAATTATTAGTTTAACCTGTCCTTGAACTTCATATAAATTGGATTCATATAAGAGCACTCTTGGGACTTCCCTTGTCATCCAGTGGCTAAGACTCTGTGCCCCCAATGCAGGGGGCCCGGTTTTGATCCCTGGTCAGGGAACTAGATCCCACATGCTGCAACTAAATATCCCACATGCCACAACTAAAAGATCCCACACGTGGCAAAAGAAGATCCCAGGTGCCACAACTAAGACCCTGCACAGCCAAATAAATACATAAATAAGTATTTCAAAAAAAGAGCACTTTTTTTTGTTTCTGGCTTTCTTTGCTCAATGTAATGTCTGTGAGATTTATCCATTACACTGTATGTAGCAATAGTCATTCCTTACCATTGCTGTGTAGTACCCCATTGTATGGATATGCCACAATTTATTTATGCATTTTTTTTGGTTGATGGACATTGAGCTGTTTCTAATTTGTAGCCATTTATAATAAAGTTGCTATACTATGGTGAATTGATTTTCAAAAAGAGTGCCAAGACAGTTCAATGGGAAAGGAACAGGCTTTTCAAAAAAAGGCATAGTGACAACTGGGTGCCCACATAAAAAATAATCAAATTGGACCCTTACCTCACACCATATATAAAATTAACTAAAAATGGACCAAACCTCTAAATGAAAGATATAAACCTATAAAACTCTTAAAAGAACTTTATAAGAAAACATAAAAATGTTTATAATTAAATATTTCTTTCTTATAAGAAAATATAGGTATAAATATTTGTGACCTTTGATTAGGCTATGGTTTCTTAGATACAACACCAAAAGGAAAGCAACGAGACAGAATAAAATGATAAATTTTACTTAATCAAAATTTAAAACTTTTGTGCTTCAAGGACAATATCAAGAAAATAGGGCTTCCTTGGTGGTGCAGTGGTTGAGAGTCCGCCTGCCGATGCAGGGGACACGGGTTCGTGCCCTGGTCCGGGAAGATCCCACATGCCGCGGAGCAGCTGGGCCCGTAAGCCATGGCCGCTGAGCCTGCGCATCTGGAGCCTGTGCTCCGCAATGGGAGAGGCCACAACAGTGAGAGGCCCGCGTACCGCAAAAAAAAAAAAAAAAAAAGAAAAGAAAAAGACAACCCACATAATGGGAGAAGAAAACCTATAAATTATAGAGAACTGATTTTATATATATATATATATTTATATATATATATATATATATATATATATATATTAGAGAAATCTTACAACTCAACAATAAAAATGCGAATAACCTAATTAAATATGGGCAAAGTACTTGAATATACATTGCTCCAAGAAGATATAAAAATGGCCAATAAGGATATTTAAAGATGCTCAACGTCATTAGCAATTAGGGGATTGCAAATCAAAATCACCATGAAATCCCACTTCATACCCACTAAGGTGGCTATAATAAAAAAGGGGATGATTAAGTGTTGGCAAGGATGTGGATAAATTGCAAACCTCATACATTGCTGGTGAGAATGTAAAGTGGTGCAGTCCCTTTGGAAAATGGTTTTGCAGTTCCTAAAAATATTAAACATAAAGTTACCACGTGATCCAGCAATTCCAATATTTGGTATATACCCAAAAGTACTGAAAATATATATCTACACAAAAATTTGTACATGAATGTTCCTAGCAGCATTGCACATAATAGCCAAAAGTGTAGAAACAACTCAAATGTAAATTAACTAAGTGGATAAACAAAATGTGGTCTATCAATACTATTAAATATTATTCAGCCAGGAAAAGGAATGAAATACTCGATGAGGACTACAACATGGATTAAACTTGAAAATATTATGCTAAGTGAAAGAAGCCACACAAAAGGAAAACTATATGATTCCATTTATATGAAATGTTCAGAATAGGCAATTCATAGAGACAGAAAGTAGGTTAGTAGTTGCCAGGGGCTGGGGAAAGGAGAGAATAGGACATAGCTACTTAATGGATATGAGTTTCATTTCGGGGTGATGAAATGGTTTGGAACTAGATAGTAGTGATGGTTGTACAACTTGGTGAATATGTTAAAAAACAGTGAATTATACACTTTAAAAAGTGAATTTTATGGTATGTGAATTATGTTTCAATTTTTTAAAAAACCTAGTTCTTCAGCTTTTTCTTTAACACTGTGAACTACCCTGTATCATTCTAATAGACATTGCTTAAGTTATTCCCCAAATTAAAATTTTAAAAAGCTACTATGAATATTCTTATATATGCCTCCAAATGATTTTTTTTTACCCAAATTTATCTAGTAAGTACTATTTGGGTATATTGATTGGGTTTAACCTGAGGTGCTGACAAGTGGCAAGATGACTAGAGTATCTGTTTATTTTGTCTGTCTCTGTCATGTGACTGCTCACTCTGTCCATCCCCCTGTCCTGATCCCCTCCCCCCCCGAAAAAAAATAAACTAGAAAAATAAGAATTCAACCTGACAGGGAAAAGGAGAAGTAATGAGGCTGACATTAATAATAATTCCCACATAAGCTCATTGTGTCTTAAAAATTGATTTTGGCTAAGTTTCTCCTGGATGTTAGGTACTCAGACTACTGCCAGTGCAGCTGCCTCTGGCCACAGCTTACAATTGCTGCTCTTCTCAACTTGCACATGCCTGTGGGATGAAACATTCTGTCTCTAGGACGGGTGGGCAGAACAAGATGGCAGGTCTAAATTAAGAACTCAGGACTTCATGGAAGATATTTGCTTTTCCTGGGAAGTGCAGGAGGTGTGGGATTAAAGAGGATGAGGAAGACAGCAGCTGGTCCATGCCCTGCCCATTCCTCTCCTTGTGAGCCTGCCCAGTCACCCACATGCAGAGGACTGGCAAAAATCAAAGTAGTTGCTCAGTCTGGCCGTGAGAACAGTACTATCTTTGAAAATCAAGCTTCTAATCTGTGCAGTGCCCTCATCATTTCCAGATGTTTGGCCTATAATTCAGATGTTGCTTTATCATTTGGTGCTGGCTCTCAGCCTTCTCCTTCCTGGCCTGGCCCAGGGCTCCTATCTCCTATCTCAGCTTTCTCTTGCCCATAATCTGCTTCCAAACTATCAAACATCTTATCTTCCTCCTGCCCAAGTATTTGTGAATTCTGCATTCCTCAGAATGGTGAGTGGTCCCAGGTCCAGCTCTGCCATCAGAAGCATGATCCTCCCCATTGCCAAACTCAAGGTCCCAATCATATCATGGGGATTTGGTCAATCTCTTTGACTAGTGGTTCTCAGTATAGGCTGCACCTTGGGAGCTTCAAAAAAACACTTATACCTGGGTCACATTCTTGAGATACTGATGTATTTGGAATTTTAAAAATTCACCAGATGATTCTCATGTGCGGCCAACTTTGAAAATCATTGTTTTAAGGGCTCTTTTTGACTCTTATATGTTTCACCTGAATATAAGGTGCAGTCAGAAAAAAGTCTTTCTGTTCCCCCATATTCAGAGGGAACTTGGTGAGGGAGTAACCTGGGGCCTACCCATTTTTTTTTTCTGGAAAGAATGGGTGATAGAGTTAAAAGGGCTGAGGGTGGAATGGTTCTTTTAAAACATGTTAGATCATGTCATTCCCAACCTCAAAATCCATCAATGCCTCTCCACCTCACTCAATAAAGTCCTTAAAATGGTCAATGAGGTTTTAGATGATCTGCCTACCGCCCCATCACCTCTTTGACTCCATGATCTACTATTCTTCCTATTGTTTCCTTAACTCCAGCCATGCCAAACTCTTTGCTCTTCCTCAAACTAACCAGGAAATGCTTCCACCTTAAGGCCTTGACACTCGCTGTTCCCTTATTCAGGCATGTTTTCCCCCAGATATCCACATGGCTACCTTCCTCATCTTCTTCAGTTCTTTGATCATAAACTATCTTCTTAGTGAGGCTTCTTGACCACTGTTTCAAAATTGCAAGTTCCCTCCATATTTCCTATCCCTTCTCCTGTTTCATTCTTCTCAGTAGCACTTGTGACCATCTGACACACTTTATATCTTATTTACTTCTTTATTGCCTGTTTCTAGCCCAACTAGAATGTAAACACCATGAAATCATGGCCCTGTTGTTGTCACTACTTCACCCCCCATGCTTAGAACAGTGCCTGGCATACAATAGGCACTAAATAAATATTTGTTGGATGAGTAATTGGTAAAAAATTACAAAATAATGGTAACAGTCTTCTGTCTGAGTGAAAGGTTTCACAGTTTGAAAGGGTTTCATATCAGTTAGCTCAATATTTCCTTCCAGTAACACTGAGAATAAGCCATGGATTATTATCACCAATTCATAGATTTTAAAAACTGTGGCTTAAAGAAAAAAAAATGCCTCTAAATTTATTTAACTATCATTAAATAAAGCCAGAACTCACAGGTGATTTAAGACTCATGAGTTTGGCATGCTTTCCAAGGCAGTATTTAACTCTAAAATAGGGAATGGAGGTCCTCCCAGGCTGTCACTTAAATTTACTATTTCATCAGCAATCTTTTAGGTTGGGACAAAGGTATTTTCTGAATACTAATCTGTGCTTTAAAGAATGGCTAGACAGGGTTTCTGCTCAAGCCCTAGGAGACAAGGGCCAGGACAAAGATGGTAGCAATAGGAACAGGAAGGAAGTGATGATGGGAGATACAGATCTTACGAAGTAAGTCCATAGGACCTTACAATGACATGGATGTGAGAGCCAAGAGACAGGCATAAGTCAGAGAAGATTCTGAGGGTTTCTGCCTGGGAAACCAGGAGAACCTCAGGGTGCAAAATGTGTGAAAGGGGAGTTGCTTGTTAGGAAAAAAAGAGACAATACACTCAGTTTTTCAAACTGTTTTAAGTATGGAATGTTTGAGGGGACAAAGGACCACGTCAGTTGTGGTGTCTAGCAGACAATTAAAATATGTAGAACATAGGTTGGGGCTAGCGATAAGTCAAATGCATAAAAATACCAGCTTATGGATGCACATCAGAA
Organism: Hyperoodon ampullatus; assembly: GCF_949752795.1. Lineage (NCBI taxonomy): Eukaryota > Metazoa > Chordata > Mammalia > Artiodactyla > Ziphiidae > Hyperoodon > Hyperoodon ampullatus. Next base: position 55,317,547 of record NC_136913.1, read on the forward strand.
TCGTCTGGGGTACTTTAAAACATACCTATTCCCTAGACCAACTAAATAAAATCTTCGGAAGGTAGAGCACCATTGGCCTAGGTAAATCATGGCAGAGGCTTAGATGAGCAAAGAAAAATGCTAAGCACAAAACGCTAAGGGACATCCATATGTGAAGCTGGAAGAGGAAGATTAGGCAGTAGCAACCAAGAAGGGGAATCCATAGAAGAAAGAATATAACTCAGATGGGACAGTACAGGACAAAGTTTTAAGAAGTAAAAGATGAGCAGCAGTGTCAGCTGTTGGTAAAGGGAGGTGAAGGAGCATCAGGACTGGAAATACATTATTTTGTTGGTTTGCGACAAAAGTAAATTGTCTTAATATTCAAGTATATCACAATATGTGCATGGAATAGAAATAATTCAGAGACCACAGGTGGTTGTTACAGTTTTTAACAAGCTTCTCTTTCCATTTCCAAAGTGGCTGAAGAAATTCAACTGTTAGTGATAGCAACATTTGGTCCAGTAATGTCAGGATTAGTATATCAACAGACGAGAATGAAGGAAGCTGTGCAAAATTAAAGAAGTCACACCTATTTATCTTGTTCTTTATTCTGGTGTACAGAGCAACAGATAATGGCTCAGCAAGAATAAAGATGCTGGAGTAGAAAAATAAGGAAAATTTTATTAAAAACAATTGTCACTGTACAGATAGAATTAATATCCAGTTGGACCATTTCAATTCAGCCAAAAGCAAATGTTAACCATGTGAGTTAAAATCTTTCTCCTTCAAAACATGTGGAAGCACACACATCCACAACAAAAAAGCACAAATCTAAAATAGATGAACGTAACTTAAAAGACTGTAAATTGAGGGGGAGAAAAAGCTAAAAAAATATATAAATATTTAGTTAGTGTCTGGCACTGCTGAAAAAAGTTGTTAAAGGGAGGGGAGAAAAGAACTGTGTAGCCAAGAATATGGTGATATAATTAAGACCAGCAATCTTTGGGCTGATTATGAGAGGAAAATATCACTTTAATGATTGCTGAAAGAGTCTTCCCAAGTGGGAGCAAAGGTACAGAAACTACGCTGGATGATATTCAAGGGAAAAATGAGATAATGTATGTGAGAGTGCTCTGGAAACTCCAAATTGTGCTACACATGTGAGGGGTTGCTATGAGTGTTGTTTCTATTCCACCCAGAGTTTGGGAGCAAAGGACATTGGAGAGAGGCTACAGGCCAAACAACCAATACCCAAAACCCCCGATTTTGTTCCACAGTGTCCCTAGCCAAAGTGAGTCACATTCATGTACTGACCACCACAAGATACAATGAAATTAGTGGTATCATCAAAAATTAGTTACATCGCCAGCAGTACTAGGTGATTTTCCACAGAGGATATGCTTTCGACTGAGTTCTCCCAGCTGAAAACTGGATTCATGGTATGATTTCTTTACAGGGCTAGGAGCTGGATAAAACTCAGTCAAGTGCTCTCATTTCTGATTTTTATTAATGTTCTTTGGTCTTGCCCCACATTCTCTCCACCCTGTCCAGTTTACCAACTATCTGGAATAGTTGTATCTCTCTGAATATGTAAATAAGAACAGTGCCTTTTCTCCCACAGCAATGTAAATTCTATCATGTACACTATCCCTTCCTCATAGGCCAGAAATATCCTAAAGAAACAGACATACAAACTGATGAGCATTTGCAAGCACAGCTCAGGACTACTTATCCTTCCAATCTGAATGGGAGAATCAGTCCATAGAATGAAGCCTGTCTGTACAGGATGAGATATTGATGCCAAAATATTTCTTTCCTTTTATTTTTAGCCTTCCTAAGAAAAAGAAAGGTGGCGGGCTAGTGGGGAAAGGATGAAACTGATACAACAAGAAGCCTATAATTGCATACATAAATGCACATTCTATAAAACAATTTTCAGAATTGTACAATCTTAGATAGGAGCTTAAAACTCATCTTAGTCCCAGCTGCCTGTTGCCCAATAAAGAAATATCATCCATATTTACTTGAGCTCACCTCAAGTAGAGTAACAGACACCTCAGTACTCATACGACAGCACATTTCATTATGGTTTATTTTTTTTTTTCTCCTCTTTGGTAACTGGCTAAAACTTCAAACCATCAGATAATTGGAAACATATTCTCATGGAATCCCAAAATGATTCTTCAAGACAACCTAACCTCATTCCCTTGATGATCCATATGGGGAGACTGAGGCCCCTCTAGAAGGGATAAAATTTCCCCCAATTCACATAGTTGGTCGGCACAGAGCCAGGACTAGAATCCAAAGTCTCCAAATTTAGGGCCCAGTGCCAAAATTAAAAAAACAAAACAATACTGACCTCGGAGTAACAAAAATCTGGTTTCTAGTTTTGTTCAGACACTTACTAACTAAATGATCTCTAGCAAGTTTCATATTCTTTGAGCCTATTTGGCTACCTGTACAATTAAGAAAAGAGGACATGGACCTTCCCTAGTTGGGGTGAAGAGTCAGTGGGATTATGGATTTGAAAGTACCTGGCACACAGTGGGAACTTAAGAAATAATTTACAGAGGAACTTGTCACATTCACACATCCTGTTACTTTTAGTGTTTCCAATCACTTTGAAGGTACCACCATCACCCCAACTTATATATCTCAAAGCCTCAGAGTCTTATTTGACTTGACAGCATGCTATAAGGGAAATGATGGAAGAGCTGGGCTGTTTGACCTGGGAATGAAAGATGAATGGGGATCTGTTTTTTGGTTTTCAGATCTCTGAGGAACTATCATGGAAGAGAATGAGCAGACTCCTCTGAGTGGCCCCAGGGAGAATGACTAGAACCGCTGGAAACCAAAGGGAGACTGAGTTCAGTTTAACAAAAGGAAGAACTTTTGCAGAGTCAAGGCTTTCTATGAAGGGAATGGACTCTCTCAGAGATCAGTAAGTACATTTCCTTTGAAAATATTCAGGAAGAGACTACAAAAGATGTTATAAGGTGAAGTCAATTGGGGTGAAAGAAAATTATGATTCATGAACTTTCTACTATGAATTTTCTACCTAATATGCATCAGATATTGTGCTAGATACTTCACAGGGGTTATTTCTTTTAATCCTTCCAACAAAACTATGACATGTCTACTATTCTCCCTTCAGACTGAGTTTTGGAGACGTTCAGTATTTCTCACTGGGGTTACTACTGGTATTATAAGTGGGTGGGGCTCAACATCAGTAATCAGTAGAGAAATGCATATCAAAACTAAAATGAGGTATCACCTCATACCAGTCAGAATGGCCATCATCAAAAAATCTACAAACAATAAATGCTGGAGAGGGTGTGGAGAAAAGGGAACTCTCTTGCACGGTTGGTGGGGATGTAAATTGATACAGCCACTATGGAGAACAGTATGGAGGTTCCTTAAAAAACTAAAAATAGAATTACCATACGACACAGCAATCCCACTACTGAGCATATACCCTGAGAAAACCATAATTCAAAAAGAGTCATGTACCACAATGTACATTGCAGCTCAATTTACAATATTCAGGACATGGAAGCAACCTAAGTGTCCATCGACAGATGAATGAATAAAGAAGATATGGCACATATATACAATGGGATATTACTCAACCATAAAAGGAAACAAAATTGAGTTATTTGTAGTGAGGTGGATGGACCTAGAGTCTGTCATACAGAGTGAAGTAGGTCAGAATGAGAAAAACAAATACCGTATGCTAAGACATATATACAGAATATAAAAAATAAAGGTTATGAAGAACCTAGGGACAGGACAGGAATAAAGATGCTGACATAGAGAATGGACTTGAGGACATGGGGAGGGGGAAGGGTAAGCTGGGACGAAGTGAGTGAGTGGCATGGACATATATACACTACCAAATGTAAAATAGATAGCTAGTGGGAAGCAGCCACATAGCACAGGGAGATCAGCTCGGTGCTTTGTGACGACCTAGAGGGGTGGGATAGGGAGGGTGGGAGGGAGACACAAGAGGCAGGGGATATGGGGATATATGTAAATGTATAGCTGATTCACTATGTTGTAAAGCAGAAACTAACACACCATTGCAAAGCAATTATACTCCAATAAAGATGTTAAAAAAAAAGTGGGTGGGAAGAACAATACTTTGCTGTCTCAACCTGGTTGGTACTAAATTCAGTAGTACTTCATTCTTTGTGCAAAAAATCACACTCTCACCACATATTTCTAAATGCCCTATGGATATCGTATTGATCCTGGTTGGGAATGATGGATAAATAATATGCTTAGGATCACAAACAGCAGGTAAGTAGCAGACCCAGGACTTGAATAAGCTGTGTCTAACTCAGAAAGTAGATATCCTTTCTATTTGTACCACCCACAGAAATGGATGGAATTGGGATTGGAATACACAACATTTTAAAGTCTAAACCAATCCCAAGAGATAGGGATTCTCTCATATTCCTCTCTTTTCAATCTCATATAATTTATCAACTTCTAAGTTCTGCAGATTCAACTTCTGTGATGTGTTGTTAAATTCATTGCCTCCTTTCTATTCCCATAGTCACCACCTCAGTTCAGGGTCTCATTTCTTCTCTGCATCTGGTTTATCCACATCTCATGTTTTCCTATTCCAATTCAGTTAACTCATGTTTACCAGATTATTCTTCCTGAAACACAGATTTATCTTTTCTCTTTAGCTCAGAAACTTTGAATGATTTTCCACAGTGTGACGAATTGAACAGAAAATCTAGCATCCAAAAGTCTTCCACAGTTTGTCATCAACCTACCATGGCAACTTTAACTTTCACTTTCCACGTAATTGTACTCTAAAATCCAGTTCAGCTGGTGTTCTTTTCACATGCCTTGAGCTTCCCTGCCTCCAAACAGTTGTTTCTGCTTTTTTTCTGGCTTGGACTGCCTTCTCTCCTGCCTCCACCTGTTGAAATCCTATCTGTGTTTCATGGCCCATCTTAAATAATAATAATAGTTAACATTTATTGAGTGCTTATTTTGGTCAAGACACTGTGCTAAGTGTATGCAAGTATTTCACATGGATTATCTAATTTAATCCTCACGAAACCTTGATAAAGTAAGCTCTATTATTATCTCCATTTTAGACTAGATTAAAACAGAATTCAGACAGGGGAAAGTAATTATGCTTGTCTAATGTCACACAAGTTAATAAATGGTAGGGATGGGATTTGAACTCAAGTAGTCTGGCTCTGGAGCCCTGAAAGATGATACAGTGTCAAAACACAAACAATCAAAAAAGCACTTTCTGATTTACTCTGGTTCAACTAGGTGTGATCCTTACCTGACAATACCAAAGCATAATTTAAGTGGACATTTAAAGCTATCTTGTGTTATATTTATTTGTTCTTATACCCATAATGAAGTCCCAGTGGGCATAGACTATGTCTTAGGCATCTGTCTGTCTCACACAGTGGTGGCACAGAGTAGGTGCACAGTGAGTCTGTTATGTTGAATTGAAGGTATGTTGGGGTGAAAAAGGGGACAGGAGAGTTATGTAGGGGAAGATGCCCATACTCTCCTGCCTTAGCCACCCTGCAATGGTGTGATACTGGTCAGCACTGCCAACACCTGTCCAAACAAGACCTTGCAGTCTCTGCTTCCCCAGCCTAGTTTCTGGCAGGTCTCTACTTGTCCCCCAGTTCTCACAGCTGCCTCGGCCTTTTGGCCAATGTTTGATGTAAAGCAGGATCAAAATATCACTGCCCTGGGCTCAGTTTCCTGGAGTGAGGGATCAAGTGAAACCCAGCTGGGAGGGTGAGACTGAAAGCCCCCAAATAGAACTTGCAGTCTCTTTACACAAGCCCCGACTTGCCCAGGGGCCAAGTGGGTAGGCCAGCAGCTCAACGTCCCTCAGGATGCTTCACAAATCTGATCCAACTCCTCCCTCCCTCCCCTAAGCTCCTAGCCTCCTTCTCTTTTCTCTTCCTTATCTCCTAACTGGAGATACTCAGGGTGTTTGGGCGGGTCCAAGCATGTTCCCAGACACCATAAATGTCCAGTACAAGCCTACCCCAGGGGAACTGGCTCACCAAGACCATCAGGGTATTAGCTCAGGTCCATGGCACCTTACACAGCACTCTCTGGATATAGATGGATGAGCAGACAGACAGCCACAGGACACTTTCCCAGCCATTCTGACTTTGTAGCACCTTATCAGTGTCATCCTAACCTGATCCTGAACTCCCATTTCTATGCCCCACAGGTCCAAGCCACCTTGCCATGCCAGAGGGTGTTCCCACACTTACCCTGTAAATGAATGGATGGATGTATCTTGCTCCAGTAACAGAATTCCTGGACAAACGTACCTCAGCGCAGGCCAGACATCCCACCAAGCCCCCACCTCTCAGCCCCCAGTCTCCATACTACACTCACAGTAGATGAAATTCATTACAATCAAAGCTCTCCTCTGACTCATTTCACATCCACGTGTAGCAACAACAGCCAGAACTTATTCTCTTTTCCTTTCATGCTACGCCTACTTCTCCGCCCCCGTGAAGCAGCTATTGGACAACTTGAGTGTCTAGGCGTGGCTACACAAGAAGTTTCACCCCTGACAGTGAGAGTAGGGGAGGAATTGGGGAAGAGTGGGTGAATAGTGACCAAGCCACGCCTTTGGCAGGAACTGAAAAGCTTCAGGGACTGAAGCAGGGAGAGAGGGAATGGAAGCAGGAGAGATTGTGGAGCTGAAGTTAAGATCTGTGGTGTCAAGGGAGGATTTGTGTCTTCATGGCAGAGTGTCACTTCCTCATATAAGCCTCACCCATCCAAGTTCTGCCCTGTCCACTGCACTCTGTTTATTTTCTTACTGGCACTGAGTTGTAATCTGTAATAATTATTGATTAATTTCCTTGATTGTTTAATGTCTGTCCTTTCCCTTCCACTAATTGGTAAGCATAATGAGCTAATACTTAATAACTAACACTTATGCAACACTTGCTATCTGCCAGTCACTCTTCTCAATATTTTACATATATTAGCTCATTTAATCCTTATAACTACCCTACTTTTATTCACAATTTAGAGATAAGAAAACTAAGGCATAGACTGATTGCCCAATTGTCAAACAGCTAGTAAGTGACAGGGCTGGGAAGGAGTCTGGTACACAGCAGAGGAATAAATAAATTAACTAGAGAACCAGGTGTAAACGACAAAATGGGAGAGGTCAGAAAGACTTTGAATATGTTGAACTTAGCCAAAGAGCCCTACAGATGAAGAAATGTGAGCTGGCAGCAAGAGGACACTTTAGCCTGTGTGTACTCTCCCACCTGACACAACCCTGCTGCCTTTTATTATTTATTTATTTGTTTGTTTGTTTGTTTATTTATTTATTTATTTATCTTGCCTTTTAGGTTTTAAACACAAGTCCTTTCCAGCTAAGTTGGGAACATTCTTCAAGGTCAGGATTAAGGGCCTTTCAACAACCCTAGCCTCAAGAGCTCAAGAGTTGTCCCTCCCCTGCTCCCTATGAACCATGTCTCTTTTTTTAACTTTATTTTTTATTTTTTAAAAAATGTTTATTGAGGCTTCCCTGGTGGCGCAGTGGTTGAGAGTCCGCCTGCCGATGCAGGGGACACGTGTTCGTGTCCCGCTCCGGGAAGATACCACATGCCGCGGAGTGGCTGGGCCCGTGAGCCATGGCCGCTGAGCCTGTGCATCCGGAGCCTGTGCTCCGCAATGGGAGAGGCCACAACAGTGAGAGGCCCGCGTACCAAAAAATAAATAAATAAATAAATAAAAATGTTTATTGGAGTATAGTGGATTTACAATGTTGTATTAGTTACTGCTATACAGCAAAGTGAATCAGTTATACATAGACATATATCCACTCTTTTTAAGATTATTTTCCCATATAAGTCATTAGAAAGTGTTGAGTACAGTTCCCTGTGCTATACCTTATTATTATAACCTCATTGTATATCTGTTTTATATATAGTAGTGTATATATGTCAATCTCATCTCCCAATTTATCACCCCCCCTTTCCCCCAGGTAACCATACATTTGTTTTCTACATCTGTAACTCTGTTTCCGTTTTGTAGATAAGTTCATTTCTATACTTTTTTTTTAGGTTCCACATAGAAGCGATATCATATGATATTTCTCTTTCTCTTTTTGACTTACTTCACTCAGTAGAACCATGCTTCATTTCAAAACTCCTCTCTCACTGGTATCTTTATTATTTACCTTCCACCTTATGTCCAACCCTTCTACTCCACAAACATATTTGAATTCTTCCCACTGCAAAATAAAAATCTCCCCCACTGTCTCCTCCTAAAATAACAGCCTCATCTCTCTTCCTTCCTCAGCCAAATTTCTGGCCAGAGTAGTCTCCACTCACTGTTTCCATGCCCTTATTTTCCATTAGCTTCCCAGTTTATTGCAACCTGGCTTCCAGCCCAATGTTCTTTCCCTGAGATCACAAGTTACCTTTTTTACTGCCACATTTTAGGGAATATTTTCACTCATTTTCTTATTTATCTGCAGTTATTTTCCAGTGCTAGCCACTCTTTTCTTTGGGAAACATTCTTTCTTGTGTTGGAAAACACTACTCGGCTCCTGGTTTCCCTCTATTTCTCTAACCCCTCTTTCTCAGATTGTGTCACTGGGTATTATCCAGTATCTCATTCCATAATGTTGGTGATGCTGGGGCCCTCACAACACTTTATACATACAATCTCATTTATCCCACAGAACAACTCTTAGAAGTATTATTTTCTTTATTTTATACATGTGGCAACTTTGGATCAGACAAGTTAACTGAATTGCCCAAAGGTACACAGCAAGTACAAGCTTAATCCAGAACTATAACTAGTACCTGACTCTAAGCATATTACATCATGCTGTCTTTTTCCAGTGAGTAAGGACATGGCATAGCAATAGACTGGCTTTGGAGTCTGATTTGGGATCCCAGATCTGTCACTTAAAATTTGAATGCTGTGCGATCTTAGACAAGTACTTTAACCTCTCAGAGATTCAGTTTCCCTATCTATAAAATGTGGAAAGAAACAAGCTTGCTGGGAAGATTTGAGAGGGATATTTATAAACTTCCGAACCCAGTTCCAGACACAATAACTGAGATCTGTTAGAATGATAGTGGTAATGAGGACTATAATTATCAACCTTTTCCCCCTAACTAATTTTCCTACGTTTTATTGTTAGTCTAAACTTATTAGTCTACTTTCTTGTCACTGGTTCCTAATTTTATTTGTTTCTGGCTGACTCAGTCCTCCTCTGAGAGAATGTAATTTCGGCTAAGGCAATTAGCCAAACTCCTGTGTTTTCTTTACACCCTACCTTCTCAGGCCTAGGATTGGAAATTCAGCACACACTGACCAGAAGGCTGTGCAACTCTGACTCTTCTACACATGTATTTGCTAATAATATTACTTTAAAACAATAGGTAGCATAGCCCTCTAGAGTTCTTTACACAGGTATCTCATTCAATCCTTATAACCACGGGAAGGTGACATTACTATTACCATGCCAATTTACTAATTAGAAAGGGCAGAATTACCATCTCTTGGATGTGTACTATACGCAGGCACTGAGATAGGAAGTTTATATGTTATCTCACTAACCCTTCAAGAGCACTTTCATAATCTGGTGATTATTACATCCATTTTAAAAATAAAAAAAAGTTAATTGGATATATAAAACATTATGTGACATCCAAATGAGCACAGAATTGCTAAGCAGAGGTGTTGAGGTTTGAACTCAAATTTTCTAAGGCCAGCCCTGAAGCTCTTTTTAGTATACCATGCTATTTCTCACCTACAGACAGCCTTGTGGGGACAGAAAACTACCACTGGGGATGCAAAAGAAGATTTAGATACTTCATTCGAAAACTCTACTTATGGGATGTGGGCCATAGGGCTTTGAAGCAGCATTTCTGCAAAATGCTAGGATTGCTTAGGTCAGTTCAATTTCAAAAGGAATTCACAGCATGATATGCCTGGCACAAAAATAAAGAAATAATAAATAAATTAATAAATACATAATAGGAGAAAGAATGGCAACACTAAGGGGTACACAATCGTATAAAAGATTCATAATCATATAACAGATATATCTAGTGTCCAGAGGGCAGGTTCTAAAATTATTATTCTCCTTAGCATTGGTGAGACATCCAGACACTCATTACATTGCCATCACCCACCGCTATGTTTGGTCTGAGAATACTCAAGAGGACTTGGTCACTTTCTGCCAACATCTAAAGGACTGTCGCATGGTAGAAGGAACTGATGAGATTTGTATCTTAGGGGGCAAAATGAGCCCATATGGGTAGAATGTACAGGAAGACAGATTTATACTCAGTATAAGTAATTGTTTTCTAATAATCACAGTGAAGTTTCAGGTCAGTCTCCAGGGCTCCAGATAACAGTCTTTCACATTTATCTTCACTAATATAATGTTACCAGCCTGGAGTCGGCAGCTAAGGTCATTTTCCTCAGTGTGTGCCTCCAGCCTGTCTGGATTCAGAGTGATTCCTCTAGGGGAGAGTTTAGACCTAAGATTCCTTTCCAGCCATCTCTCAAGACCTCTCCCTAGCAGGGTTTTGTGGGCTTTGGCTGTGCTTCCACTCAGAGTGAGGTGCAAGTTGGCCTCTTATGGGAAAGCTCAGAAAGCTCAAGGCAAACCAGGCAGGCTAGAGGAGGTAGTGAATGTAGGCTTAGGTGTAGAATCTACAGGCAGAGTTACTACTGAGGCTCAGGGAGCAGGTCTCTGCAGATATATCCCTAGAAACCATTCAGCACCTAGGATGCAGGTGAAGGCAATTTTAGGGCCTGGACTTAGAGATAGGGGTAGGGCAAAGAGAAGAAGTTGCCAGAAAAAAAATAACTGCCCAGTCTTCTTGGATTTCCAACTATTCTTGAGTACTCCATATTTCTCCCAAGTTACTATCAGGCCCTGGTCTAATTTAATTTTCATAACAGCTTTATGAGATAGGTACTATGATTATCATCCTTAATTTTCAGGTGAGAAATCAAGATAGAGTGGCCAAGGAGTTTGTTCACGGTAATACAGCCAGAAAACTCAATGGATTCAAGAACTCTCACTCAGGTCTCTGGCAGCAGAATCATCATTACTTGCAAACTTAGTTTTTCAATGCAAATTCTCTAGTCCCAACCCAGATCTAATGAATCAGAAATTTCTAGTGTTAGGCCCAGAAATCTGTGTTTTAACAAGCTCTCTAGGTTGATTCTGATTCCAACTCAAGTTTGAATACCACTGTTCTAAAGCACTAAGTGAAATAATTTCTCTCCTTCCCAATTAGAGGGTCCTCCCATCTTCCCTGCACAGCTATTCTAAACTTCTACATTTTCCCTAAAGTCCCTACTTTGGCACCTAGTTATCAGTTCAGAAAAATGAACACCTATCCTTATCATCAAGAAAACAGATGCTATTAGGTATGAAGTCCTTCCACCACTTTCCCTTATGCCAGTAAGTTTCTCTCTCCATCCATCCTGGTCTTTCCTCTTGGTGGACAGGAGGAGAGCATGAGCCTCTTCCCCCTCCCCTGTCCCCTATGGACCATGCTTTATATTTAATCCCTCTCTCACAGGTACCTTTATTATTCACCTTTCCTCTGTATCCAGCCACTCTACCCACAAACATATTTGAATTCCTCCCACTGGTGGAGGAGAGACCCTTCCCTCTTGACTCCTTCATGAATTACTATGCCTCTCTTTATTTCAGAAGACTTCAAATTTCTCCAGCCATAACCCCATGCATACCTGCACTCAACCACTTCCCTCTAACAACCTCACTCCCTCATCCCAGCCTTCCACCTATGAAAAACTAGCCTCATTAAGCTCAGAGATCACCCCCACCTGATCCACCTAGAAACAAATCTTCAACACCAAAAAAACATTTGTTGTCAGGTCACTCCTGCTGGGGACCCTCTACACTTAAGAATTTTCTTCCACAATGAGAAGCTTTAATTCACAGAACATGTGGCTTTGGACCAGGTACTTGGCATTGATTTCTAGTTCCATTGCCTCTGTTGTCTTTTTCAAGCCTCGGTTTGCTCATCTGTAGGATGGAGATTAATAACATTCTCCACAATGGAGAAAAGACGGCCTCTTCAATATGTGGTGATGGGAAAACTGGACAACTACATGTAAAAGAATGAAATCAGAATACTTCCTAACACTATACACAAAAATAAGCTCAAAATGGATTAAAGACCTAAATGTAAGGCCAGACACTATAAAACTCTTAGAGGATAAAACATAGGCAGAACACTCTACACCATAAATCACAGCAGGATCCTTTTTGACCCACCTCTTAGAGAAATGAAAATTAAAAACAAAAATAAACAAATGGGACCTAATGAAATTTAAAAGCTTTTGAATAGCAAAGGAAACCATAAACAAGATGAAAAGACAACCCTCAGAATTGGAGAAAATATTTGCAAACGAAGCAACTGACAAAGGATTAATCTTCAACATATATAAGGATCTCCTGCAGCTCAATATCAAAAAAAAAAAAAACAAACAAGCCAATCCAAAAATGGGCAGAAGATCTAAATAGATGTTTCTCCAAAGAAGATATATAGATTGCCAACAAACACATGAAAAGATTCTTAACATCACTAATCATTAGAGAAATGCACATCAAAACTACAATGAGGTATCACCTCACACTAGTCAGAATGGCCATCATAAAAAAAATCTACAAACAATAAATGCTGGAGAGGGTGTGGAGAAAAGAGAACCCTCTTGCACTGTTGGTGGGAATGTAAATTGGTAGAGCCACAATGGAGAACAGTATGGAGGTTCCTTAAAAAACTAAAAATAGAACTACCATACGACCCAGCAATCCCACTACTGGGCATACATCCTGACAAAACCATAATTCAAAAAGAGTCATGTACCAAAATATTCATTGCAGCTCTATTTACAATAGCCAGGACATGGAAGCAACCTAAGTGTCCACTGACAGATGAATGGATAAAGAAGATGTTACACATATATACAATGGAATATTAATCCGCCATAAAAAGAAATGAAATTGAGTTGTTTGTAGTGAGGTGGATGGACCTAGAGACTGTCATACAGAGTGAAGTATGTCAGAAAGAGAAAAACAAATACTGTATGCTAACACATATATGTGGAATCTAAAAAAAAAAAAAAGGGGTTCTGATGAACTTAGGGGCAGGACAAGAATAAAGACACAGACATAGAGAATGAACTTGAGGACACAGGGAGGGGGAAGGGTAAGCTAGGACGAAGTAAGAGAGTAGCACTGACATATATACACTACCAAATGGAAAATAGACAGATAGGTCATGGGAAGTAGCTCCATGGCCCAGGGAGATCAGCTTGGTGCTTTGCAATGACCTAGGGGGGTGGGATAAGGAGGGTAGGATGGAGATGCAAGAGGGAGAGGACATGGAGATATACATATGCATATCACTGATTCACGTTGTTATACAGCAGAAACTAACACAACGGCATAAAGCAATTATACTCCAATAAAAATGTTAAAAAAATGATATTCCCCAATCATCACAATATATACAAATATTGAATCATTATGATATACATGTGAAACTAATATAATATCATACATCAAATCTATCTCAATAAAAAATCCTCCAACCAATTTTTGTTACAGGGTTCCTATTAAAAAAAGTATGATACCTGGCAATATGGTAGGCAGTTGGCAGAGTTGATTTTTTAGACACTCTAGGCTGTGGTGTTTAGAAACTACACCATACATATGGTAAGAGAGTATCAATCTCACAGCTTAGCACAGAGTGGCAGCAGTTAACTGTGAAAATGAAGCACATTGAAATGGTGAAGCTATTTACCTGTGGTCTGACCTAACCTTGCTTAGAGAGAGGGAGGGAGGACCCTTTAGAACAGGATCCTGCAAAAATAAAAAAGAAAGTCTAACCAAAGATGTGTTTTTTTCTCTGAGTGGAGGATTCTAATGAGTGAGTGATCTAAAGAAAGTGTTGTTATTTTTACATTTGTCTTACTGTGATAACCAGACATGAACTGCACAACACTGAATCCTAGAGAGTTATATGTTGGCCAATCAGAAAGAGCTTTGCCAGATGTTATTAATTATTGTACAAAAGTTCTTCCTTCCTCCTCGGGAAATTGACTCAACCCTGTCAACACTTTCTATTTGCCTTTATGAGTGATAAGTAGTGTGAGGCCTGGACTACTTTTATACCCTCCCCACCAAATGATTTTTATCACAGTGGGGTGAGTTATCTGTTTTACCTCTTCCATGTCCTAGAAGCCAGAGCCTGGACCTTTTCCACTGAACCAGGTCATCCTTAACAAACATCAAATCCTAAAGTTCATTCTGGATTTTTCTCAACACTCTTCCTACATATTCTCCCACCTTGCTGTACTCCACCCTGCTCTATCACCTAGACATGAATAAAATAGCTGTTCAGAAGCTGTGATGTAGCAGAGTATGGAAGATCAACTGATGGTCAAAGGAAGGCCTCAAGAAAAGCTCTGGTCTGCCAGAGATTCAAGAGGCTTGAGTCTTCCTTTAGCTCACCTTTGATAAGTCACTCTTGTATTCTAGGCCTCAGCTTCTCCATTTGTCAAATGGACATAATAATATTTTCCCTGCTCTAAGAGCATTGCTGAGGATAGATGTAAAAAACTTCTTCAAAATAGAAGCCCTCAGTATACGTAAGGTATAATAGCAACAACCAACATTTATTAAGTGATTTATTAAGTGTTTACTATAGTCACTCTGCTATGTTCTTTATATACAATATCTTATTTATCCCTCAAAACATGAGGCAACCAAGATTACCATCTTAAATGTATGAAAGTAGTTGAGGATCAGAGAGATGCAGTTACTTGTCCCAAATCATATGGCCAGTAAGTGGGAGAGCTAGGTTTAAAGCCAGAAAGTTGGACTGTAGGGCAAATCCTCCTAACCACTTGCTACACTGTCTCTTTACTGTTATTACTACATTACTCATGCCTTCTTATCTGCTAAAGTCCAGCTCAAATCCATCCCTTCCAGGAAGCCTTGTCTAACCAATCCAGCCATTAGTATATACTCCATCCTCTGAGCTGTTATTTATGATATATGGCTAAATTGATGTCTAGCCCTATTGCCTTATCACGTTTATCATATTGTTATTTAGGTTTTTCATAGATGTTAGACTGATCTTCTCACATATACTTTAAGGTCACTGGAACACATATCATATCTTACACTTCAGTATCCCCCATAGTATCAAGGACAAGGTAGCATCACAAACCCTTGGAAGTGGAAGGGATCTGAAAGATCTTTTCACTGAGGCTCTTTTTTCTTTTGTCTAACTTTGGTGACATTTTTATTTTTTTATTTTTTATATATTTTTAAATTTATTTATTTATTTATTTTATAAGTTTCTGCTTTATAACAAAGTGAATCAGTCATACATATACATCTGTTCCCACATCCCTTCCCTCATGCATCTCCCTCCCTCCCACCCTCCCCATCCCACCCCTCCAGGCGGTCACAAAGCACCGAGCTGATCTCCCTGTGCTCTGCGGCTGCTTCCCACTATCTATCTACCTTACGTTTGGTAGTGTATATATGTCCATGCCTCTCTTTCGCTTTGTCACAGCTTACCCTTCCCCCTCCCCATATCCTCAAGTCCATTCTCAAGTAGGTCTGTGTCTTTATTCCCGTTTTACCCCTAGGTTCTTCATGACATTTTTTTTTTAATTCCATATATATGTGTTAGCATACGGTATTTGTCTTTCTCTTTCTGACTTCACTCTGTATGACAGACTCTAGGTCTATCCACCTCATTACAAATAGCTCAGTTTCGTTTCTTTTTATGGCTGAGTAATATTCCATTGTATTTAGGTGCCACATCTTCTTTATCCATTCATCCGATGATGGACCCTTAGGTTGTTTCCATCTCTGGGCTATTGTGAATAGAGCTGCAACGAACATTTTGGTACATGTCTCTTTTTGAATTATGGTTTTCTCAGGGTATATGCCTAGTAGTGGGATTGCTGGGTCATATGGTAGTTCTATTTTTAGTTTTTTAAGGAACCTCCATACTGTTCTCCAGAGTGGCTGTACCAATTCACATTCCCACCAGCAGTGCAAGAGGGTTCCCTTTTCTCCACACCCCCTCCAGCATTTATTGTTTCTAGATTTCTTGATGATGGCCATTCTGCCTGGTGTGAGATGATATCTCATTGTAGTTTTGATTTGCATTTCTCTAATGATTAATGATGTTGAGCATTCTTTCATGCGTTTGTTGGCAGTCTGTATATCTTCTTTGGAGAAATGCCTATGTAAGTCTTCTGCCCATTTTTGGACTGGGTTTTTTGTTTTTTTGCTATTGAGCTGCATGAACTGTTTATAAATTTTGGAGATTAATCCTTTGTCAGTTGCTTCATTGGCAAATATTTTCTCCCATTCTGAGGGTTGTCTTTTGGTCTTGTTTATGGTTTCCTTTGCTGTGCAAAAGCTTTGAAGTTTCATTAGGTCCCATTTGTTTATCTTTGTTTTTAGTTCCATTTCTCTAGGAGGTGGGTCCAAAAGGATCTTGCTGTGATTTATGTCATAGAGTGTTCTGCCTATGTTTGCCTCTAAGAGTTTGATAGTTTCTGGCCTTACACTTAGGTCTTTAATCCATTTTGAGCTTATTTTTGTGTATGGTGTTAGGGAATGATCTAATCTCATACATTTACATGTCCCTGTCCAGTTTTCCCAGCACCACTTATTGAAGAGGCTGTCCTTTCTCCACTGTACATTCCTGCCTCCTTTATCAAAGATAAGTTGACCATATGTGCGTGGGTTTATCTCTGGGCTTTCTATCCTGTTCCATTGATCTATCTTTCTGTTTTTATGCCAGTACCACACTGTCTTGATTACTGTAGCTTTGTAGTATAGTCTGAAGTCAGGGAGCTTGATTCATCCAGCTCCGTTTTTTGTTCTCAAGATTGCTTTGGCTATTCGGGGTCTTTTGTTTTTCCAAACAAATTCTGAAATTTTTTGTTCTAGTTCTGTGAAAAATGCCAGTGGTAGTTTGATAGGGATTGCATTGAATCTGTAGATTGCTTTGGGTAGTAGAGTCATTTTCACAATATTGATTCTTCCAATCCAGGAACATGGTATATCTCTCCATCTATCTGTGTCCTCTTTAATTTCTTTCATCAGTGTCTTATAATTTTCTGCATACAGGTCTTTTGTCTCCTTAGGTAGGTTTATTCCTAGATATTTTATTCTTTTTGTTGCAATGGTAAATGGGAGTGTTTTCTTGATTTCATTTTCAGATTTTTCATCATTAGTGTACAGGAATGCCAGAGATTTCTGTGCATTAATTTTGTATCCTGCTACTTTACCAAATTCCTTGATTAGCTCTAGTAGTTTTCTGGTAGCATCTTTAGGATTCTCTATGTATAGTATCATGTCATCTGCAAACAGTGACAGCTTTACTTCTTTTCCAATTTGGATTCGTTTTATTTCCTTTTCTTCTCTGATTTCTGTGGCTAAAACTTCCAAAACTAGGTTGAATAAGAGTGGTGAGAGTGGGCAGACTTGTCTTGTTCCTGATCTTAGTGGAAATGGTTCCAGTTTTTCACCATTGAGGGCAATGTTGGCTGTGGGTTTGTCATATATGGCCTTTATTATGTTGAGGAAAGTTCCCTCTATGCCTACTTTCTGCAGGGTTTTTATCATAAATGGGTGTTGAATTTTGTTGAAAGCTTTCTCTGCATCTATTGAGATGATCATATGGTTTTTCTCCTTCAACTTGTTAATATGGTGTATCACATTGATTGATTTGCGTATATTGAAGAATCCTTGCATTCCTGGAATAAACCCCACTTGATCGTGGTGTATGATCCTTTTAATGTGCTGTTGCATTCTGTTTGCTAGTATTTTGTTGAGGATTTTTGCATCTATGTTCATCGGTGCTATTGGCCTGTAGTTTTCTTTCTTTGTGACATCCTTGCCTGGTTTGGTATCAAGGTGATGGTGGCCTCGTAGAATGAGTTTGGGAGTGTTCCTTCCTGTGAAATTGTTTGGAAGAGTTTGAGAAGGATGGGTGTTAGCTCTTCTCTAAATGTTTGATAGAATTCGCCTGTGAAGTCATCTGGTCCTGGGCTTTTGTTTGTTGGAAGATTTTTAATCACAGTTTGAATTTCAGTGCTTGTGATTGGTCTATTCATATTTTCTATTTCTTCCTGATTCAGTCTTGGCAGGTTGTGCATTTCTAAGAATTTGTCCATTTCTTCCAGGTTGTCCATTTTATTGGCATAGAGTTTCTTGTAGTAATCTCTCACGATCTTTTGTATTTCTGCAGTGTCATTTGTTACTTCTCCTTTTTCATTTCTAATTCTATTGATTTGAATCTTCTCCCTTCTTTTCTTGATGAGTCTGGCTAATGGTTTGCAATTTTGTTTATCTTCTCAAAGAACCAGCTTTTAGTTTGGTAGATCTTTGCTATCGTTTCCTTCATTTCCTTTTCATTTATTTCTGATCTGATCTTTATGATTTCTTTCCTTCTGCTAACTTTGGGGGTTTTTTGTTCTTCTTTCTCTAATTGCTTTAGGTGCAGGGTCAGGTTGTTTACTCGAGATGTTCCTGTTTCTTAAGGTGGGATTGTATTGCTATAAACTTCCCCCTTAGAACTGCTTTTGCTGCGTCCCATAGGTTGTGGGTCGTCGTGTCTCCATTGTCATTTGTTTCTAAGTATTTTTTAATTTCCTCTTTGATTTCTTCAGTGAACACTTCGTTATTGAGTAGTGTAGTGTTTAGCCTCCATGTGTTTGTATTTTTACAGATCTTTTCCTGTAATTGATGTCCATTCTCATAGCATTGTTGTCGGAAAAGATACTTGATACAATTTCAATTTTCTTAAATTTACCAAGGCTTGATTTGTGACCCAAGATATGATCTATCCTGGAGAATGTTCCATGAGCACTTGATAAAAATGTGTATTCTGTTGTTTTTGAATGGAATGTCCTATAAATATCAACTAAGTCCATCTTGTTTAATGTACCATTTAAAGCTTGTGTTTCCTTATTTATTTTCATTTTGGATGATCTGTCCATTGGTGAAAGTGGGGTGTTAAAGTCCCTTACTATGAGTGTGTTACTGTCGATTTCCCCTTTTATGGCTGTTAGTATTTGCCTTATGTATTGAGGTGCTCCTATGTTGGGTGCATAAATATTTACAATTGTTATATCTTCTTCTTGGATCGATCCCTTTATCGTTATGTAGTGTCCTTCTTTGTCTCTTCTAATAGTCTTTATTTTAAAGTCTATTTTGTCTGATATAACAATTGCTACTCCAGCTTTCTTTTGATTTCCATTTGCATGGAATATCTTTTTCCATCCCCTTACTTTCAATCTGTATGTGTCTCTAGGTCTGAAGTGGGTCTCTTGTAGACAGCATATATATGGGTCTTGTTTTTGTATCCATTCAGCCAATCTGTGTCTTTTGGTGGGAGCATTTAGTCCATTTACATTTAAGGTAATTATCGATATGTATGTTCCTATTCACATTTTCTTAATTGTTTTGGGTTCGTTATTGTAGGTCTTTTCCTTCTGTTGTGTTTCTTGCCTAGAGTAGTTCCTTTAGCATTTGTTGTAAAGCTGGTTTGGTGGTGCTGAACTCTCTCAGCTTTTGCTTGTCTGTAAACGTTTTAATTTCTCCATCAAATCTGAATGAGATCCTTGCTGGTTAGAGTAATCTTGGTTGCAGGTTTCTCTCCTTCATCACTTTAATTATGTCCTGCCACTCCCTTCTGGCTTGTAGAGTTTCTGCTGAGAGATCAGCTGTTAACCTGATGGGGATTTCCCTTGCTGCTTTTAATATGATTTCTTTGTGTTTAATTTTTGACAGTTTGATTAATATGTGTCTTGGCATATTTCTCCTTGGATTTATTCTGTATGGGACTCTCTGTGCCTCCTGGACTTGATTAACTATTTCCTTTCCCATATTAGGGAAGTTTTCAACTATAATCTCTTCAAATATTTTCTCAGCCCCTTTCTTTTTCTCTTCTTCTTCTGGAACCCCTATAATTCGAATGTTGGTGCGTTTAATGTTGTCCCAGTGGTCTCTGAGACTGTCCTCTGTTCTTTTCATTCTTTTTTCTTTATTTTGCTCTGTATCAGTTATTTCCACTATTTTATCTTCCAGGTCACTTATGCGTTCTTCTGCCTCAGTTATTCTGCTATTGATCCCATCTAGAGTATTTTTCATTTCATTTATTGTGTTTTTAATCGATGCTTGATTCATCTTTAGTTCTTCTAGGTCCTTGTTAACTGTTTCTTGCATTTTGTCTATTCTATTTCCAAGATTTTGGATCTTGGATATAGAATCTTGGATCATCTTTACTATCATTATTCTGAATTATTTTTCAGGTAGACTGCTTATTACCTCTTCATTTGTTAGGTCTGGTAGGTTTTTATCTTGCTCCTTCACCTGCTGTGTGTTTTTCTGTCTTCTCATTTTGCTTATGTTACTGTGTTTGGGGTCTCCTTTTTGCAGGCTGCAGATTCGTAGTTCCCGTTGTTTTTGGTGTCTTTCCCCAGTTGGCTAAGGTTGTTTCAGTAGGTTGTGTAGGCTTCCTGGTGGGGGGGACTAATGCCTGTGTTCTGGTAGTTGAGGCTCGACCTTGTCTTTCTGGTGGACAGGTCCACGTCTGGTGGTGTGTTTTGGGGTGCCTGTGGCCTTATTATGTTTTTAGGTAGCCTCTCTGCTAATGGGTGGGGTTGTGTTCCTGCCTTGCTAGTTGCTTGGCATAGGGTGACCAGCACTGTAGCTTGCTGGTCGTTGACTGAAGCTGGGTGCTGGTGTTGAGATGGAGAGCTGTGGGAGATTTTCGCTGCTTGATATTATGTGGAGCCGGGAGGTCTCTTGTGGACCCGTGTCCTGAAGTTGGCTCTCCCACTTCAGAGGCACAGCACTGACTCCTGGCTGCAGCACCAAGAGTCTTTCATCCACCCGGCTCAGAATAACAGGGAGAAAAAGTAGAAAGAAAGAATTAGTAGAAGAAAGAAAGAGAGAGGGAAAGAAAGGAAGAAGGGAAGAAAGGAAGGAAGGAAGAAAGAAAGAAAGGAGGGAGGGAGGGAGGGAGGAAGGATGGAAAGAAAGAAAGACAGGAGGGAGGGAGGGAGGGAGGAAAGAGAAAGTGGAAAGAAGAAGGGTGGGAGGGAGGGAGGGAGGAAAGAAAAAGAAAGAAGGAAAGGAGGAGCGGAGGGAGGGAGGGAGGAAGGGAAGGTAGGAAAAAAAGAAAGAGCAGGTAAAGTAAAATAGAATAAAGTATGAAATATAGTAGCGTTATTAAAATTAAAATGTAATTATTGAAAAAAAACGGACCGATAGAACCCTGGGACATATGGTGGAAGCAAAGCTATACAGAGAGAATCTTACACAGAAGATTATACATACACATTCACAAAAAGAGAGCAGGGGGAAAAATCAAAAATCTTGCTCTCCAAGTCCACCTCCTCAATTTGGGATAATTCGTTGTAAAAAGAGGAAAAGGGCGAGAATTCTGAAATCTTGCTCTCTAAGTCCACCTCCTTAATTTGGGATAATTCGTTGTAAAAAGAGGAAAAGGGGGGAAAGTCTTAAATCTTGTCCTCAAAGTCCACTTCCTCAATTTGGGACGATTCGCTGTCCATTTATGCACTCCACAGACGCAGGGCACATCAAATGGATCGTGGAGCTTTAATCCGCTGCCTCCGAGGCTGCACAGAGAGATTTCCCTGTCTCTTCTCTGCTCTCACAACTCCCGGGTCTCAGCCTTGGACCTGGCCCCACCTCTGCGCGTAGGTCGCCGGAGGGCGTCCGTTCTTCGCTCAGACAGGACGGGTTTAAAGGAGTCGCTGATTCGGGGGCTCTGGCTCACTCAGGCAGAGGGGAGGGAGGGGCGCGCAGTGTGGGGCGGGTCTGCGGCGGCAGAGGCCGGCGTGACGTTGCAGCAGCCCGAGGCGCTCCGTGTGCTTTCCCGGGAAAGCCGTCCCCGGGTCCCGGGACCCCGGCAGTGGCGGGGTGCACAGGCCCCCCAGAAGGCGGGGCGGACAGTGACCCGCGCTCGCACACAGGCCCCGCGGCGGCGGCGGCAGCAGCAGCCCCAGCGTCCCACACCCGTCTCCGAGGTCCGCGCCTTTAGCCTCGGCTCGCGCCTGTCTCCGGCGCTTCCCCAAGCAGCCCTCTTAATGCCCTCTCCTCGCGCACCAGGAAACAAAAGGGAAAAAAGTCTCTTGCCTCTTCGGCAGCTCCAGACCCTTTCCCCGGACTCCCTCCGGGCTAGCCGTGGTGCACTAACCCCTTCAGGCTCTCTTCCTGCCGGCAGCCCCAGTCCTCTCCCTGCGCTCCGACTGAAAGCCGATACCCGAGCCTCAGCTCCCAGCCCCGCCCTCCCCGGCGGCCGAGCAGACAAGCCTCTCGGGCTGGTGTGTGCCTGAGGGCACCGATCCTCTGTGCCGGAATCTCTCCGCTTTGCCCTCCACACCCCTGTTGCTGTGCTCTCCTCTGCTACTCCGAAGCTTTCCCCCTCTGCCACCTGCAGTCTCCGCCCGCGAAGGGGCTTGTAGTGTGTGGAAACCTTTCCTCCTTCACGGCTCCCTCCCACTGGTGCAGGTCCCGTCCCTATCCTATTGTCTCTGTTTATTCTTTTTTTTCTTTTGCCCTACCCAGGTATGTGGGGAGTTTCTTGCCTTTTGGGGGGTCTGAGGTCTTCTGTCAGCGTTCAGTAGGTGTTCTGTAGGAGTTGTTCCACGTGTAGATGAATTTCTGATGTATCTGTGGGGAGGAAGGTGATCTCCGCGTCTTACTCTTCCGCCATCTTCCTCCGGCCCCTGGTGACATTTTTAAAAGAGTAATAAAATCAGGAAGATTATCTTCAATCCTCCAAATGATGCACATTTTTTATTAGCACACTCTTGAGTTGTTCATTTGTTCATGCATTCATTCATTCGACCAACAATGCTGTGGTATCAAGTGTTATGGCAAGCAGTAAATTAAAACAGAATCAAAACAAAACCCCTGCCCTAAAGGAGCTTACAACTTAATAGAGGAAGGTAGATGTGTATGTTAATATGTGATACAAAATATTTAAGAAAATACTTAAATATTTAAGGAAATATTCCAACTGGAGTGGGATAAATAGTTTGAGGAGTGGGTGAAAATTATGAAATACCTGATGTGGGGAACAGGAAGACGGGCTGACCTAGGACACATTAAAATGAGTGTCAAGTGTAGCAATGAAAGCCCAGCTAAGGATGGAGCACATAGATTTTGTAGGGCCCTAGTATCGTGAGAAGGGAGCACACAGCAAGGGTTCTCAAACTTTTCCCACTGAAATACTCCTGAAGTGTGTGTGACAGGAACAATAATTAACAATTTCTGAGCACTTACCATCCTCCAGGCACTGTTATAAATGCTCATTCATTTAATCATTACAACAATTCTAGGGTTTAAGAGTCTATTCGATTCTCATTTTATAGACAAAGAAACCAAAATGCAGAGGTTATCTACACTGCTAGCAAACCGGAAAAAAAAAAAATCAGGATTCAAACACAGGTGGTCTCAATCTAGGTCCACACTTGTAACTACAACACTACAACTGTGGCTTATTACAGGGCAGTGAATATCAATCTAGGCTGGAGTGGGTGTGGAACAGAATCTCTGGGAAGGAGTTACATTGACTTTGAATATTCCTTCCTCACTTCACCCTACCCCTCTGGATCTACCATCCTGGATATTCTGAGATAACCCTTGGCTGTGAATCTTTTATCAGCATGAGTGTATGTAAAATACAAGGGAATTATGTCATTAAAGTTATGGTTAATATGATGTGTTGTGGGGTCTAAGCTCCATAGGGAAAGAGGTAGAGCCATACAGGATTAATTGACTAGGAAGAAGTACCAGGGTAATCAGACTGGTGTTAAAAGGAAGAAAATACATTGAGTAGGAACCAAGGAGAAAGCTAGAAGGATAAAGGATTGTGGTCCAAGGAAGAAAATGTTATTTAAAATTCTGTAAGTGGATCAATTCCAGGTGATGACAAGATCCAAAGTGTACACTGAAATCCATATGATATTCATTTTTCTTTTTTACTGCTTATTCTTACTGAATTTTCTGACAACAAAGACTCCTAAGTTAAACTTTTTTTTTTTTTTTTTTTTTTTTTGTGGTATGCGGGCCTCTCACTGTTGTGGCCTCTCCCGTTGCGGAGCACAGGCTCCAGACGCGCACGGTCAGCGGCCATGGCTCACGGACCTAGCCGCTCCGCGGCATGTGGGATTTTCCCAGACCGGGGCACGAACCCGTGTCCCCTGCACTGGCAGGCGGACTCTCAACCACTGCGCCACCAGGGAAGCCCCCTAAGTTAAACTTTTCACACATACTGGGCTATACCATACCACTTTCAACCTGAACTTAGACAATTGTGTTTTTGGATTCAGATGAAGAACTTTATAATCATTTCTGTATTTGTCTTAATTAGATCAGTTTGTGGACATATTTTTTAGACCCTCTTTTGTCATCAAGCTTATTTTCTCTTCCTTCCAGCTTCATAATATTCTCACATTGTACATGCATACCTTCCAGACCTGCCTCCAAGTAGGAATTAAATGAATATTAATCAAGCAAGTTAATTAAAGAAAAAAATCTGTCAGTACTGTCCATGTGCAAACCCCTATATTAGATGCTACTGAAGGGTACGAAATAAATATTCAATCCACTAATTAACAAATGTCATGATAAGTTTCACTCTGGGAGAAGTGTCAAGAGATGAGGCACTGACATTTATTAAGTGCCTACGATGTGCTAGCCAGTAAACTAGGCAAGTTACCTATGATAGCTCATTTATTTGTCACAATATCTATATGCAACATATATGGAAACTAAGGCTCACAAAGGAATAAACATTTTAAAGTCATGAAGAGACCTAAGGTAGCCCAGGGACTTGAAACTAGTTCTCTCTGGCCCTAATGTTCACCTTTATTCCATCACAGCACAGGAGGGAAGATAAAATGCCTGCATTTGGTCAGCTCACATCCTAATTAAAAAAAATGTTCTCTAATTATTTCATATAAAAGTTTTAAGGGGTAAATTGTCTCTGCCCCAAGAGAAGTGACTACCCATTTTTGACAAACTAGGAGTCAAGTGTAGTAATTAAAAACACTGATTATGGAGTCAGATAGCACTAGATTCATCTATCAGACATAAGTTAAGTGCTTACTATGCATTGGGGACAATACACAGATATAAACAAACATATGAAATCCCTGGTTTTATGGAGCTTATAGTCTTGTAGGGGAGAAAGGCAATACATAAGTCAACAAATTAAGAGACCTTTAGAATGATATCAACTACAAGAATGAAAGAACGAAAGAAAGGGAGGAAGGGAGGAAGGTGGGAGAGAGAGAGGAAGGAAGGAGGAAGGAAGGAAGGAAGGAAGAAAGAAAGAAAGAAAGAAAGAAAGAAAGAAAGAAAGAAAGAAAGAAAGAAAGATAGATAGAGGGAGGGAGAAAGAAAGAAAGGAGAGAAAGAAGAGAATAAAAAAAAGCAGGGTCAGGGAAAAAACAGTGATAGGGGTATGTGTATATGTATGCTATTTTAGAGGCAAAGAAAGCCTCAAAGTGACATCTGAATTGAGATTCAAATATGTGAAGGAGTCAGCCATGAGAATAAATCTGGGGGAATAGAGTTCCTTACAGAGGGAATAGCAAGTATAAAGACTGTGAGGTGGGAACACATTTGAAGTATCTAAGGAACAGCAAGAAATATTATATTCAGCAAGTTAAACCTGGTTCTCATCATCATGTGTTTGTTAAATTCATGGCTCTCTACTCTGACTCTAGCCCACTGGCTCAGCAAGAAAGCCAATGGGCTGGGGCAGGATGCAGGGAGAGGGGGAAGTTGTACTAGATGATATTTATGATGTAGGCAAGAATTTATTTTTCCTCTTCTGTAAAGTGGGGATAATAATAGTACTTACAAGGGCTAGAGCAAGGAATAAATAAGACAATGCATGTTAAGAGCTTGATCCAAATCTGGCGCATGGTAAGTGCTCAAAAAATGACACATGCCATTATTGTTATTATTATCAGGCTGACCATGCCTAGTTTTGCCACACAAGTGGTAAAGTTTGAATTAGAGGCATGGCTCGGTGAAGGAGACTCTTGTGAAGCAGGCAGAGACCAGAGCATTAGCAGAGATGAGGCAGCCAGAAATAGGAAGTAAGATCTGCATCTTTCACTGGCACAAACAGACTAGAGTGATGTCATATAGAATGACCCATATTTGGGATGGGGAAGAAAGACTGGAATACTGGCAACAGAGCTGAAGGCCACTACATCATGATGGTTCACAGGAGGAAGGGATCCTGCCTGAGAATTTGGAGGCTTTATCTTCTCATCTGTAAAATAGGAATAATAACTACCTCACTGAATTGATAAGATTAATGAAAGCACCTTGTGCACACTTGACATGTAAGAGGGGCAGAAAACATTTTCTTTTCGGATGCTTCCTCCCATCCTCGGGATGGAAAAAGAAAGGCCAGGTTTCTATTGTCAAGAACTGGTGTGCATGAAGGAGCATCTTGGGGCTACAGAACTCTGTTGTTTATATGATATATGCCCCACAGATGCAAGTCACAATTACTAGATGACATTTAAGACAATTGTTTCATACTTCCTCTGTTCTTATCCTCATTTGTTTATTAAATTTATGTCTTTCTACTCTGACTCCAGCCCATAGCTCTGACACTACCAGAATTAAGAATTCCCCCATACTTTCTCCTTTCTGCATTTGGGCCCCTGACTTCCTTACATTTTGATTTTCCATGCCTCTCTGGTCCTCTGTGCCTCCTTATTGTTTAGGGGGAGGATGATAATTTCCTGGCCCTAAAGAATCCACCTTCACTCTTCCTTCCATACTGAGGCAAGGAAGTAAGAGAATGGAATGTGTGCACCTGTCTATACATGGTCCCCACCATCAGAACAGGGCCACAGTGTCATTGCCTAAATGTTCATTGTCTGTGAATCCATCTAACAGGGAAGGTGACTCAATACTAAGCCTTCCCATCTCACAGCCTCCAAACACACAAATAGATTTATTTATTTGTTTGTTTACTTACTTACTTACTTATACTTAGGTAAGTAGTGAGGTGTACGGGAAAGACTTCTTTGGTAATTCTTTCCTGAAGCCAAAATTATATGCAGAGCAAGGAAGAGATGAGCTTAAATGTGGAGAGATTAATAGGGCTAGCTTCCACCAAAGTCAAGAGAACAGAGCCAGGAGGAATGATGCAAGAGGATACACATCATTTTAGCTACTTCCTGGAGCTATATAAGGTATAAACAATAAGTAATTAGAAAGCACTTTGTATTAGGGCATTCAGTTTGTGTCTAACTACTGGCTGAACCTCCTCTCTACCCCCCAGACCACAGGTAATTGACCTTGACTTGAAATCTCTGGAAAAAGAAATTAACCAGCTGTGTCACTGGTACCTGGGAATGTATGTTGACACAAGCCAGAATATTAAAGAAAAAAGTGGATTAAATACATTTTTCTGGGTTGACTGAAGTTTGTGGTTTGATAGCTTTACTCTGGGCTCCAACAAACAGATCCCCAGTCCATCAAACTACATTGAGGAAATTGTAGCATTTTGAGTCTGAATAAGGAAAAGGTTTTCTATAAATGCATTTGTTTTATTTTCCTGTACCTCACTTAGGCTTTTTATGTACAGTGTTGATATTTGCTTGCTAAGATTGTTGAAAGTGTTTATAAGCAATGTTCACTTTGATACGGAACTCATATCAGTATGATGACAAAGGGTCTGCTGTATATCATCTTGTGAGGAGATGCAGGAAAGGAAGTTCAGGAAAAGATGAAATGAACTGGATCCTTAGAAAAGAAGGAAAATGGTATGTAAAACACAAATTTTACAATTCCACTAAGAAGTGAGAACTGGCTGAAGATCAGGATATATTAGAAATTAACCAACAAGTTTTGGGGGATTACATATAACCTAAGCTGTCTGCCAACTTCAAAGAACAACTTTTCTGGTATAACCCTATTAGCTCACACTAAGGGCAATGTAAAATGTCTCATTGCCCTTGCACTCTTCTTGCCAGAACAAATCCAAGGCCCTTTGAAGAGAAGAGAGTCACTTTCCCAGGTCTGAGAAAAGACTGTGTTTCAGGTGTCTCACTGTTGTTACAAAGCAATGGTGCTGGTATCCATTTTTGGGAAGGCAATTTAGCAATATGTAGTAAAAAATGTTAGAAAGATTCATGGGCTTTGATCTAGTAATCCCACTTCTGAGAATCCATTCTAAGGAACCATAGAAAAGGTATACACATACTTTATGCATAAAGATGTTCATTACAGTGGTGAGGTTTATAATAGTAACACATTGCAAACAATTTCATTGCAAACAATTTCAATGTCCAATAAACCTGTTCAGGTTTAAATGAATCATAGCTTGATGGGGTATTATGTAGCTATTAAAATGATGTTAACATGGAACTTTAAAAGCAAGATTAGAGTATATTTCTCACATAAAGTCATAAAATCACACAAATATACATATAGTATGAATGCAACTATGTAAACAGTAATGTATAGAAAACAGATTAGAAGGAAACATATGTAAACATTAATGATGATTATCATTATTTAGTAGGACAATGAATGATTATTATTTCTTTCTTTAATTTTTGTATTTTTCAAATTGTCTGTGGTGAGCATATACTGATCTTAAAATCAGGGGAAAAAAGGCTGTCTATATATATATATATATATATATATATATATATATATATATATATCAGTTTTAAGGAAAACAATGGAACAGAGACCTTCAAGATAGCAGAGGAGTAAGACATGCTGATCACCTTCCTCCCCACAAATACATCAGAAATACATCTACATGTGGAACAACTCTAACAGAAAACCTACTGAATGCTGGCAGAAGAGCTCAGACTTCCCAAAAGGAAAGAAACTCCCCACGTACCTGTGTAGGGCAAAAGAAAAAAGAAAAAAACAGAGACAAAAAACAGGGACGTCCTGCACCAGTGGGAGGGAGCTGTGAAAGAGGAAAGGTTTCCACACACTAGAAGCCCCTTCGTGGGTGGAGACTGCGGGTGGAGGAGGGGGGAAGCTTCGGAGCCACAGAGGAGAGCACAGCAACAGGGGTGCGGAGGGCAAAGCGGAGAGATTCCCGCATGGAGGATCGGTGCCAACCAGCACTCACCAGCCTGAGAGGCCTGTCTGCTCACCCACCGGGATGGGCGGGCGTGGCTGGGAGCTGAGCCTCGGGCTTCGGTCTGATCGCAGGGAGAGGACTGGCAGCGTGAACACAGCCTGAAGGGGTTAGTGCACCACAGCTAGCCTGGAGGGAGTCCTGGAAAAAGTCTGGAGCTGCCGAAGGGGCAAGAGACCATTGTTTCAGGGTGTGCGAGGAGAGGGGATTCAAAGCACGGCCTGAACAAGGTCCAGAGATGGGTGCGAGCCGTGGTCACCAGCGCAGACACCAGAGACGGGCATGAAATGCTAAGGCTGCTGCTGCAGCCACCAAGAAGCCGGTGTGCAGGCACAGGTCACTATCCACACCTCTGCTCCCGGGAGCCTGTGCAGCCCGCCACTGCCAGGGTCCCATGACTCAGGAACAACTTCCCCGGGAGAACACATGGCGTGCCTCAGGCTGTTGCAATGTCATGATGGGCTCTACCACAACAGGCTTGCCCCCCGCTTCCGTAACCCTCCCTCCCACCCACCCCGTCCTGAGTGAGCCAGAGACCCTAATCAGCTGCTACTTTAACACAGTCCTGAATGAGGTAAGAACAGATGGCCTCAGGCGACCTACACTCAGAGGTGGGCCAAATATAAAGCTGAACCCAAAAAGCTTTGCGAAGGAACAAAGAAGAGAAAGGGAAATTTCTCCTAGAAGCTTCAGGAGCAGCAGATTAAAACTCCACAATCACCTTGATGTACCCTGCATCTCTGGAATCAGTGAATAGACAATGCAGCATCACACAATTGAGGTGATGGATTTTGTGTGATTTTGTATGTATAGCTTTGCTTTAGCCATTTATCCTAGGGTCCTGTCTGTCCATTTTTTCATTTCTTTTTGGATAGCTTTTTAGCTATTGTTATCATTTGTGGATTTGTTTTTTTTTTTTGGTTTCATTGCTCTCTTCTTTCTTTCTTTCTTTCTTTCTTTTTCTAAATTACTTTTCAAGTGTTTTTATTTCAATAATTTTTTGATTTTTTATTTTAATAACTTTAATTTAATTTAATTTTGTTCTTCCTTTCTTTCCTTTTTTCTCCCTTTGCTTCTGAGCTGTGTGGCTGATAGGGTCTTGGTGTTCCAGCTGGGTGTCAGGGCTGTGCTTCTGAGGTGGGAGAGCCGAGTTCAGGACATTGGTCGACCAGAGACCTCCCAGCCCCATGTAATATCAAACAGCAAAAGCTCACCCAGAGATCTCCATCTCAACATTAAGACCCAGCTCAACTCAATGATCAGCAAGCTACAGTGCTAAACACCATACGCCAAACAACTAGAAAGACAGGAACACTAACCCACCCATTAGCAGAGAGGCTTCCTAAAATCATAACAAGGTCATAGACAACCCAAAACACACCAACAGATACGGTCCTGCCCAGCAGAAAGACAAGATCCAGCCTCATCCAGCAGAATACAGGCACCAGTCCCCTCCACCAGGAAGGATACACAATGCACTGGAACAACCTTAGCCACTGGGGGCAGACACCAAAAACAATGGGAATTACGAACCTGGAGTCTTCGAAAAGGAGACCCCAAACACAATAAGTTAAGCAAAATGAGAAGACAGAGAAACACACAGCAGAAGAAGGAGCAAGGTAAAAACCCACAAGAACAGACAAATGAAGAGAAAATAGGCAATCTACCTGAAAAATAATTCAGAGTAATGATAGTAAAGATGATGCAAAATCTTGGAAATAGAATGGAGAAAACACAAGGAACGTTTAACAAGGACCTAGAAGAACTAAAGAGGAAACAAACCATAATGAACAACACAAAAAATGAAATTAAAAATTCTCTAGAAAGAAATCAATCATAGAATAACTGAGGCAGAAGAATTGATAAGTGACCTGGAAGATAAAATAGTGGAAATAACTACCACAGAGCAGAATAAAGAAAAAAGAAAGAAAAGAACTGAGGACAATCTCGGAGACTTCTGGGACAACACTGAATGCATGAACATTCGAATTATAGGGGTTCCAGAAGAAGAGAAAAAGAAAGGAACTGACAAAATATTTGAAGAGGTTATAGTTGAATACTTCCCTAATATGGGAAAGGAAATAGTTAACCAAGTCTAGGAAGCACAGAGAGTCCCATAGAGGATAAATTCAAGGAGAAACAAGCCAATACACATATTAATCAAGCTATCAAAATTAAATACAAAGAAGAAATATTACAATCAGCAAGGGAATAACAACAAATAATATACAAGGCAATCCCCATAAGGTTAACAGATGATCTTTCAGCAGAAACTCTGCCAGCCAGAAGGGAGAGGCAAGACATATATAAAGTGATGGAGGGAAAAACCTACAAGCAAGACTACTGTACCCAGCAAGGATCACATACAGATTCAATGAAGAAATCAAAACTTTACAGAGAAGCAAAAGCAAAGAGAATTCAGGACCAGCAAAACAGCTTTACAACAAATGCTAAAGGAACTTCTCTAGGCAGTAAACACAAGAGAAGGAAGAGACCTACAATAACAAACCCCCAAAAATTTAGAAAATGGTAATAGGAACATATATATCGATAACTACCTTAAATGTAAATGGATTAAAGGCCCCCACCAAAAGACATAGACTGGCTGAATGGGTACAAAACCAAGACCAGTATATATGCTGTCTACAAAGGACAATTCAGACCTAGGGACACATACAGACTGAATGTGAGGGGATGGAAAAGATAGTCCATGAAAATGGAAATCAAAAGAAAGCTGGAGTAGCAGCTCTCATATCAGACAAAATAGACTTTAAAATAAAGACTATTGTAAGAGACAAATAATGACACTACATAATGATCAAGAGATCAATCCAAGAAGAAGATAGAACAATTGTAAATATTTATGCATCCAACATAGGAACACTACAATACATAAGGCAAATGTTAACAGCCATAAATGGGGAAATTAGTAGTAACACAATCATATTAGGGGACTTTAACACCCTACTTTCACCAATAGACATATCATCCAATATGAAAATAAATAAGGACAAACAAGCTTTAAATGACACATTAAACAAGAGGGACTTAATTGATATTTATAGGACATTCCATCCAAAAACAACAGAATACACTTTTTTCTCAAGTGCTCATGGAACATTTTCCAGGATAGATCATATCTTGGGTCACAAATCAATCCTTGGTAAATTTAAGAAAATTGAAATCATATCAAGTATATTTTCTGACCACAATGCTATGAGACTAGATAACAATTACAGGAAAAAATCTGTTATAAATACAAACACATAAAGGCTAAACAATACACTACTAAATAACCAAGAGATCACCAAAGAAATCAAAAATACCTAGAAAAAAATGCCAATGAAAACACAATGATACAAAACCTATGGGATGCAGCAAAAGCAATTATAAGAGGGAAGTTTATAGCAATACAATCCTACTTCAAGAAACAAGAAACATCTCAAATAAACAACCTAACTTTACACCTAAAGCAACTAGAGGAAGAAGAACATAAAACCCACAAAATTAGCAGAAGGAAAGAAATAATAAAGATCAGAATACAAATAAATTATAAAAGAAATGAAGTAAACAATAGCAAAGATCAATAAAACTAAAAGCCGGTTCTTTGAGAAGATAAACAAAATTGATAAACCATTAGCCAGGCTCATCAAGAAACAAAGGGAGAAGACTGAAATCAATAGAATTACAAATGAAAAAGGAGAAGTAATAACTGACACTAGAAATACAAGGGATCATGAGCGATTACTACAAGCAAATATATGTCAATAAAATGGACAACTTGGAAGAACTGGACACATTCTTAGGAAAGCACAACTTTCTGAGACTGAACCAGGAAGAAATAGAAAATATAATCAGACAAATTACAAGCACTGAAATTGAGACTGTGATTAAAAATCTTCCAACAAACAAATGTCCAGGACCAGATGGCTACACAGATGTATTCTATCAAATATTTAGAGAAGAGCTAACACCTATGCTTCTCAAACTCTTCCAAAATATAGCAGAGGGAGGAACACTCCCAACGCATTCTAAGAGGCCACCATCACCCTGAAACCAAAACCAGACAGAGATGTCACAAAGAAAGAAAACTACAGGCAAATATCACTGATGAATACACATGCAAAAATCCTCAACAAAATACTAGCAACCAGAATACAACACCATATTAAAAGGATCATACACCATGATGACATGCGGTTTTTCCCAGGAATGCAAGGATTCTTCAGTATACACAAATCAGTCAATGTGATATACCATATTAACAAATTGAAGGAGAAAAAGCATATGATCTTCTCAAGCGATGCAGAAAAACCTTTTGACAAACTTCAACACCCATTTATGATAAAAACTCTTCAAAGTAGGCACAGAGGGAACTTACCTCAACATAATAAAGGCCATATATCAAAAACCCACAGCCAATGTCATTTTCAATGGTGAGAAACTGAAACAATTTCCTCTAAGATTAGGAACAAGACAAGATTGTCCACCCTCACCACTATTATTCAACATAGTTTTGGAAGTTTTAGCCACAGCAATCAGAGAAGAAAAATAAATGAAAGGAATCCAAATCAGGAAAGAAGGCGTAAAGCTGTCACTGTTTGCAGATGACATGCTATTATACGTACAGAATCCTAAAGATGCCACGAGAAAACTACTACAGCTAATCAATGAATCTGGTAAAGTACAAGGATAAAAAATTAATCCACAGAACTCTCTTGCATTCCTATACACTGACGATGAAAAATCTGAAAGAGAAATTAAGGAAACACCCCCATTTACCATCACAACAAAAAGAATAAAATACCTAGGAATAATCCTACCTAAGGAGACAAAAAGCTGTATGAAGAAAACTGTAAAACACTGAAGAAAGAAATTAAAGATGATACAAACAGATGGAGAGAAATACCAAGTCTTAGATTAGAAGAATCAACATTGTGAAAATGAGTGTACTACCCAAAGCAATGTACAGATTCAATGCAATCCCAATCAAACTACCAATTGCATTTTTCAGAGAACTAGAAGAAAATTTTCACCATTTGTACTGAAACAAAAAGAACTTGAATAGCCAAAGCAATCTTGAGAAGGAATAATGGAGCTGGAGGAATCAGGCTCCTGGACTTCAGACTACACTACAAAGCTACAGTAATGAAGACAGTATGGTAAAGGCACAAAAACAGAAATATAGATCAATGGGAAAGCATAGAAAGCCCAGAGATAAAACCACGCACATATGGTCACCTTATCTTTGATAAAGGAGGCAAGAACATATAATGGAGAAAAGACAGCCTCTTCAATAAGTGGTGCTGGGAAAACTGGACAATTACATGTAAAAGAATGAAATTAGAACACTCCCTAATACCATACACAAAAATAAACTCAAAATGGATTAATGACCTAAATGTAAGATCAGACACTATAGAACTCTTAGAGGAAAAACATAGCTAGAACACTCTATGACATAAATCACAGCAAGATCCTTTTTGACCCACCTTCCAGAGAAATGGAAATAAAAACAAAAATAAACAAATGGGACCTAATGAAATTTAAAAGCTTTTGCACAACAAAGGAAAACATAAACAAGATGAAAAGACAACCCTCAGAATGGGAGAAAATATTTGCAAATGAAGAAACTGAGAAAGGATTAATCTCCAAAATTTACAAGTAGCTCTTGCAGCTCAATATCAAAAAAAAAAAAAAACTAATTCGAAAATATGCAGAAAACCTAAGTAGACATTTCTCCAAGGAAGATATACAGATAGCGCACAAACATATGAAAGGATGTTCAACATCATTAATCATTAGAGAAATGCAAATCAAAACTACATGAGATATCTTCTCACACTGGTCAGTATGGCCATCATCAAAAAATCTACAAACAGTAATGCTGGAGAGGGTGTGGAGAAAAGGGAACCCTCTTGCACTGTTGGTGGGAATGTAAATTGATACAGCTACTATGGAGAACAGTATGGAGGTTCCTTAAAAAACAATAAGTAAAACTACCATATGACCCAGCAATCCCACTACTCGGCATATATCCTGACAAAACCATAATTCAAAGAGTGATGTACCACAGTGTTCATTGAAGCTCAATTTGCAATAGCCAGACATGGAAGCAACCTAACTGTCCATTGACAGATTAATGGATAAAGTACATGCGCCACATATATACAATGGAATATTTCTCAGCCATAAAAAAAAAACTAAACTGAGTTATTTGTAGTGAGGTGGATTGTCTTAGAGTCTATCATACAGAATGAAGTAAGTCAGAAAGAGAAAAACAAATACCGTATGCTAACACATATATATGGAATCTAAAAAAAAAAAAGTTTCTGAAAAACCTAGGGGCAGGACAGGAATAAAGACATAGACGTATAGAATGGACTTGAGGACACGGGGTGGGGGAAGGGTAAACTGTGATGAAGGAGAGAGTGAAATGGACATATATACACTACTAAATGTAAAATAGATAGCTAGTGGAAAGCAGCCACATAGCACAGGGAGAGCAGCTCGGTGCTTCGTGACCACCTAGAGGGGTGGGATAGGGAGAGTGGGAGGGAGATGCTAGAGGGAGGAGATATGGGGATATATGTAGATGTATAGCTGATCCACTTTGTTATAAAGCAGAAACTAACACACCACTGTAAAGCAATTATACTCCAATAAAGATGTTAAAAAAGGCAATGTAATGTAGCCAAATTTGAAGAAAAGTAAGCATAAAAGATAAGTTTAAGATAAAATGCACCCAATAAAAAATAAACAATTTTTCCTTGAAATTTTTCTTTTCTTTTTTTTTTTTTTTGTGGTACACAGGCCTCTTACTGTTGTGGCCTCTCCCATTGCAAAGCACAGGCTCTGGACATGCAGGCTCAGTGGCCATGCCTCATGGGCCCAGCAGCTCCACGGCATGTGGGATCTTCCCAGACTAGGGCACGAACCCGCATCCCCTGCATCGGCAGGTGGACTCTCAACAACTGCGCCACCAGGGAAGCCCGAAAATTTTCTTTTTTTTAATTTTTGGTGTTTTGTGATGGAAAAGGGAATTCCTAGGAACGGGAGGAGTCTGAAGTGGAAGTAGTTAGTGGTTCTGCAGTGTCTCCCTAGGCATAGAGAACTGAGTCTTCTAGAAACATGTACAGTGACTTGAAAACTTTGGTACAAGTTATATTGATACCACTTCAGCTTATCCCAAATTCCTTGTCAAGTATGAAGACACCATTCAACTTCCTGGTCATCTAATACAGCTAATCATGAATATGTGTTAGAGAATTCCTGTGTCATTCAAATAAACTCAGATGTCTGGTCTAGGATTAAGTGACTTGGGTGTCTTCAGCAGTATGAGAGATTGAGTTTCCTCACATGTCCAAGACCAAAACCTTGTATCTATAGCCTAAAGTGACCAAATTATGTGGTCCACTATCAGAGTGAATGAATTAGAAATATGCTTTATCCTGGTCAAGTATTACAGTTGATAAAAGTGACAGTTGTCCCTGTGTTATAATTAGCTTGACTATGTCCCTAGATCCTTCTTGCCAATCAGCCCATGGTTGGGTGAAACAATGTGGCCAGCTTGTGGGAAAAATCTTAGCCAGCTCAACCTAATGACTCTGTAGTCCATCGTTTCCTGGTCTTGAACCTTGTGGTTAATGCTCAAAAATCAAGGTGAAAGATTACCACTGCCTATATAAGCCTTTGTAGATACTTGACTGTAAGAGAACTTTATTGACCAGATGTTGATCATAAGGGAGAGTCTTTCCACCTGTTCTAAAATGGATCAGTTACAACAAATAATAATAATGGTTAGATGACCATCACCTGATGGCCGGATCTATTAACAAAGGATCCTACTCCTGGGCTTCCCTGGTGGCGCAGTGGTTGAGAGTCCGCCTGCCAATGCAGGGGACACGGGTTCGTGCCCCGGTCCGGGAGGATCCTACATGCCATGGAGTGGCTGGGCCCGTGAGCCATGGCTGCTGGGCCTGTGCATCCAGATCCTGTGCTCCACAACGGGAGAGGCCACAGCAGTGAGAGGCCTGCGTACCGCAAAAAAAAAAAAAAAAAAAAAAAAAAAAAAGATCCTACTCCCTTAAGATCTGAGTGTGCCAACATATGAAAGATGTTCATTTTTACATCACACACTTAGAATGAGAAGGGAAACCTCTCTAAGAAAAACCTCCCAAAACAAAAAAGACACCACTAACAAATACAGAACAGATGATAGAATTAAAAAGCAGAAGAAAAGATGTTAAGAGGAACTAGAAAGTAAAAACAGGGAAGGAGATCAAAAATGGTGGAGTATAGGACGTTGAGCTCACATTCCCCCACATACACATCAAAGATACATCTATAGGTAGAGCAGCTCTCTCTGAAAGCAAACTGAAGACTGACAGAAAGGCTCTTCTACAACCACAGCTATAAAGAAAAATCCACACAGAATCAGGAAGTAAGGGAAGAGATGCAATCAGGTAGGGACCCACACCCCTAGCAGTGGACACAGAAGAGGAAGGGGATATCATGGGCTCAGGGATCTTCCCTGGGGAAAGAGCGGTTAGAGCCACATATTGGGCACCTCAGCCCTGGAGTCCAACAATGGAAAGATCAGTCCCCTTAGCTGGCTTGAAAACCAGTGGGACTTACAGGAGGGCTGTAAGAAACCAAGACTCCATTTGTGAAGAGCACATGCACACACTTGCTTACTCCCAGGAACAAGGGAGAGGAAGCAGACTAAAAACATCTGGGTCTCTAGCCACTTTCCCATGACTTCCCCAGAAAACACCACAGCCTGCACTGAGTGCCTGCTCCAGCCCCTCTTGCTCCCTCACAGCTCTCCATAAAGGTGAAGGCTGCCATTGCCAAGGAGAGAGTGCACATTTAGAGAGAACATAGCCAGCTTGGACCTCATCCTGCCTCTGAACAGGGTGAAGGCAGTCATTACCAGTACACATGCCGAGGCAGCAGATTGAAAACTGCCTGGGGCTCTGACCAACTAGCCTGGATCATCCCAGCACAGGCCCTGGCCCATGCCAGGTGCTGGTTCCAGCCCCCTGGCTCTGGCACCACTCGTCATTGGGGTGAAGATGCCATTGCCGAGGAGAGTGCACTCAGATCTGGTCTTGCCTCTGAACAGGGCCAGAGTGGCCATTGCCAGGGTGCACGCAGAGGCAGGAGATTGAGCATTGCCTGGGGTTTTGAATAGCTTGCCAAGACTGTCCCATAGCATGCCCCACTCACATCAGGCACCCACTCTTTTCCTTCTTGCTCCAGCACTGCTCCCCACTGAGGTGGAAATGCTATTTTGGGGTGGGGGGAGTGCATGAACTTGGAGAAAGTGGAGCCAGCTTGGACCTGACCCTGCCTATGAATGCCAAGAGGGAGGCCCTTGCTGGCACATGGCAACAGTAGACTGGAAACTACCTGGGGCTTTAACTGGTTTTTCTGAACTGTCCCAGCACATACCCTGGCCCACACTGCCCACCTACCCCAGCCCCTCTTGCTCTAGTGCTGCTCTCCAATAGGGAAGAGGTGCCTTTGCAGAGGGAAGGGGAGGGTACCTACACTTAAAGGGAATGGAACCAGCTTGGACCCAGCCCTCAGGGCTTCTGCTCCAGCACCTTGGGCTACAAGCCCACCCCATATAGGGCAGTGACTGCCACTGAACACAGGAGAAGCCCTAGCTCATACCTGGCTCTGGATCTAGTCCCTCCATCTCTATCCCTACCTCCCACCAAGGTGGTAACTGCCAGCACACCCTGGGTGATGACCTGACCTGTGTTCACTCAGATCCAACTCTCCCACCAAAGCCACTGGGTACATGCATACTGCACAGGGACACTCTCACACAAGGACACCCCTTCAAACTCATGATAAGTAACTGTTTCACCTACTTTCATAAAGACAGAGAAAGTTAAGCAAAATGAGAAGACAAAGAAATGTATTTCAAACAAACAAAATAAAAAAACACGAAAAAAATTCACGAAAACCCTACTAAAAGAAGAGATAATTTACCAGATAAAGATTAAAGCATTAGTAATAAGAATGCTAACTGAACTTGGGAAAAGAATAAACACAATGAGAATTTTAACAAGAAAATAGAAAATATAAAAGAGAACCAATCAGAGCTGAAGAATACAATAACTGAAATGAAAAATACACTAGAAGGAGCTAACAGTAGACTAGGGGATACAGAAGAACATATAAGTGACCTGGAACATAGAATAATAGAAATCACCCAATCAGAACAGAAAGAAGAAAACTTAAAAAATGAGGACAGTTGAAGAAACCTCTGAGACAACATAAAAACATACTAACATTCACATTATAGGGGTCACAAAGGAGAAAAGAGAGAAAATGATAGACAATGTATTTGATAAAATTATGCCTAAGAACTTCATGAACCTGAAGAAGGAAACAGATATCCAGGTATAGGAAGCATAGAGTTCCCCAAACAAGAATGAACCCAAAGAGACTCACACCAAGACAAATGATAATTAAAGTAGAAAGTTAAAGATAAGGAGAGAATTCTAAAGGCAACAAGAGAAAAAGAGTCACATACAAAGGAACTCCGTAAAACTATCAGCTGATTTTTCTGCAGAAACTTTGCAGGACAGAAAGGAGTGGCAGTATATATTTAAAATGCTGAAAGGGAAAAACCTACAGCCTAGGATACTCTACCCAGCAAGGTTACCATTCAGAATTGAAGGGGAGATTGGAGAACTTCTCAACAAGCAAAAACTAAAAGAATTCATCAATACTGAACTGATCCTACAATAAGTATTAAAAGCTTTTCTTCAAGTGGAAAAGAAAAGGCTACAACAAGAAGAATTTATAGGAAATGAAAAATCCAATTAGTAAAGGCAAATATATAGTAAAGGCTGTGGATCAACCACTTAAATAAATTAGATTAAAAGATAAAAAATTTAAAAGCAGCTGTAATTATAATAAACAGTTAAGAGATATACATGATGATGTAAAATACAGCATCAAAAACACAAAACGTGGAGGAAGGGAATAAAAAATGTGGAGCTTTTATAATGTGTTTGAATTTAAATGATTATCAGTTTAAAACAAGTATATATAGTTATGGTTCAATATATACGAACACCATGGTAACCAAAAACCAAAATTCTACAATATATATACAAAAACTGGAGAGAAAGGAATACAGCATACCACTAGAGAAAATCATCAAACCACAAGGGACTAAACTAAAAAAAAGAGGAAAATAACAGAGAACTACAAAAACAACCAGAAAACAAGTAACTAAATGGCAATAAGTACATACCTACCAATCATTATTTTAAATGTAAAAGGACTAAATGCTCCAATCAAAAGACACAGAACGTCTGAATGGATAAAAACAAAAGACCCATATATATGTTGCTTACAGGAGACTCACTTCAGAGATGAAGACACACACAGACTGAAAGTGAGAGGATGGAGAATAATATCCCATGCAAATGGAAATGACAAGAAACCTGGGGTAGTAATACTCATCTCAGAAAAAGTAGACTTTTTTCTTAAGTCTATAACAAAACACAAGGAAGGGCATTATATAATGATAAAGGGATCACTACAAAAAGAGACTATAGCATTCATTAACATATATGCATCTAATATAGGAGAACCTAAATATATAAAGCAAATATTAACAGACATAAAGGGAGAAATTGACAATAATAGTGGGAGACTATGACACCCCACTGATATCAACAGATAGATCATCCAGACAGAATATAATTAAGGAAAGAGTGGCCTTAAATGATACATTAGACCAACTGGACTTACTAGATATCTACAGGGCATTCCATCCAAAAACAGAAGAATACACATTCTCTTCAAGTGCACATGGAACATTCTCCAGGAGAGATCACATGCTAGGCCATAAAACAAGTCTCAACAAATTTAAGAGAACAGAAATTATACCAAAAAACGTTTCTGAACACAACATTATGAAAATAATCAATTATGAGAAGAAAACTGGGAAAAACACAAACACGTGGAGACTAAACAGGCAACTAAAAAGCCAATGGGTCAATGAAGAAATTAAAGAGGAAATAAGTAAATACCTCAAGACAAATTAAAATAAAAACACAACTTTCCAAAATTTGTGGGACACAGTAAAAACATTTCTAAAAGGGAAGTTTATAGCAATACAGGCATACCTCAAGAAATGAGAAAACTCTCAAGGAAACAACTAACCTACCATCTACCATTTAAAGGAATTAGAAAAAGAAGAACAAACAAAGCCCAATGTCAGCAGAAGGAAAAATATAATAATAAATGTCAGAGAGGAAATAAATGAGACAAAAAATAGAAAAGTTCAATGAAACGAAGAGCTTTTTATTTTTAAAGATAAACAAAATAGATAAGCCTTCATCAGGCTCATTAAGATAAAAAAGAGAGGACCCAAATAAACAAACTAAAAAAAGAAAGAGGAGAAATAATAACCATTATCAGAGAAATATAATCTTAAGAGAATACTACAAACAGGTGTATGCCAACAAATTCGGCAACCTAGAAGAAACGGATAAATTCCTAGAAACATACAACACTCAAAACTGAATCAGGAAGAAATAGATAATCTGAACAGACTGATCACTACACTGGACAGCTTCACAGGGGAATTCTACCAAATATATGAAGAAGAGTGAATACCTATCCTTTTCAAACTATTCCAAAAAATGAAAGAGGAGGAAAAACTCACAAACTCATTCTATGAGGCCACCATTACCCTGATCTGAAAACAAAGACACTACAAACAAAAAAATCACATGTCAGGATCCCTGATTAATATGAATGCAAAAATCTTCAACAAAATATTAGCAAACCAAATTCAACAATATATACAAAGGGTCATACACCACGATTAAGTGGGTTTTATTCCAGGGATGCAAGTATGATTCATTATCCACAAATCAATCAATTTGTTATACCACATTAACCAAAGGAAGGATAAAAATCACATGATCACCCCAATAGACAGAGTAAAAGCATTTGACAAAATTCAACATCCATTCATGATAAAAATTCTGAATGAATGTGTTATAGAGGGAACACAACTCAACATAATAAAGGGCATTTATAACAAACCCACAGCTTACATCATACTCAGTATTGAAAAGCTGAAAGCTTTTCCTCTAAAATCAAGAATGATACAAGGATGTGCACCTCACCACTTCTATTTAACAAAATACTGCAAGCCCTAGCCACAGCAATCAGACAAGAATAAAAAATAAATGGGATCCAAAGTGGAAGAAAAGAAGTAAAACTGTCACTGTTTGTAGATGACATGATACTATATATAGAAAGCCAAGAAGTCTCCACCAAAAAACTATTAAAAGTAATATATGAATTCGGTAAAGATGTAGGATACAAGATTAATACATAGAAATACATTGCTTGTCTATACACTAGTATGAACTCTCAGAAAGAGAAAGCAAGAAAACAATCCTATTTAAATTGTATGAAAAATAATAAACTAGGAATAAAGACCCATATTCTGAAAACTATAAAACTATGAAGATAACCCATGTTCATGGATTGCAAGGACTAATAATGTTAAAAGAGCCATACTACCCAAAGCAATCTACAGATTTAATAAAATCCCTATCAAAATACCCATGACATTTTTCACAGAACTAGAACAAATAATACTAAAATTAATATGGAACCACAAAAGATCCCAAATAGCCAAATCAATCTTGAGAAAAAAGAGCAAAGTTGGAGGTATCATGCTCCCTGATTTCAGACAGACTACAAAGCTACAGTAATCAAAACAGCATGGTACTGGCACAAAAATGGACACATAGATCAATAGAAAGGAATAGAGAGCCCAGAAATAAACCCATGCACTTATTGTCAATTAGTCTACAACAAAGGAGGCAAAAACATAAAATGTGGAAAAGACAGTGTCTTCAATAAGTGGTGCTGGAAAAACTGGACAGTTACATGAAAAATAATGAAATTAGAACATTTTCTCACACTATATACAAATGCAAACTCAAAATGGACTAACGACATAAATGTATGACTGAAAACCGTAAAACTAGAAGAAAACATAGGCAGAACACTCTTTTACATAAGACACAACAATATTTTTTTGGATCTATCTCTTCACGCAAAGATAAAGACAAGCAAAAATAAACAAATGGGACATAATTAAACTTAAAAGCCTTTGCTCAGCAAAGGAAACCATCAACAAAACAAAAAGACAACCTACTGAATGGGAAAAGCATTTGCAAGTGATATGTCCAATAAGGGATTAATGTATAAAATATATAAATGGCTTATATAACTTAATCTAAAAAAAACCAAACAACCTGATTTCAAAATGGGAAGAAGACCTGAATAGACATATTTCCAAAGAAGACATATGGATGGTCAACAGGCACATGGAAAGATTCTCAAAGTCAGTAATAATCAGGGAATTGCAAATGAAAACCAAAATGAGGTATCATCTCACAACTGTCAGAATTACTATCATCAAAAAGACCACAAATAACAAATTTAGGTGAGGATGTGGAGAAAAGGGAACCCTAGTAGTGGGAATGTAAATTGGTACATCCACTGTGGAAAACAGTTTGGAGATTCCTCAAAAAACTAAAAATAGAACTACCAAATGATGCAGTAATTCCATGTCTGAGTATATAGCCAAAGCAAACAAAAACACTAATTTGAAAAGATATATGCACCCCAATGTTCATAGCAGCATTATTTACACTAGCCAATATATGCAAGCAATCTAAGTGTCCATCAACAGATGAATGGATAAAGAAGGTGTTGCATACATATATACAATGG
This sequence comes from Hyperoodon ampullatus, assembly GCF_949752795.1. NCBI lineage: Eukaryota > Metazoa > Chordata > Mammalia > Artiodactyla > Ziphiidae > Hyperoodon > Hyperoodon ampullatus. The sequence continues at coordinate 55,361,580 of NC_136913.1, forward strand.
AATATTACTCAGCTGTAAAAAAGAGTGAAGTCTTGCCATTTGCAACAACATGGATGGATCTGGAAGGTACAGTGCATAGTGTATTAGTGTAATATGATACGCAGAGAAAGACAAAAACTATATGTTATCACTTATATGTGGAATCTAAAAACCAAAGTGAATGAATAAACAACAGAAACAGACTCAGATATAGAGAACAAACGAGTGGCTACCAGTAGGGAGACAGAAGCAGGGAGGGGCAAGACAGGGGTAGGGTATTAAGAGGTACAAACTACTATGTAAAAAATAAATAAGATATAAGGATATACTGTACAGCATGGGGAATATAGCCAATATTTTATAATAACTTTAAATGAGTGTAATCTATAAAAATATTGAATCACTATGTTGGACACCTAGGACTAATATAATATTGTAAATCAACTATGTTCTAAAATAATTAAGTAATTAATTAGTTTTTAAAAAAGAAAATAAAACTGGGATTTCACATCCCCTTCCTGTTCTTTCTCTGTCTTTTTGCCAGTTCATATCCCTCTCCTGGATATTTAAACATTAGAAATCCTCAAGTCTCAGGCCTCTGCTCCCTTTTCTTCTGAGTCTGTATTCTCTCCCTGGGTGATCTCAACCATGTTCTTGGTTTCATCAAGAAAATTTAACTAAAATTAATGTCATCCATTGCAAGAGGCATTATTATTTTATGTATCACCAAGAAAGTAAAAAATGTTTCAAATTAAGTTATGAGATCTAAAAATCATCTATTTGTACCCCAAATTTGTTTATCTTTGTAGTATTCCAAACTCAGAAAATGATACCACCATTCACTTAGCTGTTCAAGATAGAAACTAGGAACCTGGGACTTCTCTCTACCTCGCCACCTCCTACCCTCATATCTAATCAGTCTCTATGTCCTATTACTTTTACTTCCTAATTAACCCCTTAATATACTCCTCTCTCTGACCCTCACTGTGACAAATCCAATAGAAGCCACCATCTCTCTTGCCTCATTTACCTCAAAAGCATCCTAACTTGCCTCCCCAATCTTCTGATATGCTATTCAGCAGGCAGAGTGATCTTTTCAAAACCCAGATTTGACCATATCACTTCCCTGATGAAAACTCTTTAATAGCTTCTCATTAATCTCAAGAAAAAGTCCAAATTCTTTCTGTGGCATATAAAGCTCCTGCCCACCTCTCCTCCCTTGTCTCATGCCACTCTGTCCTGTGTTTCTCTACATGCCAACTACACACTGGTCTTCTTTTTGATTCTCAAATACATCACCCTCCTCACTGCCTCAGGGCTTTGTACACATGCTCTCTCCTCTGCTCATGCTCTCTTCCCTCTCTTTATCTAATTAATTCCTATTCATTCCTCAGCCTTCAACTCAAACATCACCTCCTCAGGGAAGCCTTACATGATCCCAGGTGATGTGCTCTCATAGCACATTATTATTCTCATTTTCACAATTTAAAATTTTGATTAATTTAGTATGTGAATCACAGCTTAATACTGAGCTCAGTACTTGAATGAAAGTTGCATGAAGGCAGAGGCTTTCCTAGGGACTGACCTAGATGCTATATCCTCATCTCATAGCATAATGCTGGGAACAAAGTAGGTACTCAGTATTTGTTAAATGAATGGATAAATTGATGATATATGAGTTAAGGTAGAAAGAGGAATCAAAAATTATAGCCAGGTTTCTGGCTTTGGTGACTAAGTTGGATGGTAGCACTTCAGATAAGAGGCAAGGGTAAAATGATTAGTTTGGTTTTAGAATAATGAGTTGGAGTTGCTTGTGAAATATATGCCAGGAAGTTTGATATATGAGTGTGGAGTTGGGGAAAAGAGCCTGGGATGTAGACATAAATTTAATAGCCATTAGCTCCAGGTGTTGAAACTGAGTGAGGGGATGAGATTTTCCAGGGAATGAATGTGACATAAGAAAGGGAGAAGGCCAAGGACATACCTTTGTAAATAAGGATTAGACAGAGGAAAATAAACCATAGAAGAAAATGTATAAGGAAAGGACAGAGAAGCTAAAGAAAAATGAGAACAGTATGGTACCTTATAGGTCAACAGGGTTAAAAGTAGCATAAGGGTCAAAAGAGTGTCTACTAGCTTTGCCAATGAGAAGGACACTAATAGAATGCTTAGGGAAGTGAATTGATAGGTGAAGCAGAAAGTGAAAGCTTTGAAATCCTGAATAAACAGCCCTCTTCTTGAAGCCTGCTGAGAAGAGAAGGAAAGAAGGTGATAGCTGGAGAGAGACCAGTGTCAAGGAAAACTTTTAGTTTTCCTTTAACACGTGAGAAACCTGCACAAGTCTGAATGTTAATAGGTGAAATTACAATGAAGTTACCCTTCTATAAATGAGATTGGGTTGCCAAATATGCAATTTGTTCCATGACACATGTATTCAAGCCCAGGCTGGATACAGAACCACCTGAGGATTTCTTTTCCCAACTCTAAAATGAGAGTCAGTGTTAGACTGACTCTAATCAGTCAGTCAGGGTTTAACCCACGTTTCCATAATGTCCTTTGCACAAGTCCATCGTGGCATAATGAAAAGAGCACTAGGCCAAGAATCTGGCAGACCTGGTTCTAGAATCCCAAATCAGTCACTTACCAGGATAACCTTATATATGCTATTTAGCTTGTCTCTCTTTCAATTTTCTTTATGTGTAAACCAACCTCATAAAATCATAAGGAGGATCAAAGGACAGAATGGATGTTGAAAGTGTAATAACATGATACATATATATATGTATATATGATATGATATATATATATTATATGATATATATATATATATATATGTACTATAATGCTGCCAAGGTTTACCAAACTCTCGGGGAAGCCATCAAATTATTTTTAGTTAATTTATGCTTATTATAAAAAATCTGAGTTAATAAACTCATTTTATAACAACACTCAGAGGTAGGCATTGGTATTATCCCCATTTTACAGATGAGGAACTGAAGCACAGACAGGTTAAGATGCTTGCTTAAGGTCATCCAGCTAGGGATCTTAGTAAAGATATGAACCCAGAGAGTCTGGCTCTAAAGTTTTGCATAATCATTATGGTATGGTATCTTTGGCCTAGAACCTAATTTTTTTTTTTTCAAATAACATAGACATTTATTTTTCCACCACGTAAAAAAGATCTAATAGTAGGCTGTTCAGGGCTGGTATGGTGACTCCATCATCCTTAGCACATGATTTTCATCCTTAAGGTCACAAGATGGTTACTGGAACTCCAGTTGTTACATCCATATAACAAACAGTGAGAAGGGAAAAAATGGCACATGCTACCTGCCAGTTTTTTTTTAACATCTTTATTTGAGTATAATTGCTTTACAATGGTGTGTTATTTTCTGCTTTATGACAAAGTGAAACAGTTATACATATACATATATCCCCATATCTCCTCCCTCTTGCACCTCCCTCCCACCCTCCCTATCCCACCCCTCTAGGTGGTCACAAAGCACCGAGCTGATCTCCCTGTGCTATGTGGCTGTTTCCCACTAGCTGTCTATTTTACGTTTGGTAGTGTCTATATGTCCATGCCATTCTCTCACTTCGTCCCAGCTTACCCTTCCCCCTGCCCATGCCCATTTCTTCAAGTCCATTCTCTACGTCTGCATCTTTATTCCTGTTCTGCCCCTAGGAGAACCTAATCTTTTAAAGGAAGGATCACCAACTCTTTTGGAAAAATCTGATTAAAGCTTTGGACCCTCTCTCCCACGAAATACACAGAAATTCACACATATATGTTTTTACATACTATTTCAAGAAGCTCACTAACTGATCTTTACCACTGCCATAAATCCCTGCCATGTGGCTCATATAGGTATCTCAGATTAAAACTCCTTCCTTTAAAGTCCAAATTCCACCAATCTTAAACTCTAATTTAGCCTCAAATCTTGTCATAACAGCCCAGTTTTAGAAATAAGTAGGGATCAGCTGAGGCTCTCATGTTACACTCTACCGCTGCCTACTGGACTGTCTGCTGTAATGACAACATCACCATACCTGTAGCTTAGAGACCTCTTTAAAATTTCCAAAGCGCTTTCACAAGAAGGTGCTGTCACAGCTTGGGGGTCCAAAACCCCAAACTAAGCGGCCAGCGCCCGGGGTCCATCCTCCAGTCATTGCTGCCGAATCCTTCCCGTCATCCTCTACAGTACGGCGCGTGGGGGCGTCGCCGCCATTTTGGCTTCTCCTACTGTCTGCGTCAGCATAGCTAGGGAGACCAGCTTTTAGGATTCAGCAGAGGGCGCTGGAGTACATCTTTCGAGGTGGAGGCTGTGGTTAGCCAAATAGGCAGAAACCTCAGCTTTCTGACCTGTTCTTTAGGAATTGGGCCACATGTTTTCTTCTCAGACAGAATAAGCTTCCTTAGCACGCACTCCCTCAAACCCTCTTACCACTAACCATTCTTGGCCTTCTGACCAAGGGATGTTCTTTTGTTCGTCTGTTTTTAGTAGTAAAGTTTGCAAAACTCTGTAGTTACAAATGTGGAGAAAACAAAGCCATCCCCCAAGAACCCAGCTTAACACCTTCTCTTCTGATCTTTCATTTTCTTGCTATTCACACTTGCTATGCCCATCCCTGTAGTCGTTTTTTGCTGATCATACTTAAGTTCAAAACCAGGGAGTAGTAATCAAGGCACTAGACTGAGAATCAGGGCAGACCTTCAGATTTAAACTTTGTCACTTTATTATCTGCGTGATCTGTTCACTTGACCTCTCTAGGGTCTCAGTCCATAAAACTGAAAGGGTTGATTAATATTGGAGGAACTTTATGAGCCTTTTGTGACCTGCTAGGATTCTAAGAGTCTTCTCTTTTCTTTACACTTCCAAACTAGGCCACCCCTACCTTAATTTCCAGAGCAACATCTCTAAAATAGGAGTGCACACCCTTGTTTAAATCCCCTAATCCTTCCCTTTTGCCCATGAGAAAGCTCAAATCCCATATTGTGACATTAAAGACCTTCACAATCTGGTCTCTTCTTCCCTCTCTGACCTCTACCTTTGCTGTTTTACTCACAAACACCACAGTTTAGGTGACATGGCTCCTATTGCCAAAACAAAATGGGTTAGATGCCGATTTAATCTTCATCCCAACATTGTCAAAACGTATCATAATTATCTGTTTAGTTATCTTTCCCCCAGTCTAGTCTGTGAGCTCCTTGAAGACAGGAACCACTGCTGTATCTCCAGCTCCCAGAACAATGTGAGACACTTTGTAATTGTTCAATAAATACTTGTTGAACAAATGAATGATTATATGTTGCTGTGTCCCCAATACCTGGCACCATGCCAGGCATATAGTAGGTGTTCAATGAATACTGAATGAATAAACTAATTTGCAAAATATCATCAGCCTCCGCAATATCTCTTTCATCCTGTTTTTCCTTCTTCAGTACCTTGTCAGGCACTAACCATATCTACCTGGATTATGCGGAAGCCTTTTTACTAGTTTCCCATACCTAGTCTTTCTCCTATTAAGAGAATTTTCCTTAAAATACAATTCTGCAATACTATTATTTGTTCCAAAATCTTCCAGGACTTTTTATTGCCTATGTGATTAAGTCTGAACTCTTTCACCAGGCAATCAAGACCCTTATCCAACCTGACTCATCATTAGTCTGGTGCTCCATGCAAACAAGATTACTTCCTATACCTCAACCCATGCTCTACTTGTCCCAATCCATATACAGTAAGACCAGGTGAGAAATAATAAAGACTCAAATGAGGTCCCAGGAAGTGGGGATGAAGAACAGGGGATGGATTTGAAGAGATGCACACTTAAAAGGTAAGTTTCTCTTAGTTCAGTCTGCTTCTTCATTTCACAAGCACTACCAGACTTCTTTAGGGAAATCTTCCCCTCATTCTGGAAATAATACAAGCCAACATTTTTCAGGAGCTTCTTGTGTGCCAAACATTGTTATAAGTGTTCTGCATGCATTAATGCATTTAATATTCACAGTAGCCTTTAAGGTAGATACTATTGATGTCCTCTCTTTATGTATAAAGGCACTGAGACATATTTAGGATTGTAACCTGCTCAGTGTCATGTAACCAATGAAAATAGCAGATCTGGAACTTAACCCAGGTAGACATACCCTGGGGTTGTGGTCTGAACTACTACACTACGTTATCAACTGCTTCTGTTGCTGTCATGGTTCTGCTTATTTAGAATTTTCTATTTCCTTTTGTAATAGTATCACCTTCCTTTTTTTTTTTTCCTTTGGAAAAGGGATTTTATTTTTTAAAGATTTTTTATTTTATATTGGAGTATAGTTGATTAACAATGTTGTGCTAGTTTCAGGTGTACAGCAAAGTGATTTGGCTATACATATAACAATTCCTTTTCAAATTATTTTCCCATTTAGGTTGTCACATAATACTGAGCAGAGTTCCCTGGGCTATTCCGTAGTTCCTTGTTGGTTTTCCATTTTAAATGTAACAGTGCATACGTGTCAGTACTAAACTCCCTAACTATCCCTCCCCCCATCCTTCCCCACTGGTAACCATAAATTCATTCTCTAAGTCTGTGAGTCTGTTTCTGTTTTGTAAATAGGTTCATTTGTATCATTTATTTTAGATTCCGCATATAAGTGATGTCATACGATATTTGTATTTCTCTGTCTGACTTACTTCACTCAGTATAACAGTCTCTAGGTCCATGCATGTTGCCACAAAAGACATTACTTCATTCTTTTTAATGGCTGAGTAATAATCCATTGTATATATGTACCACATCTTCTTTATCCATACCTGTGTTGATAGACATTTAGGTCGCTTCCATGTCTTGGCTATGGTAAATAGTGCTGCAATGAACAATGGGGTGCATGTTTCCTTTGGGAACATGTTTTTCTCTGGATATATGCCCGGGGTGGGATTGTAGGATCATATGGTAGCTCTATTTTTAGTTTGTTACGGAACCTCCATTCTGTTCTCCACAGTGGCTGCACCAATTTACATTCCCACCAATAGTGTAGGAGGATTCCCTTTTCTCCACACCCTTTCCAGCATTGATTGTTTGTAGATTTTTTGATGATGGCCACTCTGACTGGTGTGAGGTGATATCTCATTGTAGTTTTGATTTGCATTCCTCTAATAATTAGCGATGTTGAACATCTTCTCATGCACCTCTTGGTCATCTGTATGTCTTCTTTGGAAAAATGTCTATTTTGGTCTTCTGCCCATTTTTTGATTGGGTTGTTTGATCATATGGCGTTTATTCTTCAATTTGTTGATGTGGTGTATCACACTGATTGATTTGCAGATATTGAAAAATCCTTGCATTCTTGGGATAAAACCCACTTGATCATGTTGTATGATCCTTTTAATGTATTGCTGGATGCGGATTGCTAGTATTTTGTTGAGGATTTTTGCATCAATGTTCATCAGGGATATTGGCTTGCAATTTTCTTTTTTTTTTTCTTTTTTGTAGTATCTTTGTCTAGTTTTGCTATCAGGGTGATGGTAGCCTCATAGAATGCATTTGGGAGTTTTCCTTCCTCTGTGATTTTTTTGGAACAGATTCAGAAGGACAGTAGTTAACTCTTTTCTAAGTGTTTGGAATAATTTGCCTGTGAAGCCATCTGGACCTGGACTTTTGTTTGTTGGGAATTTTAAAATCAGTTTCAATGTCAATACTTGTGGTTGGTCAGTTCGTGTTTTCTATTTATTCCTGGTTCAGTCTTGGGAGACTGTACCTTTCTAAGAATTTGTCCATTTCTTCCAGGTTGTCCAATGTATTGGCATACTGTTGCTTGTAGTAGTCTCTTATGATCTTTTGTATTTCTGTGGTGTCAGTTGTAACTTCTCCTTTTCCATTTCTAATTTTATTGAGTCCTCTCCCTGTTTTTCTTGATGAGACTTGTTAAAGGTTTTCAATTTGGTTTATTTTTCCAAAGAACCATCTTTTAGTTTCATTGATTTTTTTTTAAAAAAATTATATACAACACGGATTCTTTTACTTTTAGGAAGAAAGTTGTCTCGAGACTTGCCCTTAGAAGTTAAGTATGCTAAGTGTATTTTTAAGCTGATTTTGGAACAATGGATCTAATATGATCCTATAAATATATATATATATATGTATATATACATATATATATATATATATAATGATCACTATATGTACTACATGTGTACTGGTATGTGTGTGTGTGTGTATACATGCCACGGGGAAATAGTGGAAGGTAATATTTTCTTCTTATTTTCCATATTTCAACATTGTTTTTTTTGTAAAAACCATGAATTATTTTATAATAATAATTAGCATTTATTTTTAGAAAGGTAAGAATTCAAGCTAAGGGAGTTGCAAGGCAACACCTGTGCAAAGGGCTACAGGCGTCACGCCCTTGAATACTCTTCACTTGAATAAAACCTCATTTCTGTGCCTAGAAAGTTGTCCTTTATGCAAAAAGGAAAGAGTGCTCTGCATGTAATGGAATACTCAGTCTGTTTGGGGTTATATTCTACCTTATGGACCACAGTAATACAGCTCTTACCTAGTTTTCCTAATCCTCTCCCCTCTCCCCTACTTCCTACTTACATTAGACTGTAGATTCACAAGGATAGGAACTATCTTGTTTTTCCTTTTTTTCTCTGACATGCCAAGCATGGCTCCTGTATATAATGATCATCTGCTAAGTGTCTGCTTGATTGACATTATGAGGTTAAAAAATTGGTATCTAGTGGATATATGAACACTCTTCAATGACTATTTCCTTTAATCTTTCTGTTCAGTCATTTTTGCTTTAGTTATTTATTTCTCTCTTCTCCATTAGGATGAAGAGCAGCACCTGGTTTTGGCGTTGGTTATCTCCAATACTTTTTCTCACACTAAAGGCCAAATTGATTAATGACCTCTATGTAAGGTAGCTAGAGACAGTATAGATTAGAGAAAAGAGCATAGGTTTTGGAATCAAACAGGCATGAATTCAAATTGCTCTTTAATTTACCAGCTGTTTGACTTGGGATAAAATTCTTCCCATGTTTGAGCCTCAGTTTTCTAATTTGTGATAACAACAACTAATTTTAGGTGATTGAGAATTGAGCAATATATATATAGAAGGCCTGGCATTTAGTTGAAGTTTAATAAACAATAGCTCTGTTCCCAGTTTATCCCTGTTCCTCTATCTCTCCTATCTCCCTGCCCAAACATCAAATGCTTTCAACTGGCCATAAATCAAATAGTTTTTTTAAAATAACTTTTTATTGGAGTATGGTCACTTTAAAATGTTGTGCTAGTTTCTACTGTACAGTAAAGTGAATCGGCTATACGTATACATATATCACCTCATTTTTGCCTTTCCTTCCCATTTGGGTCACCACAGAGAACCTAATAGAGTTCTCTGACCTATACAGTAGGTTCACATTAGTTATCTATTTTATACATAGTATCAATAGTGTATATATGTCAATCCCAATATCCCAATTCCTCCCACACAACCCTTTCCCACTTAGTATCCATACATTTGTTCTCTACCTCTGTGTCTCTACTTCTGCTTTGCAAATAAATCATCTACACTATATTTCTAGATTCCACATATATGTGTTAATATGTGATATTTATTTTTCTCTTTCTGAGTTAACTCTGTATGACAGACTTTAAGCCCATCCACGTCTCTACAAATGACACAGTTTCATTATTTTTATGGCTCAGTAGCATTCCATTGTATACATGTACCACACCTTCTTTATCCATTCCTCTGTTGATGGACATTTAGTTTGCTTCCATGTCCTGGCTATTGTAAATAGTGCTGCAATGAACAATGGGGACCATGTGACTTTTTGAATCATGGTTTCACTGAGTATATGCCCAGTAATGGGATTTCTGGGTCCTATGATAGTTCTATTTTTAGTTTTACCAAGGAACCTCCATATTGTTCTCCGTACTGACTGTATCAATTTACATTCCCACCAACAATGCAGGAGGATTTCCAAGCTCCACACCCTCTCCAGCATTTATTGTTTGTAGATTTTTTGATGATAGTCATTCTGACTGGTGTAAGGTGATACCTCATTGCAGTTTTGATTTGAATTTCTCTAATAATTAGTGATGTTGAGCATCTTTTCATGTGTCTGTTGGCCATCCCTATGTCTTCTTTGGAGAAATGTCTATTTAGGTCTTCTGCCCATTTTTTGAATGGGTTGTTTGTTATTTTTGATATTGAGCTGCAAGTGCTGTTTGTATATTTTGAGATTAATCCTTTGTCAGTTGCTTCATTTGCAAATATTTCCTCCCATTCTGAGGGTTTTCTTTTCTTTTTTTTTAACATTTTTATTGGAGGATAATTGCTTTACAAGGTTGTGTTAGTTTCTGCTCTATAACAAAGTGAAACAGTTATACATACACATATAACCCCATACCTCTTCCCTCTTGCATCTCCTTCCCTCCCAATCCCACTCTTCTAGCTGGTCACAAAGCACCGAGCTGATCTCCCTGTGCTATGCAACTGCTTCTCACTTGCTATCTATTTTACATTTGGTAATGTATATATGTCCATATATATGCTACCACTCTCTCACTTTGTCCCAGCTTACCCTTCCCCCTCCCCGTGCCCTCAAGTCCATTCTCTAGTAGGTCTGCGTGTTTATTCCCATCTTGCCCCTAGATTCTTCATGACCATTATTTTCTTCAGATTCCATATATATGTGTTAGCATACTGTATTTGTTTTTCTCTTTCTGACTTACTTCGCTCTGTATGACAGACACCAGGTCCATCCACCTCACTACAAATAACTCAATTTCGTTTCTTTCTATGGCTGAGTAATGTTCCATTGTATATATGTGCCACACCTTCTTTATCCATTCATCCGATGATGGACACTTAGGTTGTTTCCCTCTCCTGGCTATTGTAAATAGAGCTGCAATGAACATTTTGGTACATGACTCTTTTTGAATTATGGTTTTCTCAGGGTATATGCCCAGTAGTGGGATTGCTGTGTCGTATGGTAGTTCTATTTTTAGTTTTTAAGGAACCTCCATACTGTTCTCCATAGTGGCTGTATCAATTTACATTCCCACGAACAGTGCAAGAGGGTTCTCTTTTCTCCACACCCTCTCCAGTATTTATTGTTTGTAGATTTTTTTGATGATGTCTATTCTGACAGGTGTGAGATGATATCACATTGTAGTTTTGATTTGCATTTCTCTAATGATTAATGATGTTGAGCATTCTTTCATGTATTTGTTGGCAATCTGTATATCTTCTTTGGAGAAATGTCTACTTAGGTCTTCTGCCTATTTTTGGATTGTTTTTTTGTTTTTGGTTTTTTTTTTTTTTGATGTTGAGCTGCATGAGCTGCTTGTAAATGTTGGACATTAATCCTTTGCCAGTTGCTTCATTTGAAAATACTTTCTCCCATTCTGAGGTTTGCCTTTTCGTCTTGTTTATGGTTTCCTTCGCTGTGCAAAATCTTTTAAGCTTAATTAGGCCCCATTTGTTTAGTTGTGGCATGCAGGATCTTCAATGCTTTGTGTGGGATATTTGTTGCAGCATGTGGGATGTTTAGTCATGGCATGTGGGATCTTTAGTTGTGGCATGTGGGATCTAGTCACCTGACCAGGGATCTAACTTCGGCCCCCTGTATTGGGAGTGCAGAGTCTTACCCATTGGACCACCAAGGAAGTCCCCAGAATTGTGCCATTTGCAGATGTATTCTTGATGTATTTATGAGGAGTGACAAATTCAGTGTCCTCCTCTTCCTCCATCTTGACTCCTCCCTCAGTTTCATTGATCTTTGCTATTGCTTTCTTCATCTTTATTTCATTTATTTCTTCTCTGTTCTTATGATTTCTTTGCTTCTACTAACTTTAGGTTTTTTTGTGCTTTTTCTCTAGTTGCATAAGATGTAGGGTTAAGTTTTTTTATTTGAGATTTTTTCTTGTTTCCTGAGGTAAGATTGTATTACTATAAACTTCCCTCTTAGACCTGTTTTGCTGCATCCCATAGGTTTTGGATAGTTTTGTTTTAGTTTTCATTTGTCTCTAGGTATTTTTTGATTTCCTCCTTGATTTTTTCAGGGATCCATTAGTTGTTTAGTAGCATATTGTTTAGCCTCCATGTGTTTGTGCTTTTTACAGTTTTATTTTTCTTGTAGTTTATTTCTAATCTCATAGCATTGTGGTTGAAAAAGATGCTTGATATGGTTTCAATTTTCTTAAATGTACTGAGGCTCACTTTGTGGCCCAGCATGTTGTCAATCCTGGAGAATGTTCCACATGCACATGAGAAGAATGTGTATTCTGCTGCTTTGGGATGGAATGCTCTATAAATATCAATTAAGTCATCTGGTCTAATGTGTCATTTAAAGCCTGTGTTTCCTTATTGATTTTCTGTCTGGATGATCTTTCCATTGATGACAATGGGGATTAAAATCCCCCACTATTATTGTGTTACTGTCAACTTCTCTCTTTATAGCCGTTAGTATTTTCCTTATATATTGAGGTGCTCGTATGTTGAGTGCATATGTATTTACAATTGTTATATCTTCTTCTTGGATTGATCCCTTAATTATGTAGAGTCCTTCTTTGTCTCTTGTAACTTTTCTTTATTTTAAAGTATATTTCATCTGATATGAGTATTGCTACTCCAGCTTTCTTTTGCTTTCCATTTACATGAATACCATTTTCCATCCCCTCTCTTTCAGTCTGAATATGTCCCTAGATCTGTACTGGGTCTCTTGTAGACAGCATATATATGGGTCTTGTTTTCGTATCCCTTCAGCCAGTTTATGGCTTTTGGTTAGAGCATTTAATCTATTTACATTTAAGGTAATTATTGATATGTATTTTCTTATTGCCATTTTGTTACTTGTTTTGGATTTGTTTTTGCAGGTCTTTTTTCTTCTCTTCCTTTTTTGTTCTCTTCTCTTTTGATCTGATGTCTAACTTTAGTGTTTTCTTTGTATTCCTTTTTCTTTTGTGTGTGTGTATCTACTATCGATGTTCAGTTTGCAGTTACCAGGAGGTTTTGATATAGCAGTCTATATATAAAAATGATATTTTTAAGTTGCTGGCCGTTGAATTTCAAATGCGTTTCCAATATCCTGCATTTGTGGTCTCCTCAGAATTGCTGTTTTTGATATCATATTTGTGTGTGGATGATTTTCTTCCTTTACTGTATGTTTGCCTTTATTGGTGAGCTTTTCCATTCCCAATTTTCTTGTTTCTAGTTGTGGTCTTCTCTTTTCAGCTTAGAGTAGCTCTTCTTAGCATATGTTGCAAAGCAGGTCTGGTGGTGCTGAATTCTCTTAGCTTTTCCTTCTCTGTAAAGCTTTTGATTTCTCCATCAAATCTGAATGACAGCCTTACTGGGTAGAGTATTCTTTGTTGTAGCTTCTTCCCTTTCATCACTTTAAATATATCATGCTGCTCCCTTCTGGCCTACAGAGTTTCTACTGAGAAATCAGCTGATAACCTTATGGGAGTTCCTTTGTATATTAATTGTCATTTTTCTCTTGTTGCTTTTAATATTTTTTGACTTTAATTTTCTTCAATTTGATTACTATGTATCTCTGCATGTTCCTCCTTGGGTTTATCCTTCCTGGGTGCCTCGTGGACTTGGGTCACTGTTTCCTTTCCCATTTTAAGGAAGTTTTAAGCTATTATCTTTTCAAATATTTTCTCAGGTCTTCTCTCTCTCTCTTTTCCTTCTGGGACCCCTCTAATGTGAATGGTGGTGCGTTTAGTGTTGTCCCAGAGTTCTCTTAGAATGTTTTCATTTCTTTTCATTCTTTTTTCTGTATCTTTTCCATGACAATGCTTCCCACCATTCTGTCTTCCAGGTTACTTATCCAGTCTTCTATCTCACTTATTCTGCTATTGATTCCTTCTAGTGTATTTTTCTTTTTAATTATTGTATTGTTCATCTCTGTATATTTGTTCTTTCATTCTTCTAGGTCTTTCTTTAATATTTCTTGCATCTTCTTGATCCTTGCCTCCATTCTTTTCCCAAGGTCTTGGATCATCTTCACTACCAATATTCTGAATTCTTTTTTTTGGAAAGTTGCCAATCTCCATTTAGTTGTTCTTCTGGGGTTTCATCTTTTTCCTTCATCTGGGAAATATTCTTCTGCCACCTCATTTTGTCGAACTTTCTGTGATTGCAGTTTCCATTCCACAGGCTTCTGGATTGTAGATCTTGCTTCTGCAAGAGACCCTCCAATATTAGCAGATACGTCTGGCCCAGTCACTTATGGGATCAGTGCTTTTTCCCCTGGATCCTGGTGCACATGATGCTTTGTGTGTGACCTCCAGGAGTGAAGTTTCTGTTTCTGTCAGTCCTCTGGAAGTCCTGTGATCAAACCCCTCTGGCCTTCAAAGCAGATTCCCTGGGGACTCATCTTCCCTTTGCTGGACAACCAGGCTGGGAAGCCTGATATGTGGCTCACAACTTTCACTCCTGTGGTATAACCTCTGTGGTATAATTGTTTTCCAGTTTGTGGGTCGCCCAGTTGGCAGGTATGGGATTTAATTTTATTGTGATCGCACCCCTCCTACCATCTCACTGTGGCTTCTTCTTTTTCTGTTTTTGTAGGGAATCTTTTTTTGTCAGGTTCCAGCGTTTTTTTGCCAATGGTTGTTCAGCAGTTAGTTGTGATTTTTGACATTCTTATAAGAAGGGAGTGAGCTCACATCCTTCTAGTCCACCATATTCCAAATCTCTGACCATCCTTCTTTATTGGCTTCTGCCATTCCCAAATATAGAAGTCCCACAAAGTTCTGTTCTTTGCTCCTCTTTCTCTGTATGCTCAGGTAGGTAGCATTTATTGAGCATATTGTGTGTCAGAGGCAGCCTTGACATACATATATGCTTTATCTCATTGATGGTTTTCAACAGCCCTTTGAGGTATGTGCTATTATTATCTCTATTTCACACATGAGGAAACCAAGGCATAGAGAAATGAGGTAATTTGACCAATTTCACACAATTGGCAAATGTCAGAGCTTGAACTGAAACCCAGGCAGTCTGAAACCAGAGAACATACTTATGTGGTCCCTGCATTTGTGATTTGTTTTATGATTAAGAGTCAGACTATAAAGCTAGACTGCTGGGTTCAAATCCCAACTTCACCATTTTCTAGCTATATGACTGTGAGCAGGTGACTTCACTTCCATGAGCTTGTTTCCTTACCTGTAAAATGGGAAGATAATAGTAAGGATAATTAAAGATTAAATGATCTTATTTATGGAAAACACTTAGAACACTATCTGACACCAGGTAAACACTATAAAAATATTACGTATAATTATTATTTTATTTTTATATCTCTCTGAACTTTCAATATTTATATAGGCTACATATTTTCCTCAGTTTCATTGAGATATTATTGACATAAAACATATGTAAGTATAAGGAGTAAAGAGTGATGATATGATACACCTATAGATTGTGAAACCACAATAGAGTTAGTTAATTTCTCCATCCCCTCACATAATTACCTTTTTTTTTGGTAGCAATACTTTTAAAGTCTACTCTCTTAACACTTTCAAGTATATGATATAGTACTCTTAATTAATTATAGTCACAATGACATATGTTGGAACACCAGAGCTTATTCATCTGACTGTAGGAACTTTATATTTCTATAAGATAAGCTTTTTTAGATTCCACATTAAAGTGAGAGCATACAGGAGACCTTCAAGTTGGTGGAGAAGTAAGACACGGAGATCAACTTCCTCCCCACAAATACATCAGAAATACATCTACATGTGGAACAACTCCTATAGAACATTTACTGAACACTGGAAGAAGACCTCAGACTTCCCAAAAGGAAAGAAAATTCCATATACCTGGGTAGGGCAAAAAAAAAAAAAAAAGACAAAAGAATAGGGATGGGAACCACACTTCTGTAGGGAGCTGTGAAGGACGAAAAGTATCCACACACTAGGGAGACCCTTCACTGGAGGGGATGGCGGGGTGGGTGGGGGGAGTGTTCAGAGCCACAGAGGAGAGTGCACCCCTTTTCTCTCAGGGGTGCAGAGAGAAAAGCAGAGATATTCCTGCACAGAGGATTGGTAATGACCAGCATTCACCAAGCTGAGACGTTGTCTGCTCACCCACTTGGGCAGGTGGGGGCTGGGAGCTGAGGCTTGGGCATTGGAAGTCAGACCCCAGGGAGAGGACTGGGGTTGGCTGCATGAAGACAGCCTAAAGGGGGTTAGTGTACCACAGCTAACTGGGAGGGAGTCAAGGATAATGTCTGGACCTGTCAAAGAAGCAAAAGACCATTGTCTCTGAGTGTGTGAGGAGAGGGGAATCCTGCTCTCTGGGCCCACAGAAGGCAGAGCACTGCATAAGCAAAATCCAGAGATGGGCACAAACCAAGGCTATCAGCTTGGACGCCAGAGATGGGCATGAAATGCTAAGGCTGCTTCTGCTGCCACCAATAATCCTGTGTGCAAGCACAGGTCACTATCCACACCACCCCTCCCAGGAGCCTGTGCAGCATGCCACTGCCAGGGTCGATATCCAGGAACAATTTTCCTGGGAGAACACACGGCATGCCTCAGGCTATTGCAATTTTATGCTGGCCTCTACAGCCACAGGCTCTACTTGCATTCCAATTATGACTACCATACACCTCCCTCTCCCCAAACTGAGTGAGCAAGAGAGTCCTAATCAACCACTGCTTTAACTCCCTCCTGTCTGGGTGGGGAAAAGAAGCCTGCGGGCAGCCAAAATGCAGAGGCAGGGCCAAAACCAAAGCTGAACACCAGGAACTGTGTGAACAAAGAAGAGAAAGGGAAGTTTCTCTGTTCAGCCTCAGGAGCAGCAGATTAAATCTCCACAATCAATTTGAAGAACGCTGCATCTGTGGAATACCTGAAGAGACAATGAATGTTCCCAAAACTGAGGTGGTGAATTTTGGGAAGCAACTGTAGACTTGGGGTTTGCTTTCTGCTTCTGATTTAATTCTGGTTTTTATGTTAATCTTAGTTTGGTTTTCAGTGCATGTTATCATTGGTAGATTTGTTTATTGGCTTCGTTGCCATCTTTTTTTATTTTGTATTTTATTATTTTTTATATTTTTTTCCTTTTTTCTCTTTTTGTGAGGGTGTATGTATATGTTTCTTTGTGTGATTTTGTCTGTTTAGGTTTGCTTTCACTATTTATCCTATGGTTCTCACTGTTCTTTTGTTGTTGTTGTTTGTTTACTTTTTTAAAGAGTGTGTGTATATGTTTCTTTCTGTGATATTGTCTGTTTAGTTTTCCTTTTACCATTTGGTTTGGGGTTATATCTGTTCATGATTTTTCTTCCATTTCTTCCAAGCCGTGTGGTTGGCAGTGTCTTGCTGTTCCAGCTGGGTATCAGATCTGAGTCTCTGAGGTGGGAGAGAAAAGTCCAGGACATTGGGCCACCAGAGACCTCCTGACCCCAAGTAAAACCAAACAGTGAGGACTCTACAAGAGATCTCCTTCTTAACACTAAGACCCAGGACTACCCAATGGCCAGCAAAATCCAGTGCTGGATATCCCATGCCGAACAACTAGCAAGACAGGAACACAGCCCCACCCATTAGAAGGGAGGTTGCCTAAAACCATACTAAGTTCAAAGACATGCCAAAACACACCACTGGACGTGGGCCTCCCCACCAGAAGGACAAAGACAAGATACAGCCACACACACAAGAACACAGGGACCAGTATCTCCACAAGGTAGCCTAAAAAAGCCACTGAACCAACCTCACCCACTCAGGGTAGACACTAAAAACAATGGGAACTACAAACCTGCAGCCTGTGAAAAGGAGACCCCAAACACAGTAAGTTAAACAAATTAGGAACACAGTGAAATATGCAGCAGATGAAGGAGCAAGGTAAAAACCCGCCAGAGCAAACAAATGAAGAGGAAATAGGCAGTCTACCTGAAAAACAATACAGAGTAATGATAGTAAAAATGATCCAAAATCCTGGAAATAGAATGGAGAAAATACAAGAAACTTTCAACAAGAACCTAGAAAAACTACAGAGCAAACAAACAGTGATGAACAGCACAAAATGAAATTAAAAATTCCCTAGAAGGAATCAATAGCAGAATAACTAATGTACAAGAACAGATAAGTGACCTGGAAGATAAAATAGTGGAAATAACTGCCACAGAGCAGGTTAAAGAAAAAAAGAATGAAAAGAATTGAGGACTGTCTCAGAGACCTCTAGGACAGCACTAAACATGCCAACATGTGAATTATAGGGGTCCCAGAAGAAGAAGAGGAAAAGAAAGAGTCTAAAAAAATACTTCAAGAGATTATAGTTGAAAACTTCCTTAACATGGAAAAGGAAATAGTCAATCAAGTCCAGTAAGCACAGAGGATCCCACACAGGAAAAATCCAAGTAGAAACATGCCAAGACACATATTAACCAAACTATAAAAAAAGTACAAGGAAAACATATTAAAAGCAACAAGGGAAAAGCAAAAATAATATACAAGGGAATCCCCTTAAGTTAACAGTTGAACTTTCAGAAGAAATGTTGCAAACCAGAAGGGAGGGGGGGGGGACATATTTAAAGTGATGAAAGGGAAAAACCTACAACCAAGATTACTCTACCCAGCAAGGATCTCATTCAGATTCCATGGTGAAATTAAAACCTTTACAGGAAAGCAAAACTTAAGAGAATTCAGCACCATCAAGCCAGCTTTACACCAAATGCTAAAGGAACTTCTCTAGGCAGGAAACACAAGAGAAGGAAAACACTTACAATAACAAATCGAAATCAATTAAGAAAATGGTAATAGGAGCATACATATCTATAACTACCTTAAATGTAAATGAACTAAATGCTCCAACCAAAACACATAGACTGGCTGAAGGGATACAAAAACAAGAGCTGTATATATGCTGTCTACAGGAGACCCACTTCACAGGAGACCTAGGGACACATACAGACTGAAAGTGAGGGGATGGAAAAAGATATTCCATGCAAAGAGAAATCAAAAGAAAGCTGGAGTAGCAGTACTCATATCAGACAAAAGAGACTTTAAAATAAAGACTATTACAAGAGGCAAATAATGACACTACATAATGATCAAAGGATCAACCCAAGAAGAAGATATAACAACTGGAAATATTTATGCACCCAACATAGGAGCACCTCAATACATAAGGCAAATGCTACCAGCCATAAAAGGGGAAATCAGAATTAACACAATAATAGTTGACTTTAACACCCCACTTTCACCAATGGACAGATCATCCAAAATGATAAAAAATAAGCAAACACAAGCTTAACATGACACGTTAGACCAGATGGAGTAAATTGATATTTATAGGACATTCCATCCCCCAAAAAACAGAACACACTTTCTTCTCAAGTGTTCATGGAATATTCTCCAGGACAGATCATATCTTGGGTCACAAACCAAGCCATGGTATATTTAAGAAAATTGTAACAGTACAAACACATGGACGTTAAACAATACACTACTATATAACCAAGAGATCATTGAAGAAACTAAAGAGGAAATCAAAAATTGCCTAGAAAGGAATGACAATGGAAACACGATGATCCAAAACCTATGGGATGCAGCAAAAGTAGTTCTAAGAGGGAATTTTTATCAATACTATCCTCCCCCAAGAAACAAGAACAATCTCAAGTAAATAACCTAACCTTACACCTAAAGCAATTAGAGGAAGAAGCATAAAACCCCAAATTTAGCAGAAGGAAAGAAATAATAAAATTCAGATGAGGAATAAATGAAAAACAAATGAAGGAAACAATAGCAAAGAACAATAAAACTGAACGGTGGTTCTTTGAGAAAAATAAACAAAGTTCATGAATCATTAGCCAGACTCATCATGAAAGAAAGGGAGAAGACTGAAATCAACAGAATTAGTAATGAAAAAGAAGTAACAACTGACACTGCAGAAATGCAAAGGAGCAGGAGAGAATACTACAAGAAACTATAGGCCAATAAAATGGACAACCTGGAAAAAATGGACAAATTCTTAGAAAAGTGCAGCCTTACAAGGCTGAACCAAGACAAAATAGGAAATATGAACAGACAAATCACAAGCACTGAAATTGAAACTGGGATTAAAAGTCTTCCAACAAATAAAAGCCCAGGACCAGATGGCTTCACAGGTGAATTCTATCAAACACTTAGAGAAAAGCTAACACCTGTCCTTCTCAAACTCTTCCAAAATATAGCAGAGGGAAGAACGCTCCCAAACTCATTCTATAAGGCCATCATCACCCTGATACCCAAAACAGAGAAAGATATAAAAAAAAATAAATAAAACCACAGGTCAATGTCACTTATGAACATAGATTTGAAAATCCTCAACAAAATACTCAAAAACAGAATCCAACAGCACATTAAAAGGATCATACACCATGATGAATTGTGGTTTATCCCAGTAATGCAAGGATTCTTCGGTATACGCAAATCAATCAATGTGATACTCCATATTAACAAATTGAAGGATAAAAACCATATGATCATCTCAATAGATGCAGAAAAAGCTTTCAACAAATTTCAACACCCATTTATGATAAAAATTCTCCAGAAAATAGGCATAGAGGGAACCTACATCAATATAATAAAAACCATATATCACAAAACCACAGCCAACATCTTTTTCAATGGTGAAAAATGAAACAATTTCCTCTAAGATCAGGAACAAAATAAGGTTGCCCACTCTCACCACTATTATTCAACATAGTTCTGGAAGTTTTAGCCACGGCAATTGGAGAAGAAAATAAAAGGAATTCAAATCGGAAAAGAATTAAAACTTTCACTGTTTGCAGATGATATGATACTATACATAGAGAATCCTAATTTGCTACCAGAAAACAACTAGAGCTAAACAATGAATTTGGTTAAGTAAGAGGATACAAAATTAACGTACAGAAATCTCTTACATACATATGCACTAACGATGAAAAATCTGAAAGATAAATTAAGGAAACACTCCCATTTACCATTGCAATGTAAAGAATAAAATACCAAGGAATAAACATACTTAAGGATCAAAAGACCTGAAAGCTGAAAACTATAAGACACTGATGAAAGAAATTAAAGACAATACAAAAAGCTGGAGAGATATACCACGTTCTTGGATTGGAAGAGTCAACATTGTGAAAATGACTATACTACCCAAAGAAATCTAAACAATCAATGCAATCCCTATCAAATTACCAGTGGCATTTTCCACAGACCTAGAACAAAAAGTTTACAATTTGTATGGAAACACAAAAGACCCCAAATAGCCAAAGCAATCTTAAGAAAGAAAAACAGAGCTGGAGGAATCAGGCTCCCTGACTTCGGACTATCCTACAAAGCTACAGTAATCAAGACAGTATGGTTCTAGCACAAAAACAGAAATACAGATCAATGGAACAGGATAGAAAGCCCCGAGTTAAACCCACCCACATATGTTCCCCTTATCTTTATTAAAGGAGGCATGAATATATAATGAAGAAAAGACAGCTTCTTCAATATGTGGTGCTGGGAAAACTGGACAGCTACATGCAAAAGAAAGAAATTAGAACACTCTCTAACACCATACACAAAAATGAATTCAAAATGGTTTGAAGACCTAAATGTAAGGTCAGACACTATAAAACTGTTAGAGGAAAACATAGGCAGAACACTCTATGCCATAAATCACAGCAAGATCCTTTTTGATCCACCTCCTAGAGAAATGTAAATAAAAACAAAAATTAACAAATGAGACCTAATGAAACCTTAGAGATTTTTCACAGCAAAGGAATGTATAAACAAGACGAAAAGACAACCCTCAGAATGGAGAAAGTATTTGCATTCGAAGCAACTGACAAATGATTTATCTACAATATATACAAGCAGCTCATGCAGCTAAATATCAAAAAACAAACATCCCAGTCCAAAAATGGGCAGACGACCTAAATAGACATTTCTCCAGAGGTATACAGATTGCCAGCAAACACATGAAAGGATGCTCAACATCACTAATCATTAAAGAAATGCAAATCAAAACTGCAATATGGTATCACCTCACACCAGTCAGAATGGCCATCATCAAAAAATCTAAAAACAATAAATGCTGGAGAGGGTGTAGAGAAAAGGGAACCCTCCTACACTGTTGGTGGGAATGTAAATTTTATGATTCTTAAAGAGCTACTGAATTCAGTTTGCTAATGTTTTGTTGAGAATTTCTACATCTATATTCATCAGGGATATTGGCCTGTGGGTTTTTGTTTGTTTGTTTGCTTGTTTGTTTGTTTTTTCTCATAGTGTCCTTATCTGGATTTGGTATCAATATAATGTTTGCCTTGTAAACTGAGTTTGAGTGTGTTCCCTTTTCAATTTTTTGGATGAGTTTGATAAGGATTGCTGTTAATACTTCTTTAAATGTTAGGTAGAATTTATCAGTGAAACTATCTGCTCCTGGGATTTTCTTTCTTGGGAAATTAGTATTTCAATCTCATTACTTATTATAAGTCTGTTCACATTTTCTATTTCTTCCTGATTCAGACTTGATAGGTTATATATTTCTAGAAATGTGTGCATTTTTTCTAGATTGTCAAATTTGTTGGTGTTTAATTATTGATAGTAGTCTCTTATGATTCATTGCATTGCTGTGTTGTCAGTTGTTATGTCTTCTCTTTCATTTCTGATTTTCTTTATTTGAATCTTCTCCCTTTCTTTCCTAGTTCAGTTGAGATTTATCAATTTTCGTTACCTTTTAAAAAACAGCTGTAAGTTTGTTGATCTATTCCATTGCTTTTCTGGACTCTCATTTTTTTCCACTCTGATTTTTGTTAATTCTTTTCTTTTTCTAACTACATCTTCTTTATTCATTCTTCTGTTGATGGGCAATTTATTTGCTTCTGCATCTTGGGTATTTTAAACAATGCTGCAGTGAACAAAGAGGTGTGTATATCTTTTTGAATTAGTGTGTTCATATTCTTCAGATAAATACTATGGAGTGTAGTTGCAGGATCCCAAGGCAGTTCTATTTTTAATTTTTGGAGGAACCTCCACACTGTTTTCCATAGTGTCTGCATGAATTTATATTCCCACCAACAGTGTTGAGTGTTCCCTTTTCTCAACATATTCTGCAAAGTTATTTCTTGTTTTTTTGATGATACCCATTCTGACAGTTGTGAAGTCTCATTGTGGTTTTCATTAGCACTTCACTGAATAGTAGTGATGTTGAACATCTTTACATGTGCCTATTGGCCATCTGTATGTCTGCTTTGGGAAAATATCTATACAGGTCCTCTGCCAATTTTTAAAACAGGTTGCTTGTTTTTTTGATGTTGAATTACATGAGTTTTTTGTATATATTGGATATTAACCACTTATCAGATGTATAGTTTGAAAATATCTTCTCCCTTTCAATAGGCAACCTTTCATTTAGTTGATAGTTCACTTTACTGTGCAAAAGCCTTTCAGTTTTATGTAGTTTGATTTGTTTATTTTTGTTTTGGTTCTCCTTGCCTGAGGAGACATATCCAAAAACATATTGTTAAGACTGTTGTCAAAGAGCATAGTGCCTATGTTTTTCCCTAGATGTTTTGTGGTTTCAGGTCTCACATTTATGTCTTTAATGCATTTCAAGTTAATCTTTGCATACGATGTGAGAGAGTGGTTCACTTTCATTCTTTTATATGTGGCTGTCCATCTTCCCAATACCACGTTTTGAATAGACTGTCTTTTCCAAATTTTATATCCTTGCCTCCTTCATCATAGATTAATTGACCATGTGATTATCTGTTTATTTCTTGGATCTCTATTCTGTTTCATTAACCTATGTGTCTGTTTTTGTGCCAGTACCATACTGTTCTGATTCAGGTAGCTTTGTAGTATAGTTTGAAATCAGGAAATGTGATACCTTCAGCTTTTTTCTTCTTTCTCAAGACTGTTTTTAGTGTTTGGGGTCCTTTGTGTTTCTATATAACTTTTAGAATTATTTGTTATAGGTCTGTGAATATGCCTCTTTTTTTTTTTTTTGAATTGCATTGAACTTGTGGATTGACTTGGGCAGTATGGTCATTTTACAATGTTATCTTCTAATCCATGAACAAGGTATATCTTTCCGTTATTTAGTGCTATTTTCTATTTCCTTCATCAGTGTCTTACAGTTTTCTGAGTACTGGCTGTTTACCTCCTTAGGTTTATTCCCAGGTATTTTATTCTTTTACTGTAATTGAAAATGGAATGTGTTCTTAATTTCACTTTCTAATAGTTCATTGTTAGTGTATGAAAATGCAACAGACTTCTGTATATTAATTTGGTATCTTGCAACTTTACTGAATTATTTGATGAGTTCTAATAGTTTTTTGGTGGTGTCTTTAAGACATTTTATATATAGTATAATGTCATCTGCAAACAGTGACAGTTTTACTCCCTTTCCAATTTGGGTTCCTTTTATTTATTTTTCTTGTGTGATTGCTGTGGCTAAAACGTTCAATACTATATTTAATAAAATTGGTGATAGTGGGCATTCTTGTCCTGTACCAGATCTTACAGGAAATGCTGTCAGGTTTTCACCATCGAGCATGATATTGGCTGTACATTTGTCATATATGGCTTTTATTACATTGAGGTAAGTTCCCTCTCAACACACTTTGTTGGGAGTTTTTATCTTCAATGGATGTTGAATTTTGTCAAAAACTTTTTCTGCATCTATTGAGATAATCATATGATTATTATTCTGTAATTTCTCAATGTGCTGATCACATTGATTGATTGGCAAATATTGAACCATTCTTGCATCCCTGGGCTAAATCTCATTTGATCATGGCATATGATCCTTTCCATGTATTGTTGAATTTGGTTTGCTAATATTTTGTTCAGGATTTTTACATCTATGTTAATCAGAGATATTTGCCTGTAATTTTCTTCTTCTTTTTTCTATGGTATCTGTGCCTGGTTTTGGTATCAGGGTGATGCTGTGGTCATAGAATGAGTTTAGAAGTATTCCTTTACCTGCAGATATTTGGAATAGTTTGAGAAGGTTAGGTTTCAACTATTCTTTAAATGTTTGGTAGAATTCACTTGTGAAGCTATCTGGTGCTGGACTTTTGTTTGTTGGAAGATTTTTGTATTATTAATATTACTGATTAAATTTTGTTAGTGATAATTAGTCTGTTCATATTTTGTATTTCTTCTTGTTTTAGTCTTGGGAGATTGTACATTTCTGGGAATTTGTCCATTTCTTTTAGGTTTTCCATTTTATTGGTGTATAATTGTTCATAGAAACCTCTTACAATCCTTTGCATTTCTGGGGTATTTGTCGTAATTTCTCCTTTTCCATTTCTGATTTTATTGATTTGGGATCTCTCTTTCTTACTTAATAAAGTCTGCCTAAAGATTTAACATTTTTGTTTATCATTCCATAGAACCAACTCTTAGTTTCATTGATTTTTCTATTATTTATTTAGTCTTTCATTGATTTCTGTTTTGATCTTTTTTATTTCCTTCTACCAACTTTGGGTTTTGTTTGTAATTGTATTTTGAGTTCTTTTAGGTGTAATTTAGGTTGTTTATTTAAGATTTTTCTTGTTTCCTGAGGTAGGCTTGTATCGCTAAAAACTTCCTTCTCAGAATTGTTTTTGCCACATGCCATAGATTTTGGATCATTTTGCAAGTATTTAAAAAATTTCCTCTTTGATTTCTTCAGTGACCCATTTGTTGTTTATTAGTATATTGTTTTCACTCCACTTGTTTGTGTTTTTGTAGGGTTTTTTTTTCCTTGTAGTTGATTTTAGTCTCATACCCTTGTGGTTGAAAAAGATGCTTGATACAATTTCAATTTTTCAAATTTATTGAGACTTGTTTTGTGCCTAGCATATGATCTATCCTGGAGAATATTCAATGTACACTCGAAAAGAATGTGCATTTTGCTCCTTTTGGTTGGAATGTTCCCTATGTGTCATCTATCTATCTATCTATCTATCTATCATTTACCTCTGATCTCTTAAGTTCAAATACATTATAACAGCCCTGAATTTTATTCTCTCCCCCCAGATTTACTGCTTTTGACACATATTTTACATCTTTTTTGTTTTGTGTATCCCTTAACATCTTTTTCTAGATGAACAAGATTTTATTGCTTTTTGCCTTTTATCCTTCTTATTAGCTGTCTATGTGTTTTATGTAGTACATTTGCTGTATATTTGCCTTTACAATTGGGACTTTTCTTTCATAATTCTCATATTTCTATTTGTGCCATTTCTTTTCCACTTAAGAAGTCTCTTTTACATTTTTTGTAAAGCTGATTTCATGGTGCTCAATTCATTCACCTTTTGCTTGTCTGTAAAACTTATGATTTCTTGTTCAAATTTGAAAGATAATCTTGCTGTGTATTCTTGTTGTATGTTTTCTTTTTTTTCCCCTTTCAACACTTTAAATGTATTGTGCCATTCCCTTCTAGCCTGGAAGTATTAGTACACCTGATGTTGTCTCAGATGTCTCCTAAACTGCCCTCATTTATTTATTTTTCTTTTCTTCTTTTTTTTTTTTCTATTCAGCTTATATGATTTCCACTACTCTGTCTTTTTTTTTCACTATGCTGTCTTACTAATCCTGTCCACTAATCCATTTCTCTGAATCATCTAATCTACTGTTGATTCCTTGTAATCTATTTTTTTATTTCAATTATTGTATTCTCCAGATTTTCTTTTTGGTTCTTCTTTATATTTTCTAACTAACTTTTTGTTAATCTTCTCACTGTGTTTATCCATTCTTCTTCTGAGTTCTTTGAACATCTTTAGGAGCATTACATTGAATTCTTTATTAGGGAGATTGCTTATCTCTTCACTTAGTTCTTTTTGGGGAATTTAATCTTTTTTGTTTGTTTGTTTCAAAAACATTACTCTGGGGCTTCCCTGGTGGCACAGTGGTTGAGAGTCTGCCTGCCAGTGCAGGGGACAAGGGTTCGTGCCCCAGTCTGGGAAGATCCCACATGCCGCGGAGCAGCTGGGCCCATGAGCCATGGCCACTGAGCCTGTGCGTCCGGAGCCTGTGCTCTGCAACGGGAGAGGCCACAACAGTGAGTGGCCCGCATACCACAAAAAACAAAACAAAACAAAATAACAACAACAAAATATCTCTCTGTTTCTTTATTTTGCCCGATTCTCTGTGTTTATTTATATGTATTATGTAAGTTGGTTATACTTCCCAATCTTAAAGAGGTAGCATTATGTAGGAGACATCTTATGAAGTCCAGCAACACACTCCCTTTTTTTCAACAGAGCTATGTACTCTAGGGATACCCACTATATGGGCTGAGTGGGCTGTTCTGTTGAGGTGGGGGTCAAATACTCTGGGCATGCTATTAGGCATAGTTTTCCCCTGGCCCAGTTGGTTGCCAGGCTCTTCCAAGTGCAGAGGCTGCTGGCCTCTGGTGGGAGGGGCCAGGTCACATAGCAGCTAAGTTCAGGGACTCAGGCAGGTCCTGGTGCTGGTGGGTGGAGCCAGGTCCTGGGGTGTCTCACTGCCAGCTCAGGGATTCCATAGCTGGTGTCAGTCCACTGATGGGTGGGACCAGGTAACAGGGCAGCTGACTGAGAAGCCCAAGCTCTTTCTGAACTGATGTACACCCTCTCATGGACAAGGACAGAGCCCAGGGGAACAAGGGGCTGGTGCCCACACGTTGATGTGTACAGCCAGGTCCTGGGCCTAGTGCTGGCCCTAGATGGGCAGGGCCACGTCCCAACATGACTGGCTAGGGGTTCCTTGGGCTAGTAAAAGACCACTGTTGGGGAGTCCATTACCCTGCGCAGCCAGGAGGTTTGGTGCCTATGGCTGATGCCAGCTTTCTTGTTGGTGCATTTTTGTCTTTGCATCACTAGCTGCTTGGCTTCAGTGTCCTAGGACTTTTGCCAACTGGCTGGTTTGAGGGGTTGTGTCCTGGCGCTAATAAGCTATAAGGAGGATTATAGAATGGTGCTTGTCAACACCAGTGCCCTTTTGGTAAAATCAGCACCCAAAAATGTCTGCTGCCAGCGTCTGTGTCCTCAGGGTGTACCCCAATTGCCTCCTGCCTCTCCCAGAAGCTCTTGAAGATCAGCAAATGAGTCTGAATCAGGTGTCTTTCAAATTACTGTTTCTGCCTTAAGCGTCAGAGTGTGTGAGATTTTGCTTGTGCCTTTTAAGAGTCTCTGATTTCCACAGCCTTTTGGTTCCCCCAGAAGCATGCTTGCTAGCCTTAAATGCCAAATGTTCTGGAGACTCGTTTTCCTTGTGTAGTATACCTGGGCTGGGGAGCCTGATGTGGGGCTTAGACCC
This sequence comes from Hyperoodon ampullatus, assembly GCF_949752795.1. NCBI lineage: Eukaryota > Metazoa > Chordata > Mammalia > Artiodactyla > Ziphiidae > Hyperoodon > Hyperoodon ampullatus. The sequence goes on from NC_136913.1 coordinate 55,389,819, forward strand.
CTTGTTCCTTGGGTAGAAACTCTGCAATTGTGATTATTCCTCCATTTGTGTGTTGCCTACTTGGAAATATTGGTCTTGACTAACACATTGCCAATGCTTCTATCTATGTTATTGTGGTTTCTACTTTATAATTTTAGTTGTAGAAGATCTTTTCTGCTAGTCTTCAGGTTGTTCTTCTTGATAGTAGTTCTGTAAATACTTATAATTTTGGCATGCCCATGGGAGGAGGTAAGATCAGGGTCTTCCTACTCCACCATCTTAGCCACTCCCTGTCTTCTGTTTTTTATTAATATAGGCATTTATTGCTATAAACTTCTCTCTCAAAACTATTTTTGCTGCATCCCATAAGTTTTGATATGTTGTGCTTACATTTAACTTGCTTCGAGACTTTTTTTATTTTTTTTCCTTTTGTTTTCTTTTACAGCCCATTGGCTGTTCAGATGTGTGATTATTAATTTCTACATATTTGTTATTTTTCCAGTTTCCTTATGTTATGGATTTCATACTTTTTGACCATAAAGGATCTTGATATGAATTCAATCTTCTTACATTTGCTAAAGCTTGTTTTATGACCTAACATCATCTGACCTGGAAAATGTGCTGAGAAGTATGTGTATTTTGGTAGTGTTATGTGGAATAGTCTGTATATTTCTACTGTTTCAATTTGGACTAAGATATATTTCAAGTCGAATATCTCCTTATTGGTTTTCTGTCTGGATGATCTATCCATTATTGAAAGTTGAATATTGAAGTCATCTTTAGTGTCTATTTCTCCATTTCTCCTTTCAAACCTGGTAGTATTTGCTTAATATATTTAGATGCTCCAATTCTGAGTGCATATTTACTTACAATAGTTACAGCCTCTTGAAGGCTTGATCCTTTTGTCATTGTAGAGTGAACTTTGTCTCTTATTACATTTTTTGACTTAAAGTCTGTTTGGTCTTATATAGCTACCTCTTATCTCTTGGTTTCCATTTGCATGCAGTATCTTTTCATCTCTTAACTTTTAGCATTTGTGCATCCTTAAAGTTGAAGTGAAATTCTTATAGGCAGTATAGAGTTTTGTCTTATTTTCAAATTCATTCAATTCCTCTGTGCCTTTTGATTTGAAAATTTTATCCATAAACATATAAAATAATTTTTGATAAAGACTTGCTAATGCCATCTTATTAATTGTTTTCTGACTGTTATGTAGTTTCCCTCTACCTTTATTTCTCTTTTGCTATCTTTGTGAGTTGGTGATTTTCTGGAGTGGTTTTCTTTGATTCTCTTTATCTTTTGTGTACCTTCTATAGGTTTTTGCTTTGTGGTTACCATGAGGCTTACATAAAATATCTTATAGATATAACACTACTTTATGGTGATAGCAATTTAAATTTTATTGTAGGCAAACAACCTACCCTTTTATACCTCTCCTATATTTTATGATTTTGTTGTTATAATTTACATTGTTTTGTACTGTGTATTCATGAACAAGTTATTTTAGGTATAGTTATTTTTAATAATTTTGTCATTTAATTCTTTATACTAAAGTTGAGTTATAAACACACCACCATATTACAATATTAGAGTATTCTGAATTTGACTATATGCTAGACCTGTATGTTATTTTTTTCATTTTCATCTAGTCCATGTTACTAATTAGTGTCCTTTCAGTTTGAAGAACTCCTTTCAGAATTTCTTGTATGGCAGGTGTAGTGGTGATGAAATTTTTCTTGTTTGGAGAAGTTTGTATCTCTCTTTTATTCCTGAAAGACCTCTTTATCAGGGACAGTATTCTTGGTTGGCAGTTTTATTCTTATAGCACTTTTAATATGTCATCCCACTCTCTCCTGGCCTGCAAGGTTTCTGTTAAGAAATCCACTGATAACTTTATGGAGTTTTCCAAATATGTGAGAAATTTCTTTCTCTTGTTACTTTTGGAATTATCTCTTTGTCTTTTATTTTGGACTGTTTTATTATAATGTGTTTTAGAGAAGATAATTTGAGGTTGAAATATGTGAGTGACCTATTAGCATTGTGAACTTGATATCCAGATCTCTCCCCAAATTTAGGAAGTTCTAAACAATCATGTCCTTAAATAAACTTTCTACTTCTTTCCCTTTTTCTCTCCTTCTGGGACTCCAATAATGTGAATATTGTTCTTTTTAATGCTATCCCATAATTCGTGTAGGCTTTCTCTACCCTTTTTCCGTTCTTTTTTTTTTTCTTTTTGCTCCTCTGACTTGAAGATTTCAAATCACTTGTCTTCTAGTTTATGGATTCATTCATCTGATTGATCAAGTCTGTTGCTGAAACTTTCTTTTGGATTATTCAGTTCATTCAAAGTATTCTTTAACTCTAGTATTTCTTCTTATTTTTTAAAATGGTTTCTATTTCTTTGTTGAACTTCTCATTTTGTTCATGCATTGTTTCCCCTAATTTCATTTAGTCATTTATCTGTATTTTCTTGTAGCTCACTGAATTTCTTTAAGAGGATTATTCTGAATTCTTTGTCAGGCAGTTCCTACATCCCCATTTCTTTGAGGTCTGTAATGGAAGCTTCATTAGTTTCCTTTGGTTGAGTCACATTTCCTTAATCATTCATGATTCTTGTGGTTTTATGTTGATGCCTTAACTTTGAGAAAGTAGGAACCTCTTTCAGTCTTTAGAGACTGGCTTCAGCAGGCAAAGCCCTTCAACACTCAGCCTGTCCATAGATTCAGGGTGAGCCATCTGATAGTGTTCATGAGAATGCTTGCTGCTTGAATCCCTTTCGGGTCAGTCTAGTGCCTGATCAGTAGGTGGGAAAACCTGGTGTTTGGTTACACAGAGATCAGACTTGTGCCTAGGTCCATGGAGAAACGCCTGGACCCTGGGTTCACTAGAGCAGGCCTGATGCTTGAGTATGTTGTGATGGGCCTGAGACCTTATTGTACATGGGTACACCTGGATCCTGTGTAACCAGGCACCAGTGATCACTGGAGTGGTTCCCATGTCTGGGTCTGTGAGGGCCAGCCTGGCACTGGTGAATGATAGAAGCCAGGGTCTTCGGGAGGAAGCCTGGAGGCTAAGTCCATGGGTCCCAGCCTGGCACTGGGGTAGGCCACGAGTCTGGGTTCACAGGTGTTCACTTGGGATCTAGGTTTATGGGAGCTCATCAGGAACCTGGGATCACAGTAGCTGCTTGAGGCCATTGGGACTGGCAAATGGAAGAGTGAATCTGGGAGCTTGAAGCAGAGGAAACCACTTGGAGTTTCTGGAGACATCTGGGGCAGTTGAAGCTGGTAGGTGGATAGGAGAGCTGAGGGGCCTGGATTCATTGGCGTCTGCCTGGTGCCATGAGAGCCACCTGAGTCCTCTGAATCCTGCAGGGCCCACTGAAACTGGAAGATACTATGGTGAGCCAGGGGTCTGCATTCATGGTAACCTGCTAGGAACCTGGTGTTAAATATGCTGCCTGGGACTGCTGCTGGAGCCAGCAGGTATTGATGTGAGCTGATGGCCTGGGTTTTCAGAAGACTGCTAGGAGTCTGGTGCTGCCAGACTGGGTGAGTATGAGTCTGGTGGTCCCAGGATGCTACCTGGGACCACAGAAGGTGCCTGGACTAGGGTGAGCCAAGGGTTTGGGTTGATGGGAGCTCATAAGGAGCCATCTAGAGCCATAGGTGTCAGCCTGGTGTTTGAGAATTTCAGTTATGGAACTGCAGCGAAGTCAGGCACTCACTTCACTCTCCTCCCATAGGGAGGTTGTCTCTCTCCCCTCTGGGTTGCCTATGATCGGTTGAGGGGTGATGGGAATAGTGTGAATCTACCTTTCCTACCCTCTTCAATGCATCTTTTCTTATTTCTGTGCTTCCCCCAGTTTCTTTAATCCCTACTCTGGAATCCTTAGCTCCTGTGAAGGTATTTTAATGCACAGGTAGTTGTTCAAATGGATATTTCTGAAGGAGGAACAAGCATTAAAATTTATATGCTGCCATCTTGCATATTACTTTCTAAATAAAATTAATCCTGTTCACCTTCCCAGGTAAAGTTGGTGGGAAATCCAAACGCAGTAATTTTTTTTTTTACTTTTTGGGGGCCACGTTCTAAGATTACACAGGATTACAGGATTAAGCAGTCAATACAATATGGGGCTTGTGATCTTCAGCAGTCCATCATGGGTGTCCTCTGGTTCACCTTTGTCCAGTCTCAAGTGGTCCTTTCAAAAACCTGGCTATCTTGCCTCTGGTACACAGCTCCAAACAGAGCTCACACTGATTTATGAAGCTATACTGCCCTTTTCCGTGTGTTATAGTTAATGAGGTGTGTATGGAGTTCACAGGCAGAGTTTCATACATGTTAAATGAGTGGCAGTTATTTTGTTTCACTAGCTTCCACTTCCACCATTATGAGGATAACTCCCAACCCGTACTATCACCATGAGGAATAGAAGGAATAAATATGTTAACCAAGGTCACAACAAGAAGTAAGTGATGGGACTCTGGATTTGAATCCAAGCCTTGTTCATTTTCACATTCCCTGCATCCTCCTTTTATTTTATATGTTTCCATTCTATCTGTCCTGAATATACTCAGCAATAATGACTTTTTACTGTCTACTTTAAAATTTGTTTATCCTTTAGAAAGTCTTCCTGCATTGTAGTATATTGTGCTGTACTTCTATGTTGACAATTCCCACATTGTTTATGAAGGCTGCCTTTTCTTCCTTATTAGACTTTTATGGTAGCTGCATATAAGGAATATGATTTCCAACTCTTTGTTTTATTAATTCATGTAGAAATTGTACTAACTATTTAGTCAGAATCTACTAAAATGTAAGAAACGCAGTTAAAAGAAGAGTGGAGAAGAACACCAAGATAAATGATGCATGGGCCCTGGTAAAAAGTACTTCACAATAAGAGGTGTTTACAAAGAGAACATATTCAGGGCAGTATCTACTTCTTATAAAACATGGTGTACCTCACAACCTAGTTCAGTGCCTGACTTGTGATAAGAGCTCTGTAAATATTTGTTGACTTACTAGTTAGAGTTTGCTGATGAGCTTACAGGAGTCTTAATCAAGTAGTAATAAACTTCTCCTGTATGGCCAGAAAGGGAAGAATTCTAATAAGTTATATGAAAGATTTAAGCATTTAAATGCTAAACTGTATTTTAACATGTTTAATGAGAATAACTGCAAGCTTCCTGGCTATAGTGTATTGAAATATATGAGGTAATTTGATTTTTCTTAATAAACTGGGGGTCATCTATAAGAATACTCATTATTGTGAATTGCCCAAGACAGAGCCAAAAATGTATATATAATTGTGTATGTGTCACAGCACCTATCAGATAATGAGTCTAATGTATATAATTTGTTTCTTTTTTTATATTTTGCTTTCTTTTCTAAAAGTAGAATGACGGGGCTTCCCTGGTGGCGCAGTGGTTGAGAGTCCGCCTGCCGATGCAGGGGACACGGATTCATGCCCCGGTCCGCAAAGATCCCACATGCCACGGAGCGGCTGGGCCCGTGGGCCATAGCCGCTGAGCCTGCGCATCTGGAGCCTGTGCTCTGCAACGGGAGAGGCCACAACAGTGAGAGGCCCGCTACCGCAAAAAAAAAAAAAAAAAAAAAAAAGTAGAATAACGAAGGTGTGGTTAAGTACACTCCAGGACAAGGTAACATGATTTCTGTTTTTCAAACTTAATGAGTAAATCAAAAGCCAAAGCAGTAGCCTACACAGTGATAATTTGCATACTAAATGCTCTCCATTATTTTAGTATCAGTAACACAAGACACCATATCTGTCTCATTGTCATAATTAAAGCTACACTTCACTCACACCTGCATTAAGTTGACTGATGAAATGTGAAGGAGCAGTATCCCTCACCACCTCAGGAAACTGTCCTGGTGTACATTGGGGCATGATTGCTTCTGGTCTCCAAATTCATCTTTGTCCAAAAAAAAAAAAAAAAAAAACAAAAAGACATGTCTGCAAACAGAGCTGAAATGTTCCCCAAGCCCCCTGTTTTGATGAGTCTGGAGCCTTTTACCTGTCTACTTCACTCCAATATAATAACCTTTTATCAGTTCAGAAATATCATCTGGCCTAACTCCACCCTAAATAATTTTGTCATAGAACTACAGGAATTCAAAACAGAATGCAAAACTAACAACTGTTCACAAGGAAAGATAACACTAAGCTGGTTACACTGTAACACTGTACACTGTACAACCTGGTGTTCAGGGTATCCTTCCTTTCCTAATTAACATTAAGTTTTTAATCAGCAAGAATGGGCAATTTTATAAAGCTGTCACTGTAATACAAGTAATTGTAAAAATACCAGTTGAATCTATTTTAACACTGTCAGTGTCTAGAAAAGAATGAACACCTTGGTAAGTTTGTAGCTCTGGTTTGCCTTGTATGGGTTTCTCCCCCCAGATGGGGGTAGTCTAGCAAGACTCCTTGCTTGATGGCAGTCGTCAATGAAGGAAATATAAGAGCTAAGATCTGAAGGACGAAGTAAAGAAATGGACTTGGGAGGAAAGATGCTTCAGGCTGATAGATTAGTATATGAAAAGGAAAATTTGCAGGGGAGGGTATTCTCAGGTTCCTAGAGGGGACCGGTGGGTTATGAGGTTGAAGAAGTAGAAAGAGACAAGGACTTGAGGGCCTCATGCATTACACTAAAGATTTTGTATTTTATCTTTATAATAATGGAGAGTCACTGAAGAGTTTTGATGATTTATATGCTAAAGAGATCACTCTGGATGGTGTGTAGAGACTGGGTTGAGGGATCAGACAGCACAGGTAGGGGAAGAGGGTCAAAGACTGGTGCAGTAGCCCAGAAAAGTGATGACAATGGCCTATATTAATAAAGAGGCCACAGGGATGGTAAAACTGACCAGACTTGCCAACAGTTCATAAGTGGGGAAAACTGCCAAGTTTATGACTTCAGTTCTATGTCATATAGCAAGGTCCACCAATTTCATGCGTATATTTTCTAAATGAGCTTTGTATAACTTCACTAAGATAATTAAATGAGCAACATGAATCAGACAGTGGCTCATTAATCACTTGAATATTTCAGGTCGTTTCTCCATTAAACACACATCAGCCATTGTTTTTTTCACTCAGCATAATTTTATCAGAGTCATTTGTGTATCATTAGTTCATTACTTAAAGGACAAAAAAAGAGATGAACAATAAAATAATGGAAATGAAAAATACACTGGAAGGAATTAATGAGGCAGAAGAACAAAAAAGTGACGTGCAAGACAGAATATTGGAAATCACTACCACAGAACACAATAAAGAGAAAAGAATGAAAAGAAATGAGCACAGTCTCAGAGAAGTCTGGGACAATACTAAACACCCCAACATTCACATTATAGGGGTCCTAGAAGGAGAAGAGAAAGAGAAAAAGCCTGAGAAAATATTTGAAGTAATTATGGACAAAAACTTTCCTAACATGGGAGAGGAAACACTCACCCAAGTCCAGGAAGCACAGAGGGTCCCATACAGAATAAACCCAAGGAGGAACATGCCGGGACACATATTAATCAAACTGACTAAAATTCAAGACAAAAATAAAATAGTAAAACAACAAGGGAAAAGCAACAAATATCATACAGGAGAATCCCCATCACGTTATCAGCTGGATTTTCAGCAGAAGCTCTGCAGACCAGAAGGGTATGGCATGATATATTTCAAGTGACGAAAGGGAAAAACCTACAACCAAGAATACACTACCAGCAATGTTCTCATTCCATTTCAATGGAGAAACCAAAAGCTTTACAAGCAAGCAAAAGTTAAGAGAATTCAGCACTGTCAAACCAGCTTTACAGAAAACCTAAAGGAACATCTCTAGGCAGAAAGGAAAAGGCCACAACTAGAAACAAGAAAATTATGAATGGGAAAGTTCACCTGTAAAGGCAAATGTACAATAAATGTAGGAAGTCTTCCACACACAAATATGACATCAAAACCAGCAATAATAAGAAGAGGAGAGTAAAAATACAGGATATTGGAAATGCATCTGAGATTGAGACCAGCTGCTTAAAAAAAAACTTGTAAATATATATAATGCTAAATCAAAACCTCATGGGAACTCAAAACGAAAAATCTACAATAGATACACACACAGAGGAAAAATGAATCCAAACACAGCACTAAGGATAGTCATCAAATGACAAGAGAGGAAAACAAAAGAGGAGAAGGGAAAAAAAGACTTACAAAGACAAATCCAAAACAATTAACAAAATAGCAGTTAAAACATACATACTGATAATTACCTTAAATGTAAACGGATTAAATGCTCCAACCAAAACTCATAGACTGGCCGAAAGGATACAAAAACAAGACCTGTATATATGCTGTCTACAAGTGACCCAATTCAGATCTAGAGACTCATACAGACTGAAAGTGAGGTATTTCATGCAAATGGAAAAGAACACAAAGTTGAAAAAGCAACACTCATATCACACAAAATAGATTTTAAAATAAAGACTGTTACAAGAGACAAATAAGAATTCTACATAATGATCAAGGGATCAATCCAAGAAGAAGATATAACAATTTTAAATACATATGTACCCAAAATAGGAGCACCTCAATGTATAAGTCAAATGCTAACAGACATAAAAGGAGGAACTGACAGTAATACAATAATAGTGAGGGACTGTAACACCCTGCTTACATCAAAAGAGAGATCAGCCAGACAGAAAATTGATAGAGAAACACAGGCCTTAAATGACACAATAGACCAGATGGACATAATTGCTATTTATAGAGCAGTCCATCCAAAAGCAGCAGAATACACATTATTTTAAAGTGCCCCAGGAACATTCTCCAGGATAGATCACATGACAGACCACAAAGTGAGCCTTGGTAAACTTGAGAAAATTGAAATCATATGAAGCATCTGTTTTGACCACAATGTTATAAGATGAGAAATCACCTACAAGAAAAAACTGCAAAACACACAAATACGTGGAGACCAAACAATATGCTACTAAACAACCAATGCATCACTGAAGTAATCAAGAGGAAATAAAAAAAATACCTAGAGACAAATGAAAACAAAAACATGACTATCCAAAATTTATGGGATACAGCAAAAGCAGTTCTAAGAGGGACGTGTATAGTGATAAAAGCTTACCTCAGGAAATAAAGAAAAATCTCAAATAAACAACCTAACTTTAAACTAAAAGCAACTAGACAAAGAAAAATAAATAGAACCCAAAGTTAGTAGAAGGAAAGAAAGCATAAAAATCAGAATAGAAATAAATGAAATAGAGGTGAAGAAAACAATAGAAAAGATCAATGAAACTAAAAGTTGATTCTTTGAAAAGATAAACAAAATTTATAAACCTCTAGCAGCAAGACTCATCATAAAAAGGGAAAGGGCTCAATTCAATAAAATTAGAAATCAAAAAGGAGAAGTTTCAATGGACACCACAGAAATACAAAGGGTCATAAGAGGCTACTGCAAGCAAATATATACCAACAAAATGGACAACCTAGATGAAATGGAAAAATTCCCAGAAATGTAAAATCTTTCAAGACTGAACAAGGAAGAAATAGAAAATATGAACAGACCAATCATAAGTAGTGAAATTGAAACTGTGATTTAAAAACTCCCAACAGATTAGCTCAAGATGGCAGAGTAGAAGGACATGCTCCCACCCCTTCTTACAAAAACACCTGAATCACAACTAACAGCTGAACAACCATCAAAAAAAGAATGCTGGAACCTGTAAAAAAGATAGCCTATATCCAAAGACAAAGGAGAAGCCACAATGAGATGTTGGGGGGGGAGCAATTGTGATAAAATCAAATACCATACTCGCAGGTTGGGCAATCCACAGACTGCAAAACAATTATACCACAGAAGCTCTCCCGTTTGAGTGAAAGTTCTGAGCCCCACATCAGGATTTCCAGCCTGGGGGTCTGGCAATGGAAGGAAGATTCCCTAGAGAATCTGGCTCTGAAGGCCAGTGGGATTTAATTGTAGGGCTTCCACAGGACTGGGGGAAACATAAATTCCACTCTTGGAGGGCACACACAAAGTCCTGTGTGAACCAGGACCCAGGAGAAAAAAGCAGTGACCCCATAAGAGACTGGGCCAGACCTACCTGTCAATATTGGAGGACTTCCTGCAGAGGTGGGGGGTAACTGTGGCTCACCGTGGGGATGAAGACACTGGCATAAGAAGTTCTTGGAAGTACTCATTGGTGTGAGCCCTCCCGGTGACCACCATTAGTCCCACCAAAAAGCCTGTAACCTCCAGTGCTGGGTTGCCTCAGGCCAAAAGACCAACAGGGAGGGAAAAGAGCCCCACCCAACAGCAGACAAGCAGAAAGGTACAATCTCTGAAGACTGAACCAGGAAGAAACAGAAAATATGAACACACCAATCATAGACAATTAAATTGAAACTGCGATTTTAAAACTCCCAACAAACAAAAGTCCAGGACCAGATGGCTTCACAGGAGAATTCTATCAACATTTAGAGAAAAGCTAACATATATCTTTCTGAAACTGCTCCAAAAATTTGCAGAGTTAGGAAAAGACCCTAACTCATTCTATGGGGCAGACATCACCCTAGTACCAAAACCAGAGAAAAATACCACAAAAAAAGAAAATTACAGACCAATATAAATGGTGAACATAGATGCAAAAATCCTCAACAAAATACTATCAATCCAAATCCAACAATACATTAAAAGGTGCACACACTATGATCAAGTGGGATTTATCTCAGGGATGTAAGGATTATTCAATATCTGCAAATCAATCAGTGTGATACACCATATTAACAAATTGAAGAATAAAAACCATATGGTCATCTCAATAGATGCAGAAAAATCTTTTGACAAAATTCAATACCGATTTATGACAAAATGTCTCTAGAAAGTGGACACGTACTTCAACGTAAGTAAGTCCATACATGACAAAAACGCAGCTAACATCATACTCAACAGTGAAAAGCTGAACGCATTTCCTGTAAGATCAGGAACAACACAAAGATGTCGAGTCTTGCCACTTTTATTCAACATAGCATTGGAAGTGCTGGCTATGGCAATCAGAGAAGAAAAAGAAGTAAGTGGAATCCAAGCTGGGAAAGAAGTTAAACTGTCACTGTTTGAAGATGACATGAGAGTATACATAATAAATCCTAAAGATGCTACCCGAAAATTATTACAGCTCATCAATGAATTTTGTAAAGCTGCAGGTTACAAAATTAATACAAAAAAATCTGATGCATTTCTACACACTACCATCAAAACATCAGAAAGAGAAATTCAAGAAACAATCCCATTTACCATCACATCAAAAAGAATACATTACCTAGAATAAACCTACCTAAGGAGACCAAAATCTGTATTCTGAAAACTATAAGATGCTGGTGAAGGAAATCACAGACAATACAAACAAATGAAAAGAGATACAATACAAACAAACGAAAATGGATTGGAAGAAAAATATTGTCAAAATGACTATAATACCAAAGGCAATCTACAGATTCAATGCAATCCATATCAAATTACCAATGGCATTTTTCACAGAACTAGAACAATAAAATCTTATAATTTGTATGGAGACAAAAAAGACCTAGAAGAGCCAAAGCAATGCTGAGAAAGAAAACGGAGATGGAGGAATCAGGCTACACTACAAAGCTATAGTCATAAAAACAGTATGGTACTGGCACAAAAACAAAAATATAGATCAATGGAACAGAATAGAAAGCCCAAAAATAAACCCACACACCTATGATCAATTAATCTATGATAAAGGAGGAAAGAATATACATATGGGAAAGACGGTCCCTTCAATAAGTGGTGCTGGGAAATATGAAAAGCTAACGTATAAGAATGAAATTAAAACATTCTCTAACACCATGTACAAAAATAAACTCAAACTGTATTAAAGACACACATATAAAAGCAGAGATGCAAGAGGGAAGAGATATGAGAACATATGTATATGTATAATTGATTCACTTTGTTATAAAGCAGAAACTAACACACCATTGTAAAGCAATTATACTCCAATAAAGATGTGAAAAAAAAGCAACACAATCAAAAAATGGGCTGAAGATCTAATCAGACATTTCTCCAAAGAAGACAAACGGATGGTGAAAAAGCACATGAAACAATACTCAACATCTCTAAGTATTAGGGAAATGCAAATCAAAACAACGAGGAGCTACTTCACACCAGTCAGAATGTACATCATCAAAAAGTCTACAAATAATAAATGCTGGAGAGGGTGTGGAGAAAAAGGAATCCTCTTACACTGTTGGTGGGATGTAAATTGATACAGACATTATAGAGAACAGTATGGAGATTCCTTCAAAAAACTAAAAAAAATAGAGCTACTATATGATCCTGCAATCCCACTCCTGGGCATATATTCAGAGAAAACGATAATTTGAAAAGATACATGCACCCCAGTATTCACAGCAGCACAGTTTATAATAACCAAGACAGGGAAGCAACTTAAATGTCCATTGACATTTAAGAGGAATGGATAAATAAAATGTGGTACATATATACAATGTAATATTATGCATCCATAAAAAGAATGAAATAATTCCATTTACAATGACATGGATAAACACAGGGATTATCATACAAGATGAAGTAAGACAGAGAAAAAGAAATGTGATATCATTTATATGTGGAATATAAAGAGATGATAGAACTTATTTACAAAACATGAACAAATTCACAGAGTTTGAAAGCAATCTTATGGTTACCAAGGGGAAAATATGGGGAGGAGCATTAATTAGGAGGTTGGGATTAACATATAAACACTACTATATATAAAATAGATAATCAACAAGGATCTACTGTATAGCATAGGGAACTCTCCTCAATGATCTGTAATAACCTATGTGGGAAAAGAATCTAAAAAAGAATAGACATATGAATATATCTATATATATATCTATATATCTATATATCTATATCTATCTATCTATCTATATCTATCTATCTATCTATCTATATATATATAACTAAATCACTTTGCTGTACACCTGAAACTAACACATCATAAATCAACCATACTTCAATATAAAATTTAAAAACTTGTAAAAGTCTACAAAAAATAACTGCTGAAGAGGGTGTAGAGAAAAGGGAACCCTCCTTCACTCTTTTATTTATTATTATTATTTTTTGTGGTACACGGGCCTCTCACTGTTGTGGCCTCTCCAGTTGTGGAGCACAGGCTCCGGACGCACAGGCTCAGCAGCCATGGCTCATGGGCCTAGCCGCTCCACGGAATGTGGGATTTTCTCGGACCGGGGTGCGAACCCGTGTCCCCTGCATTGGCAAGCAGATTCTCAACCACTGTGCCACCAGGGAAGCCCCCTTCCTTCACCCTTGTGGGAATGTAAATTGGTACAGACTCTTTGGAGAACAGTATGGAGGTTCCTTAAAAAACTAAAAATAGAAGTATTATATGATCCAGCAATCCCATTCCTGGGCATATATATGGAGAAAACCATAATTCAAAAATATACTTGCAACCCAAGGTTCATTGCAGCATTATTTACAAAATCCAAGACATGGAAACAACCCAAATGTCCATCTACAGAGAACTGAATAAAGATGTGGTACATATATACAATGGAATATTACTCAGCCATAAAACAAGAGTGAAATAATGCCATTTGCAGCAACATGGATAAACCTAGAGATTATCATACTAAGTGAAGTAAATCAGACAAAGAGAAATATCATATGATATCACTTATATGTGGAATTTAAAAAGATGATACAAATGAACTTTACAAAACAGAAACAGACTCACAGAGTTTGAAAACATATTTATGGTTACCAAAGGGGAAAGGTTCGGGAGAGGGATAAATTAGGAGGTTGGGACTAACATATACACACTACTATGTACAAAATATATAATCAATAAGGATCTACTGTATAGCACAGGGAAGTCTACTCAATATTCTGTAATACCCTATATGGGAAAAAGATCTGAAAATGAATGGATATATGTATAATTGAACCACTTTGCTGTACACCTGAAACCAACATAACATTGGAAATCAACTCTACCCCAATATAAAATAAAAATTAAATTTGGTTATTTCATTTTTTTTGCTATTAAGTGCATGTGTTTTTCATAAACTTTGGATATTAACCTGTTATCAGATATATGATTTGAAAATATTTTATGCCATTCCACAGATTGCCTTTTCATTGTGTTGATCATTTGTTTTACTGTGCAGAAGCATTTTAGTTTAAAGTAATCCACTTGTTTATTTTTTAAATTTTATTACTTGTGCTTTAGGTATCACATCCAAAAGATCATTGCCATGTCCAATGTCAAAAAGCTTTTTTTTCTATGTTTTTTTCTATGAGTTTTACGGCTTCTGGCCCTACATTTAAATCTTTAATCAATTTCAAGTTAATTTTTGTGGGTGGTGTAAGGTAGGTTTCTTTTTTTACATTCTTTTATGTGAAAATATCTTACTTTTTCAACACCATTCATTAAAGAGACGATATTTTCTCCATTGAGTATGGATCCCTTATTAAATATTAGTTGACGTTATATGCATGGTTTTATTTCTGGGCTCTTGAGTCTGTTTAATTGGTCTATGAATTGTATGATATGTCAGTATCATACAATTTTCATACTACAGCTTAATATTATAGCTTCATATTGGGAAGTGTGATACCTCCTACTGTGTTCTTTCTCAGAATTGCTTTGGCTTTTCAGAGTCTTTTTGATGTTCCAAAAAATATTAATATTGTTTTATTTACTTCTGTAAAAAATGCCATTTGATACTTCATAAGGATTGCATTGAATCTACAGATTGGTTTGGGTAGAATGAATATTTTAACAATATTAAAACTTCTAATCAATGCATATGGATACCTTTTCATTTATATTTACCTTCTTCAACTTCTTTCATCAGTGTTTTGTAGTTTTACTGTAGAAACCAATCACTTCCTTGGTTAAATTTATTCCTAAATGTTTTATTGTTTTTGGTACTATTGTAAATCAGATTGTTTCAATTCTTTTTCAGATAATTCATTGTTAGTGTAGAGAAATGCAACTGATTTTTGTATGCAATTTTGTATCTGCAAAATACTGAATTTGTTGATTAGATATGTTATTGGTGGAGTGTTTAGGATTTTTGTATATAAAATCATGTCATTTGCAAATACAGACAATTTTATTTCTTCATTTCCAATTCAGATCATTTTTATTTTTCTTGCCTGATTGCTCTGGATAAAACTAATAATTATGCATTGAATAGAAATGGTAAGAGTGGGCATCCTTCTCTTGTTCATAATTTTATGAAAAAGAGGTTTTTAAACTTTCACTATTGAGTATGAAGTTAGCTGTGGGTTTGTCGTATATGGCCTTTATTATTTTGAGGTATGTTCCTACTATACCTAATTTGTTAAGAAATTTTAAATAGTAAACAGATGTGAAATTTTGTCCAATGGTTTTTCTGCATCTATTGAGATGATCATATGATTTTTCCTTTTGTTCAGTTAATGTGATATAATACCCTTATTGATTTGACTATGTCATACTTACATTCCTGAAATAAATCCCACATGATCCAGGTGAATGATCTTTTTAATGTGTTGCTGAATTCAATTTGCCAATATTTTATTTAAAATTTTACATCTATATTCATTAGGGATATTGGCCTATTGTTTTCTTTTCTTGTAATGTCCTTACATGGCTTTAGTATTACAGTAATCTTGGCCTCATAAAATGAGTCTTAGAGTTTTCCCTACTCTTCAGATTTCTGGAATATTTTGAGAAGGATTGGCATTAATTCTACTTTTTAATTTTATTTTTTAACATATTTATTGGAGTATACTTGCTTTACAATGGTTTGTCAGCCTCTGCTTTATAACAAAGTGAATCAGTCACACATATACATATGTCTCCATATCTCCTCCCTCTTGTATCTCCCTCCCTCCCACACTCCCTATTCCACCCTTCTAGTCGGTCACAAAGCACCAAGCTGATCTCCCTGTGCTGTGCAGCTGCCTCCCACTAGCTATCTATTTTACATTTGGTAGTGTATATATGTCCATATCACTCTCTCACTTTGTCCCAGCCTACCCTTCCCCCTCCCCGTATCCTCAAGTGCATTCTCTAGTAGGTCTGCATCTCTATTCCCATCTTGCCCCTAGGATTTTCTGACCATTTTTTTCTTTTGTTGTTTTTTTCTTTTTTAGATTCCATATATA
Source organism: Hyperoodon ampullatus (assembly GCF_949752795.1). Taxonomy (NCBI): domain Eukaryota; kingdom Metazoa; phylum Chordata; class Mammalia; order Artiodactyla; family Ziphiidae; genus Hyperoodon; species Hyperoodon ampullatus. Next base: position 55,406,027 of record NC_136913.1, read on the forward strand.
TATATATGTTAGCATACAGTATTTGTTCTTCTTTTTCTGACATACTTCACTCTGTATGACAGTCTCTAGGTCCATCCACCTCACTACAAATAACTCAATTTCGTTCCTTTTTATGGCTGAGTAATATTCCATTGTATATATGTGTTGCAACTTCTTTATCCATTCATCTGTTGATGGACACTTAGGTTGATTCCATGTCCTGGTTATTGTAAATAGAGCTGCAATGAACATTTTGGTACATGACTCTTTTTGAATTATGGTTTTCTCAGGGTATATGCCCAGTAGTGGGTTTGCTGGGTCATATGGTAGTTCTATTTTTAGTTTACTAAGGAACATCCATAATGTTCTCCATAGTGGCTGTATCAATTTACATTCCCACCAACAGCGCAAGAGTGTTCCCTTTTCTCCACACCCTCTCCAGCATTTATTGTTTCTAGATTTTTTGATGATGGCCATTCTGACAAGTGTGAGATGATATCTCATTGTAGTTTTGATTTGCATTTCTCTAATGATTAATGATGTTGAACATTCTTTCATGTGTTTGTTGGCAGTCTGTATATCTTCTTTGGAGAAAAGTCTATTTAGGTCTTCTGCCCATTTCTGGATTGTTTTTTTTTTCTTTTTCTGATATTGAGCTGCATGAGTTGCTTGTATGTTTTGGAGATTAATCCTTTTTCAGTTGCTTCATTTGAAAATATTCTAATTCTACTTTAAATGATTGGTAAAATTTATGAGTGATGCCATCTGGTTCTGTGCTTTTTCTTTCCTGGGAGCTGTTTTTTTTTTCTTTCTTTAAATTACTGATTCAATCTCCTCACTAGTATTTTTCTTTTTAGATTTTGTATTTCTTCCTGATTCAGTTTTGGATGGTTTTATGTTTTCAATATTTTTTCCATTTCTTTTGTATGTATATTTGTGTCATTTGTAATGGCTCCTCTTTCACATATAGCTTTGTTGATTTTGGTCTTCTCTATTTTTTCCATGTTCATCTAGCTAAATATTTGTCACTTTTGTTTATCTTTTGAAAGAACAAATATTTAGTTTAAAAAATATTTTCTGTTAGTTTCACCTTCTCTGTTTCATTAGCTTATGCACTTAATTTTTATTATTTCTTTACTTCTGCAAGCCTTGACCATAGTTTATTCTTTTTCTTGGTTTATGAGGGGTAGAGTTAAGTTGTTACTTAAGATGTTTCATAATGTAGGCATTTATTGATACAGACTTTCCTCTTAGAACTGCTTGTGCTGTCTTTCATAAATTTTGGTGAGTTGTATTTCCATTTTAGCTTATCTCAAGACATTTTTCTTGACTGCTTATTTTTTATTGAAGTCCAGTTGATTTACAATATTGTGTTGAAAGATATTTTTTTCCTTATTTTACTTTTTTCATTTTTTTAAATTGGAATATAGTTCCTTTACACTGCTGTGCCAGTTTCTGCTGTACAGCAAATTGAATCAGCTACACGTATACATATATCCCCAATTTTTTGGATTTCCTTCTTACTTAGGTCACCACATAGCACTGAGTAGAGTTCCCTGGATTATACAGTAGGTTTACATTAGTTATCTATTTTATACACAGTATTGTATATATGCCAATCCCAAACTCCCTATTCATTCCACCCCCTCCTTCTCCTTTGGTATCCATATATTTGTTCTCTATGTCTGTGTCTCTCTTTCTGCTTTGCAAACAAGATTATCTTTACCAATTTTCTAGATTCCACATACATACTTTAATATATGATATTTGTTTTTCTCTTTCTGACACACTTCACTGTGTACGACAGCCTCTAGGTCAATCCATATCTCTGAAAATGACACAATTTCATTCCTTTTTATGGTTGAGTAATATTCCATTGTATATATGTACCACATCCTCTTTTTTTTAACACCTTTATTGGAGTATAATTGCTTTACAATGGTGTGTTAGTTTCTGTTTTATAACAAAGTGAATCAGTTATACATATATACATGTTCCCATATCTTTTCCCTTTTGTGTCTCCCTCCCTCCCAACCTCCCTATTCCACCCCTCTAGGTGGTCACAAACCACCGAGCTGATCTCACTGTGCTATGCACCTGCTTCCCACTAGCTATCTATTTTACGTTTGGAAATGTATATATGTACATGCCACTCTCTCACTTTGTCACAGCTTACCCTTCCTCCTCCCCATATCCTCAAGTCTATTCTCTAGTAGGTCTGGGTCTTTATTCCCATCTTGCCCCTAGGTTCCTCATGCCAGCCCCCGTTTTTTTCTTAGATTCCATATATATGTGTTAGCATACGGTATTTGTTTTTCTCTTTCTGGCTTACTTCACCCTGAATGCAGACTCTAGGTCTATCCACCTCACTACAAATAACTCAATTTCGCTCCTTTTTATGGCTGAGTAATATTCCATTGTATATATGTGCCACATCTTCTTTATCCATTCATCTGTTGATGGACACTTAAGTTGCTTCCATGTCCTGGCTATTGTAAATAGAGCTGTAATGAACATTTTGGTACATGACTCTCTTTGAATTATGGTTTTCTCAGGGTATATTCCCAGTTATGGGATTGCTGGGTCCTATGGTAGTTCTAGTTTTAGTTTTTTAAGGAACCTTCATACTGTTTTCCATAGTGGCTGTATCAATTTACATTCCCACTAACAGTGCAAGAGTGTTCCCTTTTCTCCATACCCTCTCCAGCATTTATTCTTTCTAGATCTTTTGATGATGGCCATTCTGACTGGTATGAGGTGATACCATATTGTAGTTTTGATTTGTGTTTCTCTAATGATTAATGACCTTGAGCATTCTTTCACGTGTTTGTCGGCAATCTGTGTATCTTCTTTGGAGAAATGTTTATTTAAGTGTGCTGCCTATTTTTGGATTGGGTTGTTTGTTTATGTGTTATTGAGCTGCATGAGCTGCTTGTAAATTTTGGAGATTAATCCTTTGTCAGTTGCTGCATTTGCAAATATTTCTCCCCTTCTGAATGTTGTCTTTTGGTCTTGTTTATGGTTTCCTTTGCTGTGCAAAAGCTTTTAAGTTTCATTAGGTCCCAGTTGTTTTTTTTTTTTTTTTTAATTTACATTTCTCTAGGAGGTGGGTCAAAAAGGATCTTGCTGTGATTTAGGTCATAGTGTGTTCTGCCTATGTTTTCCTCTAAGAGTTTGTTAGTGTCTGTCCTTACATTTAGGTCTTTAATCCATTTTGAATTTATATTTTTTATGGTGTTAGGGAGTGTTCTAATTGCATTCTTCTCCATGTAGCAGTCCAGTTCTCCCAGCACCATTCATTTAAGAGGCTGTCTTTTAGCCACTGTATATTCTTGCTTCCATTATCAAAAATCAGATGAACATATGTGCATGCATTTATCTGCAGTATTTCTGTCCTGTTCCATTGATCTATATTTCTGTTTTTGTGCCAGTACCATACTGTCTTGATTACTGTAGCTTTGTAGTATAGTCTGATGTCAGGGAGCCTTATTCCTCCACCTTCATTTTCCTTTCTCAAGATTGCTTTGGTTATTCGGAGTCTTTTTTTTTTTCCAGACAAATTGTGAATTTTTTTGTTCTAGTTCTGTGAAAAATGCCAGTGGTAGTTAGATACGGATTATACTGAATCTGTAGACTGCTTTGGGTAGCATACTCGTTTTCAACATATTGATTCGTCCAATCCAGGAACATGGTGTATCTCTCCATCTGTTTGTATCAACTTTAATTTCTTTCCTCAGTGTCTTATAGTTTTCTGCATACAAGTCTTTTTTTCTCCTTAGGTAGGTTTATTCCTAGATATTTTATTCTTTTTGTTGCAATGGTAAATGGTAGTGTTTCCTTAATTTCTCTTTCAGACTTTTCATCATTAGTGTATAGGAATGCAAGAGACTTCTGTGCATTAATTTTATATCCTGCTGCTTTACCAAATTCATTGATTAGCTCTAGCAATTTTCTGGTAGCATCTTTACGATTCTCTATGTATATTTTCATGTCATCTGCAAACAGTGACAGCTTTACTTCTACTTTTCTGTTTTGGATTCCTTAATTTCTTTTTCTTCTCTAAATCCGGTGACTAAAACTTCCAAAACTATGTTGAATCATCATAGTGAAAATGGTCAAACAGTGCTGTTCCTGGTCTTAGTGGAAATGGTTTCAGTTTTTCACCATTGAGAATGATGTTGGCTGTGGGTTTGTCATATATGGCTTTATTATGTTGAGGTATGTTTCCCCTATGCCTACTTTGTGGAGGGTTTTTATTATAAATTGGTGTTGAATTTTGTCAAAAGCTTTTCCGGCATCTCTTGAGGTGATCATATGTCTTTTCTCCTTCAGTTTGTTAATATGGTGTATCCCATTGATTGATTTACGTATACCAAAGAATTCCTGCATTCCTGAAATAAACCCCAATTGATCATGTTGTATGATCCTTTTAATGTTCTATTCGATTCTGTTTGCTAGTATTTTGTTGAGGATTTTTGCATCTAGATTCATCAGTGTTATTGGCCTGTAGTTTTCTTTCTTTGTGACATCTTTGTCTAGTTTTGGTACCAGGGTGATTGTGACCTTGCAGAATGACTTGGGAGTGTTCCTCCCTCTGTTATATTTTGGAAGAGTTTGAGAAAGATAGGTGTTAGCTCTTCTCTAAGTGTTTGATAGAATTCCCCTGTGAATCCTTCAGGTCTTGGGCTTTTGTTTGTTGGAAGATATTTAATCACAGTCTCAATTTCAGTGCTTGTGATTGGTTTGTTTCTATTTTCTATTTCTTCCTCATTCTGTCTCAGAACATTTTTCTTTTCTAAGAATATGTTTTTTTCTTCCAGATTGTCCATTTTCTTGCAATATATTTGCATGTAGTAAGCTCTAATGATCCTTTGTATTTCTGTAGTTTCAGTTGTTACTTCTACTTTTTCATTTCTAATTATATTGATTTGAGTCTTCTCCCTTGTCTTCTTGATGAGTCTGGCTACCAGTATATTAATTTTGTTTATCTTCTCATGAACCAGCTTTTAGTTGTATTGTTCTTTGATATTGTTTCCTTCATTTCTTTTTCATTTATTTCTGATCTAATCTTTATGATTTCTTTCCTTCTGCTAACTTTTTGATTATTTTGTTCCTCTTTTTCTAATTGCTTTAGTTATAAGATTATGTTGTTTATTTGAGATGTTTCTTGAGTTAGGATTCTACTGCTATAAAATTCCCTCTTAGAACTGCTTTTGCTGCATCCCATAGATTTTGGGTTGTCATGTTTTCATTGTCATTTGTTTCTAGGTATTTTTTTTATTTCCTCTTTGATTGCTTCAGTGATCTCTTGGTTATTAAGTAGTGTATTGTTTACAACAATATATTTGCATTTTTTTAAAATTTATTTTTGCTGTGTTGGGTCTTCATTTCTCTGCGAGGGCTTTCTCTAGTTGTGGCAAGCGGGAGCCACTCTTCATCATGGTGCATGGGCCTGTCACTGTCGTGGCCTCTCTTGTTGCAGAGCACAGGCTCCAGACACGCAGGCTCAGTAGTTGTGGCTCACGGGCCTAATTGCTCCACGGCATGTGGGATCTTCCCAGATCAGGGCTCGAGCCCTTGTCCCCTGCATTAGCAGGCAGATTCTCAACCACTGCACCACCAGGGAAGCCCTCTGTATTTGTATTTTTTACAGATTATTTCCTGTAATTGAAATCTAGTCATAACCTTGAGTTTGGAAAACATACTTGTTATGATTTCAATTTTCTTAAATTTACCAAGGCTTGATTTGTGACTGAAGATATGATCTATCCTGGAGAATGTTCCATGAGCACTTGAGAAGAATGTGTATTGTGTTGTTTTTGGATGGAATATCCTATAAATAATAATTAAGTCCATCTTGTTTAATATGTCACTTAAAGCTTTTGTTTCCTTATTTATTTTCTTTTTGGATGATCTGCCCATTGGTGAAAGTGGGGTGTTAAAGTCCCCTACTATGATTGTGTTACTGTCAATTTCTCCTTTTATAGCTGTTAGCATTTGCCTTATGTATTGAGGTGCTCCAATGTTGGGTGCATAAATAATTACAATTGTTATATCTTCTTCTTGGATTGATCCGTTGATCATTATGTAGTGTCCTTCTTTTTCTCTTGGAATAGTCTTTATTTTAAAGTCTATTTTGACTGATATGAGAATTGCTACTCCAGCTTTCTTTTGATTTCCATTTTCATGAAATATATTTTTCCATCCCCTCATTTTCAGTTTGTATGTGTCCCTAGGTCTGAAGTGGGTTTCTTCTAGACAGCATATATATGGGTCTTGTTTTAATATTCATTCAGCCACTCTGTATCTCTTGGTGGGAGCATTTAATCCGTTTACATTTAAGATAATTATATATATGTATGTTCCTATTCCCATTTTTTAAATTGTTTTGAGTTTGTTATTGTAGGTGTTTTCCTTCTCTAGTGTTTCTTGCCTAGAGAAGTACCTGTAGCATTTGTTGTAAAGCTGGTTTCGTGGTGCTGAACGCTCTCAGCTTTTCTTTGTCTGTAAAGGTTTTAATTTCTACATCAAATCTGAATGATATCCTGCTGGGTAGAACAATCTTGGTTGTAGGTTTTTACCTTTCATCTGTTTAAATATGTCCCGCTACTCCATTCTGTCTTGCAGAGTTTCTGGTGAAAGATCAGCTCTTAAGCTTATGTGGATTCCCATATATATATATATATATATATATATATATATATATATATATATATATATATATATATATGCATTTGGTTATTTTTCCTTTGCTACTCTTAATATGTTTTCTTTGTATTTATTTTTTGATAGTTTGATTAATATGTGTCTTGTCGTGTTTCTCCTTGGATTTATTCTGTATGGGACTCTCTGTGCTTCCTGGACTTGATTAAGTATTTCCTTTCCCATATTAGGGAAGTTTTCAACTATAATCTCTTCGAGCATTTTCTCAATCCCTTTATTTTTCTCTTCTTCTTCTGGGACCCCTATTATTCGAATGTTGGTGCGTTTAATGTTGCCCCAGAGGTCTCTGAAACTGTCCGCAGTTCTTTTCATTCTTCTTTCTTTATTCTGCTCTGCAGTAGTTATTTCCACTATTTCATCTTCTAGATCACTTATCCGTTCTTCTGCCTCAGTTATTCTGCTATTGATCCCTTCTAGAGTATTTTCAATTTCATTTATTGTGCTGTTCATCATTGCTTGTTTCCTATTTAATTCTTCTAAGTCCTTGTTAAATGTTTCTTGCATTTTATCTATTCTATTTCCAAGATTTTGGATCATGTTTCCTATCATTATTCTGAATTCTTTTTCAGGTAGACTGCCTATTTTCTCTTCATTTCTTAGGTCGGGTGCATTTTTACCTTGCTTCTTCATCGGCTGTGTGTTTTTCTGTCTTCTCATTTTGCTTATCTTATTGTGCTTGGGGTCTTGCTTTCGCCGGCTGCAGGTTCATCGTTCCCGTTGTTTTTGGTGTCTGTCCCCAGTGGCTAAGGTTGGTTCTGTGGGTTGTGTAGACTTCCTGTTGGAGGGGACTAGTGCCTGTGTTCTGGTGGATGAGGCCTGATCTTGTCTTTCTGGTGGGCAGGTCCACATCTAGTGGAGTGTTTTGGGGTGTCTTTGGCCTTATTATGATTTTAGGCAGCCTCTCTGCTAATGGATAAGCCTGTGTTCATATCTTGCAAATTATTTGGCATAGGTTGTCCAGCACTGTAGCTTGCTTGCCGTTTAGTGAACCTGGGTCTTTGTGTTGAGTTGGAGATCTCTGGGAGATTTTCGCCATTTGATATTACGTGGAGCTGGAAGGTTTCTTGTGGACCAGTGTCCTGAAGTTGACTCTCGCACCTCAGAGGCACAGGACTAACTCCTGGCTGGAGCACCAAGGGCTTGTCATGCACACGGCTCAGAATAAAAGGGAGAAAAAATAGGAAGAAAGAAAGAAAGAGTATAAAATAAAATAAAGTTATTAAAATAAAAACTAATTATTAAGAAAAAAAATTAAAAAGTAAAAAAATAAGAAAAAAGAACAATAGACAGACTGTACACTAGGACAAATGGTGAAAGCAAAGCCATACAGACAAAATCTCACAGAGAAGCATACACATACACATTGACAAAATGAGGAAAAGGGGAAAAAATAATATATCTTGCTCCCAAAGTCCACCTCTTAAATTTGGGATGATTCATTGCCTATTCAGGTATTCCACAGATGCCAGGTACATGAAGTTGATTGTGGAGCTTTAATCCACTTCTTCTGAGGCTGCTAGGAGAAATTTCACTTTTCTTCTTTGTTCACACAGCTCCTGGGGTTCAGGTTTGGATTTGACTCTGCCTCTGCATGTAGGTCGCCTGAGGGTGTCTGTTCTTCCCTTAGACAGGACGGGGTTAAAGGAGCAACTAATTTGGCAGCTCTGGCTCACTCAGGCCATTGGGGGGGGGAGATGTAATGAATGTGAGACAGGCCTGCAGTGGCAGAGGCTGGCATGACTTTGTGCCAGCCTGATGCACGCCATGTGTTCTCCCAGGGTAGTTGTCCCTAGATCTCGGTACCCTGGCGGTGGTGGGTTGCACAGGCTCCCAGGAGGGGAGGTGTGGATAGTGACCTGTGTTCGCAAACAGGGTTCTTGGTGGAGGCAGCAGCAGCCTTAGCATACCATGCTCGTCTCTGTGGTCCACGCTGATAGCCGTGGCTAGCGCCCGTTTCTGGAACTCCTTTAAGCTGCTCTCTTAATCCCCTCTCCATGTGCACCAGGAAACAAAGAGGCAAGAAAAATTCTTCTGCCTCTTCAGCAGCTCCAGACTTTTTCCCGGACTCCCTCCCAGCTAGCCATAGTGCACTAACCCCTTCAGGCTGTGTTTACGTCGCCAACCTCAGTCCTCTCCCTGCCCTCAGACGGAAGCCCAAGCCTCAGCTCCCAGCCCCGCCCACCCCGGCGGGTGAGCAGACAAGCCTCTTGGGCTGGTGAGTGCTGGTCAGCACTGATCCTCTGTATGGGAATCTCTCCGCTTTGCCCTGTGCACCCTTTTTGCTGTGCTCTCCTCCACAGCTCTGAAGCTTCCCCCCTCCACCACCCACAGTCTCCACCCGTGAAAGGCCTTCCTAGTGTGTGGAAACCTTTCCTCCTTCACAGCTCCCTCCCACTGGTGCAGGTCCTGTCCCTATTTTTTGGTCTCTGTTTTTTTATTTTTTCTTTTGCGTTACCCAGGTACGTGGGGAGTTTCTTGCCTTTTGGGGGGTCTGAGGTCTTCTGCCAGTGTTCAGTAGGTGTTCTGTAGGAGCAGTTCCACGTGTAGATGTATTGCTGATGTATCTGTGGGGAGGAAGGTGATTTCGCATTTTATTCTTCTGCCATCTTCTCAAATCCCCCCTGTAGCACATCTTCTTAATCCATGCCTGTGTTGATGGGCATTTAAGTTGCTTCCATGTACTGACTATTGCAAATAGTGCTTCAGTAAATATTGGGGTGCATGTGTCTTTTTGAATTATGGTTTTCATGGCATATATGTCCAGTAATGGGATTTCTGGGTTATATGGCAGTTCTATATTTAGTTTTTTAAAGAGCCTCCATACTGTTCTCCATAGTGGTTGTATCCATTTACATTCCCACCAATGGGGTAAAAGGGTTCCCTTTTCTCCACACCCTTTCCAGCATTTATCGTTTGTAGATATTTTGATAATGGACATTCTGACCAGTGTGAGGTGATACCTCATCCATTTTCTTAGTTGTTTTTGGTTTGTTTTCATATGTCTTTTTTCTGTTTTCTTTTTTCTCACCTAAGGTGTATCCTTTAGCATTTGTTGTAAAGCTGGTTTGGTGGTGCTGAATTCTCTGAGCTTTTTCTTGTTTGTAAAGCTTTAGATTTCTTCATCAAATCTGAATGAGATCTTTGTTGGATAGAGTAAGCTTGGTTGTAGGTATTTCCCTTTCATCACTTTAAATATATCCTGCCACTCCCTTCTGGCCTGAAGTTTCTGTTGAAAAATCAGCTGATAAACTTATGGGCATCCCCTTGCATTTTATTTGTTGTTTCCCCTTTGTACTTTTTATTTTAAGGAGGAATAAAAAACAAAGTTTTTTTTTTTCTACAGGAACATCTCAGTAGACATATATAAGGATTGATACATAACTTGCTCTACAATAAGATCTGATTGTATTAGGGTTTTACAGACATCTATACAGAAATCATAACACTGATTATAGTTTGGTTTTGAATTTTAATTTGCATGAGTTATTCATTCAGTTGTTTCTTCTTAGAGACAATAATAAGGGCCAAGTTACAATTGGACAATATGTAACAAATTGAAAATATTTTTCTACATTATATTCCCTTGGATTTTTATAGTATTAATTTTTAACATATTTATTGGAGTATAATTCATTTACAATGGTGTGTTAGTTTCTGCTTTATAAAAAAGTGAATCAGTTATACTTATACATATGTTCCCATATCTCTTCCCTCTTGCATCTCCCTCCCTCCTACCCTCCCTATCCCACCCATCTAGGTGGTCACAAACCACCAAGCTGATCTCCCTGTGCTATGCAGCTGCTTCCCACTAGCTATTTTACGTTTGGGAGTGTATATATGTCCATGCCACTCTCTCACTTTGTCACATCTTACCTTTCCCACTCCCCATATCCTCAAGTCCATTCTCTAGTAGGTCTGTGTCTTTATTCCCGTCTTACCCCTAGTTTAAGGGTGTGGTTTTCATCATTTTTGTTTGCTCTTTAGGTCCTTGTTAAACATTTTTTTTTCTGCATTCTATTTCCGAGATTTTGGATATCTTTACTATAATTACTCTGAATTCTTTTTCAGGTAGACTGCCTATTTTCTCTTCATTTGTTAGGTCTGGTGTGTTTTTATCTTGTTCCTTCAAATGCTGTGTGTTTTTTTGCCTTCTCATTTTGCTTATCTTACTGTGTTTGGGGTCTCCTTTTTGCAGGCTGCTGGTTCGTAGTTCCCGTTGTTTTTGGTGTCTGTCCCCAGTGGCTAAGGTTGGTTCAGTGTGTTGCGTAGGCTTCCTGGTGGAAGGGATTAGTGCCTGTGTTCTGCTGGATGAGCCTGGATGTTGTCTTTCTGGTGGGCAGGTCCACGTCTGGTGGTGGGTTTTGGGGTGTCTGTGGACTTATTATGATTTTAGGCAGCCTCTCTGCTAATGGGTGGTGTTGTGTTCCTGTCTTGCTAGTTGTTTGGCATAGGATGTACAGCACTGTAGCTTGCTGCTCGTTGAGTGAAGCTGTGTCCTGGTGTCGAGATGGAGATATCTGGGAGATTTTTGCCATTTGATATTATGTAGAGCTGGGAGGTCTCTTGTGGACCAGTGTCCTGAAGTTTGCTCTCCACCCTCAGAGGCACAGCACTGACTCCTGGCTGCATCACTAAGAGCCTTTCATCCACACGGCTCAGAATAAAAGAGAGGGAATATAGAAGAATGAATTAGTAGAAGAAGAAAGAAAGAAAGAAAGAAAGAAAGAAAGAAAGAAAGAAAGAAAAAAGGAAAGAAAGGAGGGAGGGAGGTAGGAAGGAGGGACTGGAGGAAAATAGAGAGAAGATAAAGTAAAATAGAATAAAGTATGATAAAATATAATAAAGTTATTAAAATAAAAATTAATTATTAAGAAAAAAAGAGAACAGATAGAACCCTGAGTCAAATGGTGGAAACAAAGCTATACAGACAAAATCTCACACAGAAGCATACACATACACATTCACAAGAAGTGGAAAAGGGGACAAATCATAAATCTTGCTCTCAAAGTCCTCCTCCTCAATTTGGGATGATTCGTTGTCTAAAGGAGGGATGGAAGGAAAGAAAGAAGGAAATAAAGAAGATAAAGTAAAATAAAATAAAGTAAGATAAAGTAAAGTTATTAAAATAAAAAATAATTATTAATAAAAAAATTAAAAAAAAACCGGACGGATAGAACCCTAGGACAAATTGTGGAAGAAAAACTGTACAGACAAAATCTCACACAGAAACATACACATACACACTCACAAAAAGAGGAAAAGGGGAAAAAATCATAAATCTTTTTCTCAAAGTCCACCTCCTCACTTTGGGATGATTCGTTGTCTATTCATGTATTCCACAGATGCAGGGTACATGAAGTTGATTGTGGATCTTTAATCCGCTGCTTCTGTGGCTGTTGGGAGAGATTTCCCTTTCTCTTCTTTATTCTCACAGCTTCCAGGTCCCAGCTTTGGATTTGTCCCTGTCTCTGTGTGTAGATCACTGGAGGGCGTCTGTTCTTCACTCATACAGGACGGGGTTAAAGGAGCAGCTGCTTCGGGAACTCTGGCTCACTCAGGCCGGGGCGATGGAGGGGTACAGAGTGCGGGGCGAGCCTGCAGGGTGAGAGGCTGGTGGGACTTTGCAGCAGCCCAAGGCACGCCGTGCGCTCTCCTGGGGAAGGCATCCCTGGTTTCCAGGAACCCAGCAGAGGAAGGTTGCACAGGCTCCCCAGAAAGGGGGCTTGAACAGTGACCTGTGCTCACACACAGGCCTCTTGTTGGCGGCAGCAGCAGTCCCAGTTTCCCATGCTCGTCTCTGGGGTCTGCACTTTTAGCCGTGGCTCGTGCCCACCTCTGGAGCTCCTTTAAACAGCACTCTTAATCCCCTCTCCTTGCACACCAGGAAACAAAGAGGGAAGAAAAAGTCTCTTGCCTCTTTGGCAGGTCCAGACGTTTTCCTGGACTCCCTCCCATCCAGCCGTGGTGCACTAACCCCTTCAGGCTGTGTTCACGCCGCCAACCCCAGTCCACTCTCTGCGCTCTGACCAAAGTCCGAGCCTCAGCTCCCAGCCCTGCCTGCTCCAGCAGCCGAGCAGACAAGCCTCTCGGGCTGGTGAGTGCCAGTTTGCACCGATCCTCTGTGTAGGAATCTCTCTGCTTTGCCCTCCGCTCCCCTCTTGCTGTGTTCTCCTCCGCTACTCTGAAGTTTTCCCCCTGTGCCACCCGCAGTCTCCACCCATGAAGGGGCTTCCTAGTGTGTGGAAACCTTTCCTCCTTCATGGCTCTCTCCCACTGTTGCAGGTCCCGTCCCTATCCTTTTGTCTCTGTTTATTCTTTTTTCTTTTGCCCTACCCAGGTATGTGGGGAGTTTCTTGCCTTTTGGGAGGTCTGAGGTCTTCTGCCAGCATTCAGTAGGTGTTCTGTAGGAGTTGTTCCACGTGTAGATGAATTTCTGGGGTATCTGTGGGGAGGAAGGTTATCTCCGCATCTTACTCTTCCATCATCTTCCTCCAACCCCCTCCATTGTATAGTCTTGCCTCCATTAGTTGTGAAGTAACTGATCATATATGTGTGGGTTTATTTGTGGCCTCTCTATTCTGTGCTATTGATTTATGTGTCTTGTTCTATGCCAATACCATACCATTTAAATTGCTATAGTTCTGTAATATAGTTTGAAATCAGGAAGAGTGATGTCTCCATATTCATCTTCATTGTAAAGATTGCGTTGGCTATTTGAGTTTTTTGTGTTTCCATACAACCTTTAGGATTGTTAGTTTTATTTCTGTGAAAGATGCCATTAAAATAAATTACACTAAGTAAACTGGAAAATCCCCCAAAATATAGAGATTAAGAAACATGCTACTGAACAACTAATACTTCAAAAAGAAATAAAAAAGATATAAAATAAATACATTGAGACAAATGGTAGTGGAAATACAATACACAAAAACTCAAGGAATGAAGCAAAACCAATTTTAAGATAGATGTTCATAGTGAAAAATGCCTACATGAGGAAGCAAGAAAAATCTCAAGTAAATGACTAAACTTTACACCTCAAAGAACTAGAAAAATAAGAACAAGTGAAGCACAAATATAGTAGAATTCAATTATTGAAAGAAAAATAAGGAAAGAACAAAAGCTTGGAGACTAAAAAACATGATACTGAAAAACCTATGGGTCAATGATGAAATCAAAGAAGAAATCAGAAAATACCTTAAAACAAATTAAAATGAAAAAACAACTTTACAAAATCTATGGGATGCAGGAAAATCAGTTCTAAGAAAGAAGTTCACAGCAAAATAGACCATCTTCAAGAAACAAGAAAAATCACAAATGAATAACCTAAAATACAACACAAAAATAATTTGAAAAAGAACACACAAAACCCAAAGTCAGTAGAAGGAAGGAAATAATAAAGAAAAGGGAGGAAATAAACAAAATAGAGATTAAAAAAAAGATAGAAAAGACCAATAAAAACAAGAGCTATGTTTTTGAAAAGATGAACAAAATTGAGAAACCTCTAGCCAAGTTGACCATGAAGAAAAGTGTCAAATAAAAAAAACAAGAAATGAAAGAGGAGAAATAACATCCAATGCCACAGAAATACAAAATAAATAAATAAATCATAAGAGAATACTACAAAAAGTCATAGGCCAACAAATTGGACATCATAAAGAAATGGACAAATTTCTGTTAACATACAGCCTACGGAGTCAAGAACAGACAATGTGAATAGACTGATCACTAGACGTGAAATATAATCTATTAAAAAACAAAGCTTCCCTACAAACAAAAATCCATGATTTCAATGGAGAATTCTACCAAACATATGAAGAATTAATACCTATCCTTCTCAAATTATTCCAGAAAATTGAAGAAAAGGGAGCACAAACACTCCAAAATTCTTTCTATGAGGCCACCATCACACTGATACTAAACGAAACGAAACACTACAGAAAATGAAAATTACAGGCCAATATCTTTGAAGAATATAGATACAAAAATCCTCAACAAAATTTAGCAAACCAAATCCAACAATATGTAAAAGGGATCATGTAACATGATCAAGTTAGATTGATTCAAGGGTCACAAGGATGGTTCAACATATGCAAATCAATCAATGTGATATACCACATTACCTATAGGAAAGACAGAGACCTCATGATGATCTCAATAGATGCAGAAATAGCATTTGACAATATTCAACATCCATTCATAATAAAAACTCTCATTGAAGTGGGTATAGAGGGAACATCTCTCAAAATAATAAAGGTCATTTACAACAGACCCACAGCAAACATAATAACCAATGGTGAAAATCTGAACAATTTCCTGCTAAATTCAGGAAATATACATGGATGCCAACTCTTACTGTTTCTATTTACCATACTACTGGAAGTCCTAGACACAGCAATTATACAAGAAAAAGAAGTAAAATGTATTCAAGTTGGAAGGAAAGAGGTAAAACTGGCAATATTTGTTGATGACAAAATCCTCTATGTAGAGAACCCTAAGGTCTCCACACAGAAAATATTAGAACTAATAAATGACTTCAGCAAGGTAGCAGGGTACAAGATTAATATACAAAATTCTGTTGTGTTTTTATACAATGATAATAAAATGTCTGAAAGAGAAAGTAAAAAAATCCCATTTAAAATCATATATATGTATATATATATATGTGTGTATATATATATATATATATATATATATATGTATATATTACATGCATATATAACATGTAGGAATAAACTTAAGCATGGGGGCAAAAGACCTATATGCTGAAAACTATATAAAACATGGGTAAAGGACATTGAATATGATTCAAAGATATGGAAAATTTTCCCACACTCTTGGATTGAAAGAATTCATACTGATAAAATGGCAATACTACCCAAAGCAATCTACAGATTTAAATCAATCCCTATCAAAATATCCATGACATTTTTCACAAAATTAGAACAAATAATTCTAAAATTTATATGGTACTACCAAAGACTCAGAATTGCCAAAGCTCTCCTGAGTAAAAGAACAAAGCTGGAAGTATAACCCTTTCAGACTTCAGACTCTATTACAAAGCTACAGCAATAATTTAAAAAAAAACAACATTGAGCTGTTGGCACGAAAACAGACATATTGATCAATGGAACAAAATAGAGCCCAGAAGTAAACCCACACACCTATGGTCAATTAATCAATGACATATGAGGCAAGAATACACGATGGAGAAAAGACAGTCTCTTCAAAAAATGGTGTTGCAAAAACTAGAGAACTACATGTCAAAGCATGAGATTAGAACATAAACTCATACCATAAACAAAAATAAACTCAAAATTGTTTAAAGACATAAATGTAAGGCCTTGAAACAATTAAATCCCTAGAAGAGAACATAAACCACTGTTTGATATATATATATACCACAGCAATATTTTTCTTCTACCAGTCTCTGAGGCAAAAGAAATAAAAATAAAAAATAAACAAATGGGACCTAATTAAACTTAGAAGCTTTTGCAACAAAAGAAACCATTGACAAAAGGAAAAGACAACCTGTGGAATGGGAGAAAATAATTACAACAACAGGACTGACAGAGGTTTAATATCCAAAGTATGCAAAGAGCTTATACAACTCAATATTAAAAAAAATAAATAAATAAAATAAAAAATGAGCAGAAGGTTATTTTGTTGAATATGGTGGAGTAGAAGGACGTGCACTCACTCCCTCTTGCAAGAGCACCTGAATCACAACGAACTGCTGAACAGTCCTTGACAGGAAGACACTGGAACTCACCAAAAAAGATACCCCACATACAAAGACAAAGAAGAAGCCGCAATGAGAGAGTAGGAGGGGAACCATCACAATAAAATCAAATCCCATAAGCGCTGGGTGGGTGACTCACAAGCTGCACAACAATTATACCACAGAAATCCGCTCACTAGAGTGAAGGTTCTGAGCCCCACGTTAGGCTTCCCAACCTGAGAGTCTGGCAAAGGGAGGAGGTATTCCCATAAAATGACACTTTGAAGGCTAGCAGAACTTGACAGCAGGACTTCAACAGGACTGGGGGAAACAGAGACTCCACTTTTGGAGGGCACACACAAGGTAATGTGCACATCAGGACCCAAAGGGAAGGAGCAGTGACCCCATAGGAGACTGAACCAGACCTATCTGCTAGTTTTGGATGGTCTCTTGCAAAGGTGGAGGGTGCTGTGGCTCACCAAGGGGACACAGACACTGGCAGAAGAAACTCTGGGAAGAACTACTTGACATGAGCATTCCCAGAGTAAAACATTAGCCCTTCCAAAGAGCCTATAGGCGACAGTGCTGGGTCACTGCAGGCAAAATAACCAGTAGAGAGGGAACACAGCCCCACCCATCAGCAAACAAGAGGATTAGAGTTTTACTGAGCTCTGTACACCAGAGCAACACCCAGCTCTACACACCACAAGTCCCTCCCATCAGGAAGCTTGCACAAGCCATTTAGATAGCTTCATCCACCATAGGGCAGAACGCAGAAGCAAGAGGACCTACAACCCTGCAGCCTGTGGAACAAAAGCCACATTCACAGAAAGACAGACAAAATGCAAAGGCAAAGGGCTATGTAGTGGAGGAAGGAAAAAGATAAAACCCAAGAAAAATAACTAAATGAAGTGGAGAGAAGCAAACTTCCAGAAAAAGAATTCAGAATATTGATAGTGATGATGATCCTGGACCTCAGAAAAGAATGGAGGCAAAGATTGAGAAGATGCAAGAAATGTTTAACAAAGACCAAGAAGAATGAAAGAACAAACAGAGAGGAACAATTCAATAACTGAAATTAAAAATACACTAGACAGGATCAACAACAGAATAACTGAGGCAGAAGAACTGATTAAGTGACCTGGAAGACAGTGGTGGAATTCACTGTCGTGGAACAGAATAAACAAAAAGAATGAAAAGAAATGAAGACAGCCTAAGAGACCTCTGGGACAATATTAGACACACCAACATTTGCATTATAGGGGTCCCAGAAGGAGAAGAGAGAGAGAAACGAACCAAGAAAATATTTGAAGAGATTATAGTTGAAAATTTCCCTAACATGTGAAAGGAAATAGCTACCGAAGTCCAGGAAGAACAGAAAGTCCCAGGCAGGATAAACCCAAGGAGAAACACACTGAAACACATAGTAATCAAAGTGACAAAAATTAAAGACAAAGAAAAATTATTAAAAGCAACAAGGGAAAAATGGCAAATAACATACAAGGGAACTCCCTAAGGTTCACAGGTGATTTCTAAGCAGAAACTCTACAAGCCAGAAGGGAGTGGCATGACATATTTAAAGTGATGAAAGAGAATAACCTACAACTAAGATTACTCTGCCTGACAAGGATCACATTCAGATTCAACAGAGAAATCAAAAGGTTTACAGACAAACAAAAGCTAAGAGAATTCAACACCACCAAACCAGATCTACAACAAATGCTAAAGGAACTTCTCTAAGTGGGAAACACAAGAGAAGAAAAGAACCTACAAAAACAAACCTAAAACAATTTAGAAAATGGTAATAGGAACATACATATCGATAACTACTTTAAATGTAAATTGATTAAATGCTCCCACCAAAAGACATAGACTGGCTGAATGGGTACAAAACCAAGACCCATCTATATGCTGTCTACAAGAGACCCACTTCAGACCTAGGGACACATACAGACTGTAAGTGAGGGGATGGAAAAAGATATTCCATGCAAATGGAAATCAAAAGACAGTAGAATTAGCAATACTCATATCACATAACATAGACTTTAAAATAAAGACTGTTACAAGAGGCAAGGAAGGACACTGCATAATGATCAAGGGATCAATCCAAGAATGAGATATAACAATTATAAACATAGATACACCCAACATAGGAGCACCTCCACACATAAGGCAAATGCTAACAGCTGTGAAAGAAGAAATTGCCAGTAACACGATAATAGTGGGGAACTTTAGCATCTCACTTACACCAATGAGAGATCGTCCAGACAGAAAATTAATAAGGAAACACAAGCTTTAAATGACACAAAAGACCAGATAGATTTAATTGATATTTATAAGATATTCCATCTGAAAACAGCAGATTACACTTTCTTCCCAAGTGCACACACAACATTCTTCAAGGTAGATCACATCTTGGGTCACAAATCAAGCCTCAGTAAATTTAAGAAAATTGAAATTATATTAAGGTTATTTTCCAACAAATATGCTATGAGATTAGAAATCAATTACAGTGAAAAAAAACTGTAAAAAATACAAACACATGGAGGCTAAACAATACACTACTAAATAACCAATAGATCACTGAAGAAATCAAAGAGAAAATAAAAGAAAATGCCTAGAGACAAATGACAGCAAAAAACCCGATGATCCAAAACCTATGGGATGCAGCAAAAGCAGTTCTAAGAGGGAAGTTTATAGCAATACAATCCTATCTCAAGAACAAAGAAAACTTTCAAACAAAAATTCTAAGCTTACACCTAAAAGAACTAGAGAAAGAAAAACAAACAAATCCCAAAGTTATTAGAAGGAAAGAAATCATAAAGATTAGAGCAGAAATACATGAAATAGAAACAAAGAAAACAGTAAGAAAGATCAGTAAAACTAAAAGCTGGTTCTTTCAGAAGATAAAAAAAATTGATAAACCTTTATCCAGATTATCAAGAAAAAGAGGGAAAGCACTCAAATCAACAAAATTAGAAATGAAAAAGGAGAAGTTACAGCGGACACCACAGAAATACAAAGGACCATAAGAGACTACTACAAGCAACTCTATGCCAATAAAATGGACAACCTGGAAGAAATAGACACATTTTTAGAAAGGTGTAACCTTCCAAGACTGAACCAGGAAAAAAGAAAATATGAACAGAACAATCACAAGTAATGAAATTGAAACTGTGATTAAAAACCTTCCAACAAACAAAAGTGCAGGACCAGATGGCTTCACAGGTAAACTTTATCAAACATTTAGTGAAGAGCTGAAACCCATCCTTCTCAAACTCTTCCAAAGAGTGGCAGAGGAAGGAACACTCCGAAACTCATTCTACAAAGCCACAATCACATTGAAACCAAAACCAGACAAAGATAGTATAATAAAAGAAAATTACAGACCAATATCACTGATGAATATAGATGCAAAAATCTTCAACAAAATACTAGCAGACAGAATCCAACAACACATTAAAAAAGATCATAAACCATAATCAAGTAGGATTTATCCCAGGGATGCAAGGATTTTAAATATATGCAAATCATTCAATGTGATATACCATATTAACAAATTAAGGAATAAAAACCATATAATAATCTCAATAGATGCAGAAAAAGCTATTGATAAAATTCAACACCCACTTATGATAAAAACTCTCCAGAAAGTGGGTGTAGAGTGAACCTACCTCAACATAATAAAGGCCATATGCGACAAACCCACAGCAAACTTCATTCTCAATGGAAAAAAACTGAAAGCATTTCCTCTAAGATCAGGAACAAGACAAGGATATCCACTCTCACCACTATTATTCACCATGGTTTTGGAAGTCCTAGCCATGACAATCAGAGAAGTAAATGAACTAAAACGGATACAAATTTGAAAAGAAGAAGTAAAACAGTCACAGTTTGCAGATTACATGATACTATATATAGATTATTCTAAAGATGCCACCAGAAAACTACTGGAGCTAATAAATGCATTTGGTAAAGTTGCAGGATAAAAAATTATGCTCAGAAATCTCCTGCATTCCTATACACTCACAACAAAAACCAGAAAGAGAAATTAAGGAAACAATGCCATTCACCATCACATCAAATTGAATGAAATACCTAGGAATAAGCCTACTTAAGGAGACAAAAGATCTGTACTCAGGAAGCTATAAGACACTGATGAAAGAAATCAAAGATGATACAACCAGCTGGAGAGATATACCATGTTCTTGGATTGGAAGAAACAATATTGGGAAAATGACGATACTACCCAAAGTAATCTACAAATTCAATGCAATCCCTATGAAATAACCAATGTCATTTTTTACAGAACTAGAACAAAACAGTTTTAAACTGTATAGAGACACAGAAGACACCAAATAGCAAAAGCAATCTTGAGGGAAAAAAAAGGAGCTGGAGGAATCAGACTCCCTGATTCCTACAGGGTGTTAGGAGTTACTACAAAGTAACAGTAATCAAGACAATATGGTACTGGAACAAAAACAGAAATATAGATCAATGGAACATGATAGAAAGCCCAGAGATGAACCCATGCACCTATTGTCAACTAATCTGTGACAAAGAAGGCAAGTATATACAATGGAGAAAAGACAGTCTCTTCAATAAGTGTTGCTGGGAAAATTGGACAGCTACATGGAAAAGAATGAAATTAGAACACTCCCTAACAACATACACAAAAATAAAGTAAAAATGGATTATACACCTAAATGTAAGAATGGACACTATAAAACTCTTACAGGAAAACATAGGAACATATGTCACTCTTTGACATAAATCACAGCAAGATCTTTTTTGACCCACCTCCTAGAGTAATGGAAATAAAAACAAAAATAAACAAATGGGACCTAATGAAACTTAAAAGCTTTTGCACAACAACAAGGAAACCATAAACAAGATGAAAAGACAACCTTCAGAGTGGGAGAAAATATTTGCAAATGAAGCCACTGACAAAGTATTAATCTCCAAAATATGCAAGCAGCTCATGCAGCTCAATATCAAAAAAACAAAAACAAAACAAAAAACAACCCAATCCAAAAACGGGCAGAAGACCTAAATAGACTTTTCTCCAAAGAAGATATACAGATTGCCAACAAACATATGAAAGAATTCTCAACATCACTAATCATTAGATAAATGCAAATCAAAACTACAATGAGATATCATCTCACACCAGTCAGAATGTCCATCATCCAAAAATCTACAAACAATAAATGCTAGAGAGGATGTGGAGAAAAGGGAACACTCTTGCACTGTTGGTGGGAATGTAAATTGGTACAGCCACTATGGAGAACAGTATGGAGGCTCCTTAAGAAACTAAAAATAAGACTACCATACGACCCAGCAATCCCACTACCGGGCATATACCCTGAGAAAACCATAATTCAAAAAGAGTCGTGTACCCCAGTGTTCATTGCAGCTCTATTAACAATAGCCAGGACATGGAAGCAACCTAAATGTCTATCGACAGATCAATGGATAAAGAAGATGTGGCAAATATATACAATTTAATATTACTCAGCCCTGAAAAGAAATGAAATTGAGTTATTTGTAGTGAGGTGTATTGAATAGAGATTGTCATACAGAGTGAAGTAAGTCAGAAAGAGGAAAACAAATACCGTATGCTAACACGTGTATATGGAATCTTAAAAACAAAAGTTCTGAATAACCTAGGGACAGGTCAGGAATAAAGATGCAGACGTAGAGAATGGACTGAGGACACGGGGAGGGGGAAGGGTAAGCTGGGGCGAAGTGAGATAGTGGCGTGGACTAATATACACAATATCAAATGTAAAATAGATAGCTAGTGGGAAGCAGCCACATAGCACAAGGAGATCAGCTCGGTGCTTTGTGACCACCTATAGGGATGGAATACAAAAGGTGGGAGGGAGACGCAATGGGGGGATATGGGGGTGTATGTATACATATAGATGACTCACTTTGTTATACAGGGGAAACTAACACCACTGTAAAGCAATTATACTCCAATAAAGATGTTAATTTTTTTTTTGGTTAACTTTTATTATTTTTATACCAGAAATACCTACTCATTATACGTACTTAAATGCATGAACACCTACATACATAGCAAAGGGGAGCAAAAAGGAAAAAAAAAGAACAGCTTAAATAAACTTCTCACGAATAACCAGTATTAACATTTTCTGCATATCTAGAAATTTCCTATGCATATAAATATTTATTTATACAAAATGGGATCAAATAAAAATGTTGTTTGATAAATGTCTTTTATGTCAATAACTACATTTCTTCATTATAATTTTAAATTTGGATACTCTAGCATTATATGGGTAACTATATTTTTTCTAGTTCTTTCATGATTTCATTTTTCATATTTAAATATTTAATTAATCTGGTATAGATTTGGTATACAGTGGGAGGCAAGGAGCTAAGTAAAATTTTTATCTTTACTTTCCAAAATGGCGATGACATGAAGAGTGCTGAGAATAACAGGGGCTCAAAGCCCTATTTTCCACTTCTTCTTGTGTCGCAGAAAAGCTCCCAGAGAGCTTCTATCTATTCAGTGGACATTTGGCATATCCCTCAGAAGAAAATGGGGATGAAAAAATATGGACAAGGGCTTCTCTGGTGGCACAGTGGTTGAGAGTCTGTCTGCCGATGCAGGGAACACGGGTTCGTGTCCCAGTCCGGGAAGATCCCACATGCCGCGGAGCGGCTGGGCCCGTGAGCCATGGCCACTGAGCCTGTGTGTCTGGAGCTTGTGCTCCACAATGGGAGAGGCCACAACAGTGAGAGGCCCGCGTACCACAAAAAAAAAAAAATATATATATATATATATATATATGGACAAAATTATCCTTAGATTCTATCACAATTCCCCCAGGTGCTAGTGAGTACATCATCTCAGCAGTATAGGAGTTTAGCTCCCTGGGATTTTCTCTCTAGAAGAAGGAAAACCACCATGGCCAGTAAATAATTCTTATGAGTTTCAACATGATCCTCTAAGCCCTGGTTCTATATCTGCCATTCTCATTTATTTTGCTTGAGGTCAATGTGTTTTTCCGTCTTCTAGAGAGAAAATACCAGGGAGCTAGAACTATCCCGTATTAGATATGAGCATCTTGACCAGAGCAAAAACAATAACCTCTGCTGAGTTCTATACCTTTTTAGATATATTAATTTATTTTCTCTATATGCTTCAGACCCCTTTTTCATACCTACTCAGAGCACTACCACTGTCACATGTCTCTTTCTGTGATAACATTCTACATTTCTCTATCCTTCTAATACCCTCTATTTGTAACCATCATGCTTTCTGCAGGCAAACCCTACCAATACATCAGAGTGGGACAGACAGCTGTGCAGTCCCTGGGACTGCTTTTATAGTAGTAAATTTGAGATCTGACAGGTTTTGATCTATGTGGCCAGGCTGTTTGCTATCTGATATTAAGAAAAGGGGTCTTGTAATAGCATCAGGGCCATGGAAGCCAGCAGCAGTCCTAGCCTGAGTCTGGTCCTGACTTAATCACAAACTGACAATAAGGCAAGTGGGCCATTTTCTTCTGATTCTTCATCTTCTAAATTAGGGAATACTTTGTACACTTTGTCTCTATTCAAGCTTAGGGCTCTGATGGAGATAAATGACACCATAACTAAAGCTAACATTTATTGAATATATATGAGCCATGCACTGTGCTAGATGCTTTACATATCTCATTTAGGTCTTATAACAATCTAGCAAGGTAGTTATTATTATGCTTATTTTATAGATGAAGAGATGGATTAAATTAATTGCACAAAGTCACACAGCCTGTACATACTTTCAGGTAAGCTGAAACTTCAGAAAGATTCATGTTTTTCTATATGTGTTTTGAAAATTTAAAAATAAGTGTATATACTTACAATTTCTGGCTTCAAGTTTCAAGCACTTGAAAACCATCACTCCCATACTCACAATAAGAAAAAAGCTGAGCAAACTTAAAATCACTTCTTAGATCCATCAGAGAATTGAGGTCACAGGCAAACTACTGTTCTGTAAGATGGAGAGACAGACCGGTGGATATAGAGACTCATATCTGACTAGGAGTAGAAGCCTTCAGTTGAAGCCAGTATCAGTAAGAACACTTTAAGACTGTAATTGACAGATTGCTAGATGTGCAGCGTGGACTAGATCAAGGGCTAAATATCCACAGTGGGCCCAGCCTTAGGTGGTTCTCCACACTTTTATGCATTTTACCTGCAAGAACACTACCAGGTTCTCATTGTGAAGACTGGAGAAAAATTCTCCTGTCCTTCTAGCAAGGGGAGAGGAAAAGTAGCCATTTTGAAATATATCCAGACCTCTCTATTCTCTTTAACAAGGCCTTCCCTCAAGGAAAGGTTTTATCAGAGCCTAACTGACTGGGGTTTTACCAGAGCTGAACTGACCTGGAAGATAGGAAATACTCAACTCAGGCACACAAAAAGATTGAGACCTAATCATAAGACTAATGAATGCTTCCATTCTACTCACATTTTATCATCACATTAACAGAACTCCTATGTAATAACAGGGGATTACAGCTAAAAACACTGCAAGAGCTTTATTTACAAAAACCAGGACACAGAAGCAACCTAAGTGTCCATCGACAGATGAATGGATAAAGAAGATGTGACACATATATACAATAGAATATTACTCAGCCATAAAAAGAAACAAAATTGAGTTATTTGTAGTGAGGTGGATGGACCTAGAGTCTTTCATACAGGGTGAAGTACATCAGAAAGAGAAAAACAAATACCATATGCTAACACACATAAAGGAATCTAAAAAAAAAGTTCTGAAGAACCTAGGGGCAGGACAGAAATAAAGACACAGACATAGAGAATGGACTTGAGGACACGGGGAGGGGGAAGGGTAAGCTGGGACGAAGTGAGAGAGTGGCATGGACATATATACACTACCAAATGTAAAATAGATAGTGAGAAGCAGCCACATAACACAGGGACATCAGCTTGGTGCTTAGTGTCCACCTAGAGGGGTGGAATAGGGAGGGTGAGAGGGAGATGCAAGAGGGAGGAGCTATGGGCATATATGTATATGTATAGCTGATTCACTTTGTTATACAGCAGCAACTAACACAACATTGTAAAGCAATTGTACTCCAATAAAGATGTTCAAAAATATCTAAAAAGAAAACTTCCATATGATCCAGCAATACCACTCCTTGGTATATATTCAGAAAAAAAGAAAACTCTCATTTGAAAAGATACATGCAGATAAATATAAAGAAATATTACTCAGTCATGAAAAAGAATAAAATATTGCAATTTGTAGCATCATAGACAGACCTAGAGAAGATTATGCTTAGTGAAATAAGTGAGACAGAGAAAGGCAAATACTATATGATATCACTTATGTGTGGAATATAAAAAATAATACAAATGTATCTATATGCAAAACAGAAACAGACTCACAGACATAGAAACAAACTTATGGTTACCAAATGGGAGGCGGGTGGGAAGGGACAAATTAGGAGTATGAAATTAACAGATACAAGCTACTATACATAAAATAAATAAGCAAGAATGATTTACTGTGCAGCACAAGGAATTATACCCAATATTTTGTAATTATAGAATATAATTTGCAAAAATACCCCAAAACAGATTGTGCTGTACACCTGAATCTAACAAAATATTGTGAACTAACTTTTCTTCAGTTAAAAAATAGTAGAAGTAAGGAAATATAAAAAAGTCATAGAAGAAATGAGTGTATTGTGAACAAATACATGCCAACAAATTTGACAACCTGGAAGAAATAGATACATTCCTAGAAGCATACATCTACCAAGACTGAATCATGAAGAAATAGAACATTTGAACAAACTGATTACTATTAAGGATATTGAATCAGTAATCACAAACCTCCCAATAAGCAAAAGTGCAGGAAAAGATGGATTCACTAGTGAATTCAACCCAACATTTAAAACAGAATTAATACTAATACTTATGAAACTCTTCCAAAAATAGAAGAGGACGGAACACTTCTAAACTCATATTACCCTGATACAAAAACATACAAGAGACCACAAATAACTAAATATTTCAGGCCAATATCCCTGATGAACATAGATGCAAATGTCCTCAACAAAATATTAGCAAACGAAATTTAACTATATATTAAAAGGATCATACTCTATGGTTATGTGGGATTTATTCCAGGGATGCAATTATGGATCAACATCCACAAATCAATCAATGTGATGCAACACATTAACAAACTTGAAGATAAAAAACATATGATCATCTCAATAGATACTTAAAGAGTATTTGACAATACTCAACATGCATTTATGACAAAAACTGTCCAGAAAGTGGGCATAGAGGGAACCTACCTCAACATAATAAAGACCATGTATGACAAACCCACAGCTAACATCATATTCAATGGTGAAAAGCTGAAAGCTTTTTATCTAAGATCAGGAACAGCAATGATGCCCACTCTTGCCACCTTTATTCAACATACTATTGGAAGTCCTAGGCAGAGAAATTAGTAATAAGAAGAAATCTATGTTATCCTATTTAGATAGAAGTATGTAAAACTCACTATTTTCAGATGACGTGGTATTACACACCAAAAACACTGAAGACTCCACCAAAAAAAAATGTTAGAACTGATAAACAAATTCAGTAAAAGCAAGATACAGAATCAATATAAATTTTTTTCTATACGCTAATAACATAATATCAGAGAAATGGAGAAAAGAATCCCCTTTACAAATGCATTCAAAAGAATAAAATATATAGGAATAAATGTAAGGAAGGAGGTAAAAGACCTGTACACTGAACACTATATGACAATGATGAAAAAATTGAAGATACAAATAATGGAAAGATATTCTGTGCTCATGGATTGGAAGAATTATTATTGTCAAAATATCCATACTACCCAAAGCAATCTACAGATTCAATGCAATCCCAATCAAAATTCCAATGGTGTTTTTAACAGAAATAGAACAAACAATCCTAAAATTTGTATGGAACTATGAAAGACCCCAAAATACAATGGATTTTAGTATATTGATCTTGTATACTGCAACCTTCTTGAACTTGTTTATTAGTTCTAATATTTTTTAGCGGATTAATTACCATTTTCTATATATAAGATGATGTCTGTGAATAGAGATTGTTTTATTTCTTCCTTTCCAATTTTGATGCTTTTTATTTCTTTTTCTTGTCTAATTGTCCGGGAGAGAAGCTCTAACACAATGTTTAATAGAAACAGCAAGAGTGAACATACTTCTTGTTTTCCTGAGCTTAGGGGGAAAACGCTCATTCTTTTACAATTAAGTATGATGTTGGTTGTGGGGTTTTTATAGATGCATTTTATTGAGAAAGTTGCCTTGTTTTTATTTTGTTGAGTGCTTTTATCATGTTACCGTGTTGGATATTGTCAAATGCTCTGTCTGCATTTACTCTGAGGATCATGTAATTTTTGTCCTTTAGCCTATTTTTGTGGTATACTACATTAATTGATTTTCATATGTTAAACTCACCTTGCATTCCTGGCATAAATCCAACTTGATCATCCTGTGTAATCCTTTTTATATATTTCTGGTTTCTATGTATTATAATTTTGTTGAATATTTTTGCTTCTATATTTATGTCTTATTGGTCTATAATTTCTTTTCTTGTGTATCTGGGTAACCCTGGTTTCATCAAATTGTGAAGTTTTCTCAAGTTGAGATTTTCCAAGTTCTTGGTATAACAAATTATTTTTCATTGTATTCTGAACTTTTTGGCTATTTTGTTATGACTCTGAATTCTATTTAATCAGCTTTTTTCTCCCTAGAAATTCACCTTTTTAGGTATAATGCACAGACTCAGGTTCAAGTGGATGGTTAGTTTTCTGCTGGACTCACTGTTATCACCCTGGCAAATGCCGAACTTGGATTCCCCCTACCTTGCCCTACCTCACTGTCAGCAGGTGGTGGTTGAAGATCATTATCCTTCTTGGCCCTTCTTATGCCTCTCAGCAGGGCATTAACTCATAGTACTGATTGTTTCTGTGTGAGAGCTGGAAGTTCAGCTCGCAATTCGGCCCCACTGATGTGAATGAAGGGGAGAGGATAGCAATAGAGGAAAGCAAAGTGCAAACTATCACCACCTGGCACTGCTTCTTTCTGCCCCATTACCAGTGGTTTGGAGTGGAAAATCAGCTCCCTGTTTTGCCTCACTGATACTGGGAGGGGTGATCAGGAAATGGAGTACTGAAAATCACTTCCTAGCACTATGTTACTCTACCTTGTTGCCAGGTGGAGGTGACAGTTCAGCTACCCTCTGGACTCTGCTGATATGGGGCTAGGAGGAAGAACAGTTTCAATGAGTATCAGTTCTCTCTACTTCTTATTGCCTTGTTCTGCCCTGTTGCTGCCTGGTAGACTTGGAATCTCAGTATCCCCCTGGTTCCTGCTGATACTGGAGCAGGAGTGGGAAGTAAGTGCTGACCAGGACTTCCCTATATCACTTTACTCCATTTTATTGTTGCTGAGTGTAGACTGAAATTCAGCAACATCACCCCCACACGCTACTGACACCACCTCTGCAAAAACAGAGCACTGACTTACACTATCATGCACTGAAGAGAGGTGGAAGTTCAGCTTCCAGATAGGCCCTGCTCATACTACATTGGCAGGAAGAGTGAAGTGCTGGCTAGTACTGCCTTGCACCACCTTGTTCTGCTTCTTTGTCACTGGGTAGGTTTAGGAGTTCAGATCCCTGATTGGTATTTCTGACAATGGATGGAGATAGTGTGTGGAGGAAGTTTTTCTTTTGGTGTTTGGCTGGAGTAGGGCAGGTATTATGTTTTTAAAAAAGTTTTTTCTGTTCTGTGTGCCACATTTATTCCAATCCTTTGGCTACAGTGAGAAGGATTTTCTTGTAGCTTTTTTTTGGTATGTGCCAATTGTATGTTCCAGGTTGCACACTTCTCACAGTGTCCCATAGTGATATATGAGAGCCTAAAAGGAAACCCGGGGAACTTCCCACCACACTGTTTCTCAGATCCTGAAGTCCGTAGGTATTTTGCCTTATTCTTTCTACTTTTCAGTCTTTCTACGTTTGTTTGTTATGTCCAGACCTTTTTAGTTGTAAAAGGGAGGGCTAGCGAGGAACTGGGTGATTACTTTGTCTTGACTGGAATTGGAAGTCATAAATCTGTTTTAACAAGCCCTCCAGGTGATTCTAAGGTATGATCAAGTTTGAGAACAATTGCTTTGCATAGTCTCTCAACCTGTCCCTCCCCACACGATGCCAATTTCAGTTTCATTTGGAAACTTGGACTCTCAGTGTTAGGTGAATCTTTCAAGACCTCCCTTCCATACCCCAAATATCTGATTCTTGGAACATTAACAACTAG
The DNA here is from genome assembly GCF_949752795.1 of Hyperoodon ampullatus. Classification (NCBI taxonomy): domain Eukaryota; kingdom Metazoa; phylum Chordata; class Mammalia; order Artiodactyla; family Ziphiidae; genus Hyperoodon; species Hyperoodon ampullatus. Next base: position 55,435,822 of record NC_136913.1, read on the forward strand.
TCCTGTGTACTCAGCTTAGATACATCCTGTGATGGCGAGGTCACTTGATATCAAGAGGCCATTTCTTTTAGAAAGTTCTCCTTTGTTCCAAGTTGAAAATCATCTCTATGTGACTTATATCCATACATCCCAGTTTGGACCCTCTGTGAGGTGTCATGTCTTCAGAGCTCAGAAGACAGAAACCAAATGTCCCTGAGTGTACTGCAAGCCAACCAGCCCCCAGATCAAGGGAACTGGTTTCTTATCTCCTCATGACCCAGTGACCTCTATGTGGATATATTCCCATACATCTGTTTCCCTCTTAAAATATGGGACCCAGATAGTCTGAATAGATAGAGTATCACATTTGTAGCTCTGGATCAGCATTTCCTGAAGTGAATTTTTACTGAACACTGGTCACATAAAATGTTCTACAGAGAAAAATTCCTGTGGTCAAATAAGTTTAGTAAATACTGCACCTATAATTCCATCATGGAGAGTCACAATGCAATTTGCATATTAGAGAATTTAGAAGTCTATAGTCAAAAAATATTTTAATTTTCTTGAGCTTGGAATTTCACAAAAGTGTTTTCATATAGAGTTTATTTTTTTTAACTAACTCTTACTAACAACTCATAGAAGGAACTTCCTTTTAGAATGCCTGTGGTATAAATAAGTGATTTTAAAATTACTTTATTCACTCTTTCAAATAAATATGTATTGCCTAGTATTTGCTAGACTGAGTACTATGAATGTTCAAACATTAGTTAATGTTTCTATTTATACAGCTTGCATTACTATTTCTTCTGTTAGCCACATCTTTCTATTAACTGAGTTTGCAGGTGGGTACATTCCCTAAGTTTGTTTACAGATGCCAGTGATAAGTCTCATCTCTTTTCTCTGAGACCATTGTTTTTTGTGGTTGTTTTCTGTTTGTTTTTGTTGTTAGACACAAGTGCATAACCTTACATGTATATTCCAGTTGAACTTCTTGGTTTTGGCTCATAATCCCAGCCTTTTCAGACTGATTTTAGCTACTTAATTATATCCAAAGTCTTTGTTCCACAATGAGTTCTGAAAAATGAGTGCTTAATAAATGTGACTTAATTGATTTAACTCACATGAGATAGGGAGAGTTTCATGCCAATCACAACTAAGATGAGTTCAGCAAACCCATTTGTTGGTTACAGAGTGAATCTTTGACTGAGAATACTGATAATGACAATCAGGTATATATCTGTATGGAAAGACTCTCTAGAGCCTGGGAGGAGGGTCTAATTAGTGGAAGTCTTGAGTCATGTTGAGCAAAAATTCTGTAAGATTGAAACCATAACTTAGAATAATGGTAATAGCAATAATGTTTCAAGTCTTTACATTTGCACAGCACTTTACAGTTTTCAAATCATTTTCCACATTGATTATCTAACTTGATCCACAGAACAAAAAATGCAATAGGAAAGGTAGGTAATGATTGGCGTGAACACTAGGTACCACTTCTTCCTCTTGAATTACAGACTCAGATTACAGGAGTCCACTGTGGTTTATTTGGATTAAACCTCTGCCTGTGTGTAGGGACCACTTAACCATACTACATATGGGTACAACATAGCAGTTGTTAACAACAGATGTGTATTAATTAAGCAATATTTTTTACCACATAGTGAGTACATAATACGACTTCTGAGACTGACTGCATCCATTTGTGGTCTGAGCCATCTCCCTTCCTCTGATACCTTATTAGACATTCATCTTTAATGTTCATTCTAGGCTAACTCTCAGTATAACTCTGAGTGGGTATGTTTACCCTTTTAAACTTTTGTTCCTACATCTATAAAACGTTGGAGACTGAATCAGGGGGAATTGGACAAGCCATAGAACCATGGATTTTCATGGAGGACATCTCAGGGAGTGAAAGGGGGCTAACAAGGTAGGAATTACATAATTCTTAAGATTCCTTTCAACTTTCACTTTTTATGGTTCTATAATCTAGAATCCAAGATGAGCAGTGGCAGAGTAGAAAAAAACATGGGCTTTTGTATCTGTAACCAAGTTTGGATTTGGAGACTGGGACTTAGAAGCTGTGTGCTCTTAAGAAAGTTATTTAACTCACTGACCTTAGTTCTCTCATCTCTGAAATGGAAATGAGTTCCTGATTTGGGGGGTTAATGAGATGATGTTTACTGTTCATTCAATTCATATTCATGTCAGACTCATGTCGATTGTTTCACATATATCACAATTTTCTTCATAACACTTTTCACTACCTGCTATTATTTACAGTTGAGTCTTGAACACATGAATTTGAATTGTGTAGGTCCACTTATACATGGATCATTTCAATAGTACAAAACTACAGTACTACACAATTCACAGTTGGTTGAATCAATGGATGCAGATACGGAGGTACTGAACCATATATATGGAGGGCTGACTATAAGTTAAAAAGGATTTTCAACTGCACAGAGGGTCAGCGTCCTAACCTCTGCATTGTTCAAAGGTCATCTCTATTTTTATATCTTATTTTTTTTTGTCTGCCTTTACCCACTCCTTGAAGAGGAAAGTCAACCATCTTGTTCAATAAATTGCCACATCTAATTTAATACACACAATGACTCTATGAAGTATTATTACCATTTAAAAGTTGAAGAAGTCTAGATTCAGAAGTAAAATAATTTTCCCCAAATCACACAAATTGTAAGTGTTCAAACACAGATCTGCATGACTCATAGCAATACTTTTAACCTCTATGTTCTGTGGCTCTCCCAGCTGGTGCTCTAAAATCTGTATAAAATTTGTCCCACATATTTACCCCCAAATGTCATTGGAACTCTGGGCATATAACTGTAGTAACAAAGTCTTCTCTTCCTTTTCTCCTTCTACCCTTTGTTCTCATGTTGCCTAATTGTAACTCTCTGACTGCTTTGACCAAAACAGTCTGGTGAAAGTTATCCTATCCTGTTTCAGAAGCTAGGCCTTAATTGACTAGTAGCTTCTAATTCCTGTCCTTTAAGGACTTTCTAGGGACCCTTGCTAATTCCCGTCTCTTGAACACTCTCTAGGAACTCTGAGCTATCTTGTAAACAGTCTGAGTAGCATAACAACACCTTGCTGAAAAGGTCCCATATAAGCAGTCTAATCTACAGTCCCAGCTGAGCCCAGTCTTCCAGGATTCCCAGACAAGGAATCAGATATATGAGTGAAGCTATCTTGGACCCTCCAGGGCAGTCCATCTCCCAGCTGAATACCACCAACTGACTTCAGTCAACACCAAGTGGAGCAGAAGAATCATCCAGCTAGACCCTGCTTAAATTCCTAATCAACAAAAATAATATAATCAAATGGTTGTGTTTTAAGCCACTAAGTATTGGGGAGTAGTTTTGTTCACAGCAATAGTCACTATTACAATTAGAGCTATGCAAAGATGAACTGGGCTGCCTCTGGTCCCTGGAGGTGATTATCTTCCTGTCACTAGAAACGTACAAGAAAGATTTGGATAGCAACTTGAAAAGATGCTTTAGAAAGAATTTCAGTAACAGAAAATACTTTTGAACTAAATTATTAGTTTGTAAACATGGATACCCTTCAGAATCTCCTGGAATGTTTGTTTTAGAACACAGATTCTTGTCCCCCCAGTGTATTAGTCAAGGTTCTCAGAGAAACAGAACCATAAGATATGTATAAATAAAGAGATTTATTTTGAGGAATTGGCTTACATGATTGTGGAGGCTTGGTGAATCAAAAACCTGATGTGAGAGACCATCAGGCTGGAAACTCAGGAAATAATTGTAGTTTGAGAGTGAATGCAATCTGGTGGAGAATTCCCTCTTGTTCAGGGGATGTACACATTTCATTATATTCAGGCATTCAGTTGATTGGATGAGGCTTACCCACATTATAGAGAGTAATATGCTTTACTTAGAGTCCACCAATTTAAATGTAAATTTTATCCAGAAATACCCTCACAGCCATCTCCACTAGCTCAGTCCCTGTGACCTTACTCTGTAAGGACAACATTTCAGATGGACATCTAGGCCAACAGCTTAGTTGTCTGGTTGGTATCACAGACTTAGGACCCAAACTGAACCACCTGAGCTCTTTACTGTGAAAGGAAAGAAGTCATTATTACATACAAGACTACATTTTAGTCTTCAGAGAAGGAGAAGTATGTGGCCTCCATCCAAAGAGAAATATGGTTTTCTTCTATTAACCTAGCCCATGTAATTAGTCTTCTATCCTGAACGCCAGCTAATTATTTTTGCTGAGCCTTGTTATTTGAATGATTTGAGAAAATAATTATAATAATTGCTAACACTTGTTATACATTTACTATATTGTGGGCAGTCTTCAAAATGCTTTAGAATTCACTTAACACTTAAAACAACCCTATGAGATATATAGTTTTATCACTCCCAATTTTCACTTTAGGAAACTGACAGGGAAGTGAAGTAGTTTTCCATATCTACGAAACTAGTAATGACAAAAGTACGATTCGAGTCCAGGCAACTAGGCTCCTGAGCCTGTGTTTTTAATTATTATGTTAATATTTTTTCTGGTTTCAGAGAACTAGTTCTCCTGAAGGTAAGTTTCCATAAGGAGTTAATCAAGCTCTACTGGTTTCCACACGCTTTACTCTACAAGCTTCCATTTCCAGGTAGAACCTCCAGAACTTGGAGACTCCCAGGAGTGCCTGGATAAATTACTTAGGCAACCCTACTTTCCAGATCCACTATAAAGAATCAGAGAACCATAGACCTTTAGTGCTAGAGTCATTCAATCCAGTAGTCCCAAACTAGGATGATTATTAGAATAACCAGTGAAACAGGTTAAATTACTGATTCCTAGACACCACCCAAACCTACTGAATCAGAACCTTTGCAGCTTGGGATCTGGAAGCTGCATTTTTACAGGCTATTGTAATGATCAGTCAGGTTTAGGAAATGTTCTACTTGAATACTCTGCCCTTTAATCTCTCTAAAATGTTCCTACTGCATATTATTTCAGCCCCTGTTTGTACCTTCTGTTCTTTGTCACTCCCAGCCACCACCAATACTCACACATCCTTTCTCACAAACATACCACAGATCTGATTAATCTCAGGTTAGCTCCACCAGCAGGTTTCCCCCCTTAAGTTGGCCTGAAATCTCCCTCCTTATATCTTCATTTTTGGTCCTGGTTCTGCCATTAGAAGCTAGAGTTAATGTCTATCACAACTTCAATTAAATAGTTCTCTGTATCTTTGAGGAGAGCTATCAAATTTTCTCTAAGTTTTCTCTTATTGGGGGTAAATATCTTCAGTTCATTTATTGCTTTTCATATGACAGTTTTGAGTCCCTGAATTCTTCTCACTCCCCTCTGGACATGTTCCACTTTATAGTTTGGTCCCACTTAGAATATGGTATCTTGATCTGGACAAAGTAATCTAGATGTGGCCTTATAATTGCTGACAAGTGTCTCTTCCCACATTCTGAACATTCTATACCTATTACTACATCCTAAAATGGTGTTAGTTTTTGGAGCAGCCTATCACTCTCTGCACTCACAAGGGCTTGCAAACATCTATCCACCTCCTTTAAGTCTTTTTCACATTAGGACATGAGTGTCATCTTCTTATGTGAAAAAGCTGTGCTAGGCTGAATAATGGCCTCCTAAAGATGTTCACATCCTAGTCCCCAGAATCTGTGAATATGTTACATTACATGGCAAGAGAAACTTTATAAATGTGATTAAGTTAAATATCTTCAGATATGAAGATTATCCTGAATTATCTGGGTGGCTTCTGTGTAATCACAAGGGGGAGAAAGGAGGGTCAGAATGAGAGAGAAATTTGATGATTCTACACTGCTTGCTTTGAATATGGAGAAAGAGGCCACAAACCAAGAAATGCAGATGATCTATAGAAGCAGGAAAATCAAGGAATTGGATTCTCCCCTAGAACATCCAGAAAGTAACTCTGTCTTGATGACTCCTTGATTTTAGTCCAATGAGATCTGCATTTGACTTCTGACATCAATAACTATAACATGATAAATTTTATTGTTTTAACCCAGTAAGTTTGTGGTAACTTGTTAAAGCAGCAATAAGAAACTAATCCAAATTCATCGTTTTTTGTAGGAACTTTAGAATGACAGAGTTGGAAGGGTAACAGTAGATCATCTAGTACAACTAATAGGAATATAGAGGCTCAGAAAGGGAAAGATACTTATCCAAAGTCACACAGAAAGTAATTAGTAGGTCTGGGACTAGAATTCAGGTCTCCTGCCTTTTGGGCTAGGGCTATTTCCCCGCCACTACACCACCCTTTAACTACCTCTTATGGAATAAGAGAAATTTCAAAAGGACCAAAGAGAGAATTATGGGATTGAGAATCTGTAACACTTTAAGAGCATGAAATGTGATCAATGGCGGGAAAGGAATTAATCTGAGGTGTCACAATGAGTCAGTGCCAGAGCCAATCAGTGACTCACATCTCCAAATCTTAGGTCTCACTACTGTGTCACAGTGCCTGTCTTTGGACACACATGTTGCATTTCCTTTAACCATTTTCAGCCATTTTACTCCTCTAGCTCCTTATAACTCTACGTAGCTCTGATTAATGGTAGGAGCTGAGGAGTAGTGAGGGTAAAAATCACTAGTCTGGTTTCTGTGCCAACACAGTTTTTCCACAGTTACTGAGCACTTGACACTTGGAAACATTTCACTTTGCAGATGACCTTTGTAAAAGTGTATTTTGTCTTGGTTTTGTTTAATAGGAAAATAAAATTTAATTTTAAACTCCCAAGTTTTCTTTAGCACATTTTGCCTGCAGTGAATGAATGCAAATAATTTCACTATTTGCTTCTTTTCCAAGCTACTGGGTCTTTTAGAGCTGGTGGAAAACTAAGGGGGGGTGGTGATGAGCGTGTTCAAATAATGCAGAGATAGAAAGAGAGAGGACGACTGACAGACTTTCTTTGTAGGATTCTATCACAGGCCCTGGAGTGATACAGATGTAGGTCCAAATCCCAATTACATGACTTATTGGTGCATCAATTTTAGCAGTTTCCTTTACTTCTGGATGAGTTTCCTCATGTTTAAAGTGGGGATAGTAATGGTATTTACCTTTTAGAGTTGTCAAGAGGATTAAATATGATAGTGCACATAAAAGACAGCAAATTATTTGACACAGAGGAAGCACTTAAGAAATGGTAGCTCTTCTAATTTTGGTATTGTTTTCACATTGCAGGAATGACAAAGTCTGGGGTGTTCAAACAACCTGATGACAGAAGAGAAACCACCTAATTCTTTCCCTAGATTCAGCAAGTGCCCATTGTTCTGGCCTTGGTAGTCATCTTGGCTCAATAGATATTTGTTTCAAGGGTCAGCTTAGGGTCAAACGGTACACTAGATAGGGAGAATTGTGACCTGGAAATCAGGAATCCTTAGTTCAAGTCTCATATTGGTCACTGACTTGCTCAATGATCATGACCAATTTACTGCCTTCTCTAGGCTTTAATAGCATTATCTGTAAAATGGGAGGAGGATTAATTAAGTTATTCATTCATTTATTCATTTATTCATTCTAGCATATCTCACAACTGATAACCATGACCCAGTTGAGAATGCACCAACAATAAGAAGCATTTTGACGGGTTAGTGAAATGGCCAGATATATATTTCTTTGATAGATCACTCTGGAAAATGTTGAGAGCAGTCTGGAAGGCGAGAAAAGAGGCAGAGTGAATGAAGTATATAAGGAGATGAGTGAGATTAACCTAATGGGTGATACATTATAAAAGTAAATAAGAAATTTCAGAAAATATGGAAATAAAAGTAAAGTCCCAAATCTCACCATTTAATTACAAATTCTATTAGCATTTGGGCCCACGGACTAGTTTTTAAAAAAACATTTACTTGTTAAAATATTTATAACCAGTGTCCTTCTTATCTTATAAGCATGTCCATATGCCTTAAGTTTTATTTTAAATGTCACCATAATATCCTATTAAATGTATGCTATTGTCTGACATTTGTATTGTTTCCTACTTCTCAGTAGCTTTTTTTTTTATTAGTTTCTGCTTTATAACAAAGTGAATCAGTTATACATATACATCTGTTCCCATATCCCTTCCCTCTTGTGTCCCCCTCCCTCCCACCCTCGCTATCCCACCCCTCCAGGAGGTCACAAAGCACCGAGCTGATCTCCCTGTGCTATGCGGCTGCTTCCCACTAGCTATCTACCTAAGGTTTGGTAGTGTATATATGTCCATGTCTCTCTCTCGCTTTCTCACAGCTTACCCTTCCCCCTCCCCATATCCTCAAGTCCATTCTCAAGTAGGTCTGTGTCTTTATTCCTGTTTTACCCCTAGGTTCATCATGACATTTTTTTTCTAAAATTCCATATATATGTGTTACAATATGGTATTTGTCTTTCTCCTTCTGACTTATTCACTCTCTATGACAGACTCTAGGTCTATCCACGTCATTACAAATAGCTCAGTTTCGTTTCTTTTATGGCTGAGTAATATTCCATTGTATATATGTGCCACATCTTCTCTATCCATTCATCTGATGATGGACACTTAGGTTGTTTCCATCTCCGGGCTATTGTGAATAGAGATGCAATGAACACTTTGGTACATGTCTCTTTTTGAATTATGGTTTTCTCAGGGTATATTCCTAGTAGTGGGATTGCTGGGTCATATGGTAGTTCTATTTGTAGTTTTTTAAGGAACCTCCATACTGTTCTCCATAGTGGCTGTACCAATTCATATTCCCACCAGCAGTGCAAGAGTGTTCCCTTTTCTCCACACCCTCTCCAGCATTTATTGTTTCTAGATTTTTTGATGATGGCCATTCTGACTGGTGTGAGATGATATCTCACTGTAGTTTTGATTTGCATTTCTCTAATGATTAATGATGTTGAACATTCTTTCATGTGTTTGTTGGCAGTCTGTATATCTTCTTTGGAGAAATGTCGATATAGGTCTTTGGCCCATTTTTGGATTGCGTAGTTTGTTTTTTTTTTTTGCTATTGAGCTGCATGAGCTGCTTATAAATTTTAGAGATTAATCCTTTGTCAGTTGCTTCATTTGCAAATATTTTCTCCCATTCTGAGGGTTCCCTTTTGGTCTTGTTTATGGTTTCCTTTGCTGTACAAAAGTTTTGAAGTTTCATTAGGTCCATTTGTTTATTTTTGTTTTTATTTCCATTTCTCTAGGAGGTGGGTCTCAAAGGATTTTGCTGTGATTTATGTCATAGAATGTTCTGCCTATGTTTTCCTCTAAGAGTTTGATAGTTTCTGGCCTTACATTTAGGTCTTTAATCCATTTTGGGCTTATTTTTGTGTATGGTGTTAGGGAGTGATCTAATCTCATACTTTTACATGTCCCTGTCCAGTTTTCCCAACACCACTTATTGAAGAGGCTGTCCTTTCTCCACTGTACATTCCTGCCTCCTTTATCAAAGATAAGGTGACCATATGTGCGTGGATTTATCTCCGGGTTTTCTATCATGTTCCATTGATCTATATTTCTGTTTTTGTGTCAGTACCATACTGTCTTGATTACTGTAGCTTTGTAGTACAGTCTGAAGTCAGCAAGCCTGATTCCTCCGGCTCCATTTTTTGTTCTTAAGATTGATTTGGATATTCGTGGTCTTTTGTGTTTCCATACAAATTGTGAAAATTTTTGTTCTAGTTCTGTGAAAAATGTCAGTGGTAGTTTGGATTACACTGAACCTGTAGAATGCTTTGGATAGTAGAATCATTTTCACAATGTTGATTCTTCCAATCCAAGAACATGGTATATCTCTCCAACTATTTGTATCATCTTTAATTTCTTTCATCAGTGTCTTATAAATTTCTGCATACAGATCTTTCATCTCCTTAGGTAGGTTTATTCCTAAATATTTTATTCTTTTTGTTCAAAGGTAAATGGGGGCGCTTCCTTAATTTCACTTTCAGTTACTTCATCATTAGGGTATAGGAATGCCAGAGATTTCTGTGCATTAATTTTGAATCCTGCTACTTTACCAAATTCATAGAGTAGCTCTAGTAGTTATCTGGTATCATCTTCAGGATTCTCTATGTATAGTATCATGTCATCTGCAAACAGTGACAACTTTACTTCTTCTTTTCCGATTTGGATTCCTTTTATTCCTTTTTCTTCTCTGATTGCTCTGGCTAAAACTTCCAAAACTATGTTGAATAAGAGTGGTGAGAGTGGGCCACCTTGTCTTGTTCCTGATCTTAGTGGAAATGTTTTCAGTTTTTCTCCATTGTGGACGATGTTGACTGTGGGTTTGTCATATATGGCCTTTATTATGTTGAGGAAATTTCCCTCTATGCCTACTTTCTGCAGGGTTTTTATCATAAATGGGTGTTGACTTTTGTCGAAAGCTTTCTCTGCATCTATTCAGATGATCATATGTTTTTTCTCCTTCAATTTGTTAATATGGTGTATTATGTTTATTGATTTGCATATATTGAAGATCCTTGCATTCCTGGAATAAACCCCACTTGATCATGGTGTATGATATTTTTAATGTGCTGTTGGATTCTCTTTGCTAGTATTTCATTGAGCATTTTTGCATCTATATTCATCAGTTATATTGCCCAGTAGTTTTCTTTCTTTGTGACATCCTAGTCTGGTTTTGGTATCAAGGTGATGGTGGCCTTGTAGAATGGGTTTGGGAGTGTTCTTCCCTCTGCTATATTTTGGAAGAGTTTGAGAAGGATAGGTGTTATCTCTTCTCTAACTGTTTGATAGGATTTGCCTGTGAAGCCATCTGGTGCTGAGCTTTTGTTTGTTGGAAGATTTTTAATCACAATTTCAATTTCAGTGCTTGTGATTGGTCTATTCATATTTTCTATTTCTTCCTGATTCAGTCTTGGCATGTTGTGCATTTCTAAGAATTTGTCCATATCTTCCAGGTTTTCCATTTTACCGGCAAATAGTTGCTTGTAATAATCTCTCATGATCTTTTGTATTTCTGCAGTGTCAGTTGTTACTTCTCCTTTTTCATTTCTAATTCTATTGATTTGAGTCTTCTCCCTTTTTTTCTTGATGAATCTGGCTAATGGTTTATCAATTTTGTTTTTCTTCTCAAAGAACCATCTTTTAGTTTTATTGATCTTTGTTATCATTTCCTTCATTTCTTTTTCATTTATTTCTGATATGATTTTTATGATTTATTTCCTTCTGCTACCTTTGGGTGTTTTTTGTTCTTCTTTCTCTGTTTGCTTTATGTGCATGGTTAGGTTGTTTATTCGAGATGTTTCCTGTGTCTTATGGTAGGATTGTATTGCTATAGACTTCCCTCTTAGGACTGCTTTTGCTTCATCCCATAGGTTTTGGGTCGTCGTGTCTCCATTGTCATTTTTTTCTTGGTATTTTTAAATTTCCTCTGTGATTTGTTCAGTGATCACTTCGTTATTTAGTAGTGTATTGTTTAGTCTCCATGTGTTTGTATTTTTTACAGATTTTTTCCTGTAATTGATATCTAGTCTCATAGAGTTGTTTTCAAAAAAGATACTTGATACAATTTCAATTTTCTTAAATTTACCATGGCTTGATTTGTGACCCAGGCTATGGTCTATCCTGGAGAATGTTCCATGAGCACTTGAGAAAAATGTGTATTCTGTTGTTTCTGGATGGAATGTCCTATAAGTATCAATTAAGTCCATGTTGTTTAATGTATCATTTAAAGCTTGTGTTTCCTTATTTATTTTCATTTTGGATGATCTGTCCATTGGTGAAATTGGGGTGTTAATGTCCCCACTCTGAATGTGTTACTGTCGATTTCCCCTTTTATGGCTGTTAGTATTTGCCTTATGTATTGAGGTGCTCCTATGTTGGGTGCATAAATATTTACAATTGTTTTATCTTCTTGGATCAATTCCTTGATCATTATGTAGTGTCCTTCTTTGTCTTTTCTAATAGTCTTTATTTTAAAGTCTATTTTGTCTGATACGTGAACTGCTACTCCAGCTTTCTTTTGGTTTCCATTTGCATGGAATATCTTTTTCCATCCCCTTACTTTCAGTCTGTAGGTGTCTCTATGTCTGAAGTGGGTCTCTTGTAGTCAGCATATATATGGGTCTTGAGTTTGTATCCATTCAGCTAATCTGTGTCTTTTGGTGGGAGCATTTAGTTCATTTACATTTAAGGTAATTATCGATATGTCTTTTCCTATTCCCATTTTCTTCATTGTTTTTTGTTTGTTTTTGTCGGTCTTTTCCTTCTCTTGTGTTCCTTGCCTAGATAAGTTCCTTTAGCATTTCTTGTAAAGCTAGTTTGGTGGTGCTGATCTCTCTCAGTTTTGCTTGTCTGTAAAGGTTTTAATTTCTCCATCAAATCTGAATGAGATCCTTCCTGGGTAGAGCAATCTTTGTTGTAGGTTTTTCTCTTTCATCACTTTAAATATGTCCTGCCAGTCCCTTCTGTCTTGCAGAGTTTCTGCTGAAAGATCAGCTGGTAATCTTATTGGGATTCACTTGTGTGTTATTTGCTGTTTTTCTCTTGCTGCATTTAATATGTTGTCTTTGTATTTAATTTTTGACAGTTTGAATAATATGTGTCTTGGCATATTTCTCCTTGGATTTATGCTGTATGGGACTCTCTGTGTTTCCTGGTCTTGATTAACTATTTCCTTTCCCATATTAGGAAAGTTTTCAACTATAATCTCTTCAAATATTTGCTCAGTCCCTTTCTTTTTCTCATCTTTTTTCTGGAACACCTATATTTCGAATGTTGGTGTGTTTAATGTTGTCCCAGAAGTCTCTGGGACTGTACACAGTTCTTTATTTATTTTTTCTTTATTCTGCTCTGCCGTAGTTATTTCCACTATTTTATCTTCCAGGTCACTTATCCGTTTTTCTACCTCAGTTTTCTGCTATTGATCCCAACTAGAGTATTTTTAATTTCATTTAGTTTGTTGTTCATTGTTGCTTGTTTCATCTTTAATTCTTCTAGGTCCTTGTTAAATGTTTCTTGCATTTTGTCTATTTCCAAGATTTTGGATCATCTTTACTATCATTATTCTCAATTCTTTTTCAGGTAGACTGTCTATTTCCTCTTCATTTGTTACTTCTGGTGGGTTTTTATCTTGCTTCTTTATGTGCTCTGTGTTTTTCTGTCTTCTCATTTTGCTTATCTTACTGTGTTTGGGGTCTCCATTTTGCAGGCTGCATGTTTGTAGTTTCTGTTGTTTTTTGTGTCTGTCCTCAGTGACTAAGGTTGGTTCAGTGAGTTGTGTAAGCTTCCTGGTGGTGGGGACTAGTGTCTGTTCTGGTGGATGAGCCTGGATCTTGTCTTTCTGGTGGGCAGGTCCATGTCTGGTTGTGTGTTTTGGGGTGTCTGTGTACTTATTATGATTTTACACAGCCTCTCTGCTAATGGGTGGGTTTGTGTTCCTGTTTTGCTCTTTGTTTGGCATAGGTTGTCCAGCACTGTATCTTGCTGGTCGTTGAGTGAAGCTGGGTGCTGGCATTGAGACGGAGATCTCTGGGCGATTTTCACCAGTTGATATTATGTGCTGTTGGGAGGTCTCTTTTGGACTAGTGTCATGAATTTGGCTCTCCCACCTCAGAGGCACAGCAGTGACTCGTGGCTGCAGCACCAAGAGCGTTTTATCCACGTGGCTCTTGATAAAAGGGAGAAAAAGTAGAAAGAAAGAAACAAAGAACAAAAGAAAGAAAGAAGATAAAGTAAAATAAAGTATAGTAAGATAAAATAAAATAAAGTTATTAAATTAAAAAATAATTATTCAGAAAATAAAATTTTAAAAAGAACAATAACAACAAAAAAAGGACGTATAGAACCCTAGGACAAATGGTGGAACCAAAGCTATACAGACAAAATCTCTCACAGAAGCATACACATACACACTCACAAAAAGAGGAAATGGGGAAACAATCATAAATCTTGCTCTCAAAGTCCACCTCCTCAATTTGGGATGATTCGTTTTCTATTCATGTATTCCACAGATGCAGGGTACATCAAGTTGATTGTGGAGCTTTAATCCACTGCTTCTCAGGCTGCTGGGAGAGATTTCCCTTTCTCTTCTTTGTTCTCACAGCTCCCGGGTCTCAGCTTTTATTTGACACCACCTCTGCCTGTAGGTCACCAGAGGGTGTCTCTTCTTCACACAGACAGGATGGGGTGAAAGGAGAAGCTGCTTCGGGGACTCTGGCTCACTCAGGCTGTGGGGACGGAGTGGTATGGAGTGCGGGGCGAGCCTGTGGCAGCAGAGGCTGGCAGGACATTGCACCAGCCTGAGGTGTGCCATTCATTCTCCCTGGGAAGTTGTCCCTGGATCCCGGGACCCTGGCAGTGGCAGGCTGTATAGGCTTCCAGAAGGGGCGTGTGGATAGTGACTTGTGCTCACACACAGGCTTCTTGGTGGTGGCACCAGCATCCTTAGCATCTCATGCCCTTCTCTGTGGTCCGCACTTTTAGCCGTGGCTCGTGCCCATCTCTGGAGTTCCTTTAAGCAGCGTTCTTAATCCTCTCTCCTCACACACCAGGAAACAAAGAGGGAAAAAAAGTCTCTTGCCTCTTCGGCAGGTCCAGACATTTTCCTGGACTCCATCCCGGCTAGCCATGGTACACTAACCCCCTGCAGGCTGTGTTCACACCACCAGACCTCTCCATGCGATACGACCATAGCCCGACCCTCAACTCCCAGTCCCGCCCACCCTGGCGGGTTAGCAGACAAGCCTGTCGGGCTGGTGAGTGCTGATCGCCACCGATCTTCTGTGCAGAAATCTTTCTGCTTTGCCCTCTGCCCCTCTGTTGCTGTGCTCTCCTCCGCGGCTCTGAAGCTTCCCCCCTCCGCCACCCACAGTCTCCGCCCACAAAGGGGTTTCCTAGTGTGTGGAAACCTTTCCTCCTTCACGGCTCCCTCCCGCTGGTGCAGGTCCCATCCCTATCCATTTGTCTCTGTTTATTCTTTTTTCTTTTTCCCTATCCAGGTACGTGGGGACTTTCTTGCCTTTTGGGAGGTCTGAGGTCTTCTGCCAGCATTCAGTAGGTGTTCTGTATGAGTTGTTCCACGTGTAGATGTATTTCTGGTTTATCTGTGGGGAGGAAGGTGATCTCCGTGTCTTACTCTTCTGCCAACTTCCCCTCCTTCCTAGCCATGTGTTTATTTTAATCCCAAACTCCTAATTTATTCCTCCCCCTCATTCCCCTTGGAAAACTACAAGTTTGCTTTCTATGTCTGTGCATCTATTTCTGTTTTTTTATGTCAGTTAATTTGTATCATTTTTTTAGATTCCACATATAAATAACATACAAAATTTGTCTTTCTCTGGCTTACTCCAATTAGTATGATAATCCCTAGGTCTATCCATGTTGCTGTAAATTGTATTATTTCATTCTTTTTTATGGGTGAGTAATATTCCAGTGTGTGTGTGTGTTTGTGTGTGTGTGTGTGTGTGTTTAATCTTTATCCATTCACCTGTCAATGAATATTTATGGTCGTTCCATGTCTTGGCTATTGTAAATAGTGTCATAGTGAAAATTGTGGTGCATGTATCTTTTCAAATTATGTTTTTCTCCAACTATATGCCCAGGAATGGGATTACAGGATCATATGGTAGTTCTATTTTTAGTTTTTTTAAGGAACCTCCATACTGCTCTCTGTAATGGCTGTATCAATTTACATTCCTACAAACAATGTAGGAGGGTAAGTTTTTCTCCACACCCTCTACAGCATTTATTATTTGTAGACTTTTTCATGATGGCCATTCACACCAGTGTGAGATGACACCTCATTGTGGTTTTGATTTGCATTTCTATGATATTTAACATTGTTGAGCATCTTTTCATGTGCCTTTTGGCCATCTGTATGTCTTCTTTGGAAAAAGGTCTATTTAAACCTGCTCATTCTTTGATTGGGTTTTTTTTTTCAGTATTGAGCTGTATGAGGTCTTTGTGTATTTTTGAGATTAATCCCTTGTCAGTTGCATTGTTTGCTGATATTTTCTCCCATTCTGTAGGTTGTATTTTTGTTTTATTTATGGTTTCCTTTGCTATGGAAAGCTTTTAAGTTTTATTAGGTACCATTTGTTTATGTTTGCTTTTACTAACATTAGAAGATGGAACAGACAAGATATTACTGCGATTTATGTCAAACTGTGTTCTGGATAAGCTTTCCTCTAGGAGTTTTTATACTATCCGGTTTTACATTTAGATATGTAATTCATTTTGAGTTTATTTTTGTGTATGGCATTAGAGAGTGTTCTAATTTTATTCTTTTACATGTAGCTGTTCAGTTTTCCCTGAAAGAGACTGTCTTTTCTCCATTGTATAATCTTGCCTCTTTTGTTATAAATTAATTGACCATACATGCATGGGTTTCTTTCTGGGCTTTCAATATTCTTCCATTGATCTATGTGTCTGTTTTTGTGTCAGTAACATACGGTTTTGATTACTGTAGCTTTGTAGTATATTCTGAAGTCAGGGGGCCTGATTCCTCCAACTCCATTTTTCTTTCTCAAGATTGCTTTGGCTATTCAGAGTCTTTTGCCTTTCCATATAAAATTTTAAAAAAAATTGTCCTAGTTTGTGAAAAATGTCATTGGTAATTTGATAGGGATTGTACTGAATCTGTAGATTGCCTTGGGTAGTGTAGTCATTTTGACAATATTGATTCTTCCAATCCAAAAATATGGTATATTTTTTCCTTCTGTTTTTGTCATTTTTGATTTCTGTCATCAACTTCTTGTAGTTTTTGGAGTACAGGTCTGTCATCTCCTTATGTAGGTTTATTGCTAGGTATTTTATTCTTTTTGATGCAATGGTAAATGGGATTGTTTCCTTAATTTCTCTTTCTGATCTTTCATTGTTAGTGTATAGAAATGCAAAAGATTTCTGTGTATTAATTTTGTATCCTGCAACTTTACTGAATTCATTGATGAGCTCTGGTAGTTTTCTGGTAGTGTCTTTAGGATTTTATGCATAGAGTATCATGTCATGTGCAAACACTGACAGTTTTAGTTCTTCTTTTCCAAAGGAATACATATATACTTTTAATTTATTTTCTTCTTTGATTGCTTTGGCTATGACTCCCAAAACTGTGTTGGACAAAAACTGGTGAGAGTGGACATCCTTGTATTCTTTCTGATCTTAGATGAAATGCTTTCAGCTTTTCATTGTTGATTTTGTTATTACCTGTGAGCTTGTCATCTATTGCCCTTTTTATGTTGAGTTAGGTTCCCTATATGCCCACTTTTTGGAGATTTTTTTATCATAAATAGAAGTTGAATTTTATCAAAAGTTTTTCTGCATCTATTGAGATGATCATGTGTTTTTTATTCTTCAATTTGTTAATGTGGTGTATCACACTGATTGATTGCATATATTAAAAAATTCTTGCATCTCTGGTATAAACCATTTGATCATGGTGTATGATCCTTTTAATACATTGTTGGATTCAGTTTGTTAGTATTTTGTTGAGGATTTTTGCATCTCTTTTCATCCGAGATATTGGCCTGTAAATTTTTTTTGTGTGTGATATTTTCGTCTGGTTTTTGTATCAGAGTAACAGTGGCCTAATAGAATGTGTTTGGAAATATTCCTTCATCTATAATTTTTTGGAATAGTTCAGAATGATAAATGTTAATTATTCTCTAAATACTTGGTAGAATTTGCCTGTGAAGCCCCCTGGTCCTGGACTTTTGTTTATTGGGAGTTTTGAAGTCACAGCACAGGCTCAATTTCAGTACTTGTAATTTGTTTCTTCATATTTTCTATTTCTTCCTTGTTCAGTCGTGGGAGACTGTACCTTTCTAAAAAATTGTCCATTTCTTCTAGGTTGTCCATTTTATTGGTGTATAATTACTTGTAGTTGTGTCTTATGGTCCTTTGTATTTCTGTGTTGTCTTTTGCAATGTCTCCTTTTCATTTCTAATTTTATTGATTTGGGCTGTCTCCCTGTTTTCCTATATGGATGTGACTAAAGGCTTATCAATTTTGTTTAACTTTTCAAATATCTCTTAGTTTTATTGATATTTTCTATCATTTTCTTGGTCTCTCATTTATTTCTGCTCTGATCTTTATGGTTTCTTTTCTTCTACTATGTGCTTTGTTTGTTCTTCTTTCTTTAGTTGTTTTAGGTGTAAGGTTAGGTTGTTTATTTGAGATTTTTCTTGTTTCCTGAGAAAGCTTGTATTGCTGTAAACATCCCTCTTAGAACAGCTTTTGCTGCATCCCATAGGTATTAGATAGTCGTGTTTCATTTTCATTTGTCTCTAAGTATTTATTGATTTCCTCTTTGATTTCTTCACTGATCCATTGGTTATTTAGTAGCATGATGTTTAGTATCCACATTTTTGTGTTTTTGTAGTTTTTTTCTTGTAGTTAATTTCTAATCTCATAGTGTTGTTATCACAATAGATGCTTGAAATTATTTCAATTTTCTTAGATTTACTGAGGCTTGCTTTCTGGCCCAGCATGTGATCTATCCTGGAGAATGTTCCATGTGCAATTGAAAAGAATGTGTATCCTGCTACTTTTGGATGGAATGCTCTATAAATATCAATTAACTCCATGTAGTCTAATGTATCATTTAAGGCCTGTGTTTTCTTATTGATTCTTTGTCTAGATGATCTGTTCATTGATGTAAGTGTGGTGTTTAAGTCTGCAACTATGATTTTGTTACTGTCAATTTCTCCTTTCACATCAATAGCATTTGCCTTGTATATTGAGTTGGTCCTATATTGGGTGCATATATATTTACTATTGTTATATCTTCTTGGATTGATCCCTTGATCATTATGAAGTATCCTTCTTTATTTCTTGTAACAGTATTTATTTTAAAGTCTATTTTGTCTGCTATGAGTATTGCTACTTCAGCTTTCTGTTGATTTCCATATGCATGGAATACATTTTCCCATCCCCTCACTTTCAGTCTGTATGTGTATAGATCTGAAGTGGATCTCCTGTAGGCAGCATATATACAGTTCTTTTTTTGGTATCTATTCAGTCAGTCCATGTCTTTTGGTTGGAGCATTTAATAGATTCACAATTTTTTTTCATGTTCTGGGCTCTTTTCTTATATTTATTTTTTTTATATACAGCAGATTCTTATTAGTTGTCTATTTTAAACATATTAGTGCATATATGTCAATCCCAATCTTCCACTTCATCCCACAACCACAATGCCCCTCCCCCAATCCATTCACATTTAAAGTAATTATATATATATATATATATATGTTCTTATTGTAATTTTGTTAATTGTTTTGGATTTGTTTTTGTAGATCTTTTTTCTTACTTTCCTCTTTTCTTCTTTTGTCTTGTGATTTGATAACTGTCTTTAGAATCCTGTTTGGATTCCTTTTTCTTTTATGTGCATATATCTATTATAGATTTTTGATTTGCAGTTACCAAGAGGTTTTTACTTATCAGTCTATATATATATACATATATATATGTGTATATATATATATATGATTTGTAAAAATTTGCTGATATCTTAATTTGATATGCACTTTAAGTATGCTGCATTTGTACTCTTGTCCACTCATGATTACTTTTTTAGATATCATATTTGTTTTTTGATGACTTCCTACCTTTACTGTATGTTTGCCTTTACTTGTGAGCTTTCCCATTTCATTAGTTGGCTCTTTGTAGTTGAAGCCTTTTCTTTTAAGCTTAGAGAAACTCTTTTAGCATTTGTTATAAAGCTGGTTTGGTGGTGCTGAATTCCCTTAACTTTTGCTTGTCTGTAAAGCTTTTGCTTTTTTCTGTCAAATCTGAATGTGCTGGGTAGTGTATTCTTTGTTTTAGCTTTTTCCCTTTCATCACCTTAAATATATTGTGCCACTCCCTTCTGATGTGCAGAATTTCTGCTGAAAAATCAACCAGCAGTCTCATGGAAGTTCCCTTTTATGTCATTTGTTTCTTTTCCCTGTTGTTTTTAATATTTTATCTTTGTCTTCAATTTTTGTCAGTTTGATATCTATGAGTCTTAGCATGTTCCTCCTTGGGTTACTCCTGTGCGGGACTCTCTGCACTGCCTGGATGTAGGTGACTGTTTCCTTTACCATATTAGGGAAGTTTTTTCAACTATTATGTCTTCAAATATTTTCTCAGGTCCTTTCTTTGTTTCTTCTCTTCTGGGATTCCTATACTGAGAAAATTGGTGCATTTTACATTGTCCCAGAGGTCTTTTAAACTGTCTTCATTTCTTTTCATTCTTTTTTTTCCTTTTATTCTGTTCCATGGCAGTGATTTCCACCACTCTGTTTTCCAGATCACTTATCCATTCTTCTGCCTCATTTATTCTGCTATTGATTTCTTCTACTGCAATTTTTAAATTTCAGTTACTGTATTCTTCACCTCTGGTTTTTCTTTATATTTTCTAATTCTTTGTTAGAAACTTCTTGTAACTTCTCACTCTGTGCATCCCTTCTTTTCCTGAGTTCTTAGATTATCTTTACAATCATTACTTTGAACTTTTTCTTGGGTAGATTGTCTATCTCCACATCACTTTGTTGTTTTTCTCATGTTTCATCTTGTTCCTTCCTCTATCACATATTCCTCTGCCCTCTCATTTTTTCTAAGATTTTATTTCTATTTTTATGCATGTGGAAAGTTAGTTATGTTTCTTGACCTTTGAGAACTGGCCCTCTGTATGGGATGCCCTATGTGTCTAAGCAGTATACTTTTCTCTCTTCACCAAAAGGCCAGACATCAGCTGGTCCCAGGGTAGGTTTTATTTCCAGTCTTGGTTCCACAGGCTCCCAGATTGTATTTTTCTTTCTTCTGGTGTCTGTCCCCAGGTGGAGGAGGCTAGTCTAGAGGCTTGTGCAGGCTTCCTGGTAGGAGAATCTAGTGCCTGTCCACTGGTGGGTGGAGCTGAGTCTTGACCCCCTGGTGGGCAGGGCTATGTCAAGTGTTGTGTCTCCAGTGGGCTGTGGGCTCAGGAAGTCATTAGGCAGCCTGTCTGCTATCTGCTGATAGGTGAGTTTCTTTTTCAATTCTGTTGGTTTTTTGGCCTGCAGCATCCCAGCACTGGAACCTACAGGCTCTTGGTTTGTGCCAGGTTTTGGTGCTAATTACTCAAGCAAGATATTTGCCTCCAACATGAGTTCAAGTAGATTAACATTCCCTGATATTTCCACCACCATCTTTTATGACCAGAGAGAGAGCCACATCCACCTGCTTTCTTTCCAGGAGACCCTCTAAGACCAGCAGGTAGTTCTGACTCAGTCTCCTGTGAAATCACTGCTTTTGCCCTGGGTACCAGTGTGCATGAGACCTTGTGTGAATCCTCCAAGTGGGTAGTCTGTGTTTTCCCCTGTTATGTGGATGTCCTTCACTCAATCCTTGCTAGCATTCAAAGTCAAATGCTCTGGGGGCTCCTCCACCCAATGCAAGGCCCACAGGCTGGGGAGCCTGACATCCACTCTCACTCTTGTGGAAGAACTTCTGCAATATAAGTGTTCTCCAGTTTGTAGATCACCCACCCTGGGGGTGGGGGATGGGATTTGATTATATCATAGTGTGCCCCTTCTACTGTCTCTTTGGGTGTCTTCTTTATGTCTTTTGAGGTAGAATATCTTTTTGGTAGGTTCCATTGTTTTTTCTCATTGGTTCTTCAGTGATTAGTTTTGGTTTTTGTGTTCACGTGAGAGGAGTTGAGCTCAATATCCTACTCCACCATCTTGTCTCACCTTTTAAGATCTAATCTGAAAGTGTTTGATATTTGCTGGAGAAGTCTTCTGAATTGGATAAGTTGATCCAAAGAGTCTAGTTGAAGGCAGTGCTTGAAAAAATGATGAAACTTATTCCTGATTCTACCCTCTCAAGTCTAGTCTGTTCACTAAACCATCTGGGCCTGGTTTCGTGTGCACAGCATTCAGTTCCCCCTCCTCTTCATTCTATTATGATCTAATTTTTCTCTTTGATATCAGTTGCTATTTATCCTCTTTCATTTCTTATTTTGATTTTATGGGTTCTCTTTCTTTTCTGCACGATGAGCCTGGTTAAAGATTTATCAATTTAGTTTATCTTAAAAAAACCCAAAAAGCCCAGCTCTTAGATTCATTGGTTTTTTCTATTGTTTCTTTTTTTTTTACATCTTTATTGGAGTATAATTGCTTTACAGTGGTGTGTTAGTTTCTGCTTTATAAAAAGTGAATTGGTTATACTTATACATATGTTCCCATATCTCTTCCCTCTTGCATCTCCCTCACGCCCACTCTCCCTATCCCACCCCTCTAGGTGGTCACAAAGCACTAAGCTGATCTCCCTGTGCTATGTGGCTGCTTCCCACTAGCTATCTATTTTATGTTTAGTAGTGTATATATGTCCATGCCACTCTTTCACTGTCACAACTTATCCTTCCCCCTCTCCATATCCTCAAGTCCATTCTTTAGTAGGTCTGTGTCTTTATTCCCCTCCTACCCCTAGGTTCTTCATGACATTTTTTTCTTAGATTCCATATATATGTGTTAGCATACGGTATTTGTTTTTCTCTTTCTGACTTACTTCACTCTGTTTCTTGATCTCTATTTTATTCATATCCTCTCTGATCTTTATTGGTTTCCTTCAGTCTACTGACTTTGGGCTTTGTTCTTCTTTTTCAAACTCCTCTAGATTGATGGTTACATTGTTTACTTGAGACTTTTCTTGTTTCTTGAGGTATTCTTGTGTCACTATAAACTTTCTTATTAGAAGTACTTTTGCTACACCGCATAGATTTTGGTAAGTTGTGTTTCCATTTTCATCGTTGTCAGGTATTTTCTTGTTTCCTTTTTCATTTCTTTATTAAAATTTTTTCAGGGGTTTTCTCTTTCTCTTTCAATTGAGGCAAATTCCTCTGTCTTCTCACTTTTCTTATCTTTTTCCATCTCTATGAAATTAGGTGAAATAGTTACCTATGGAAGTCTTCAAAGGGTGTCCTTTTGTGGGAGCATCCTTATACAGTCTGCCTTTGCCCAGTGCATTTTATGGTATAGCTGGATTTGATGTGAACACAAGGCACACCTTTCCTCAGGTTAGTGCTGGCAACTATCACCTTGGTAGGAGGTGGGACTGGAGATGGAGGGGCAAGGGCTGGAGCCCAGTGTGCATGGAACTCCCTCTTTGTTCAATGATTATCACCACCTATTGGGAACTAGTTCAGGTCTCAAGTTGCTGGAGCAGAGTCCTGAAGTTCAAGCCTGAGCTGGCTCAGTCCCTTTAAGTGTGTGCCTTTCCCCCTCTCAGCACTGGCACTCTCTCCCCAGAGAGCAGAAACGCTGGAGCAAGAAAGGCTGGTGTGTGTTTTCAGTGAGGATCATGACATTCTGGTTGCCATCTGAAATCTGTTCTGCCTCTGATGGGCTGCCTGTGCACTTGCCAGTAATGGCTGCCCCCTCTTTGCTTAGATACATCTAAGAATTTGAGCCACCACAGCATCTCATGGTTAAGCTTTTTCCTTGGTCATGTCAGTCCTTGCTCCTGGGTGGATCTTCAGTGCTAGGCAAGTTATGCTGGAGATTTTTCTTGGCTCAGTGTGTGGTGTGTGCCTGTATGGTCACAGGAAACCAGTAAGCTAGCAATCTACTCTCTCTGCTCTGCTTCAGGAGCAAGCAAGCATTTATGCCCTCTTCACAAATGGAGTGCAGGCTTCCCACAGCTCTCATGTTGTCCTACCAGCCCTGCAACCAGCCAAGGGAGTTCATGTTCCCTTATTGTATCCCAGAGCTGGGGCACCCATTATATTGCACAAATTGCTCACTTCTCGGGGAAGGTCTACTTGTGTAATCTCTCTTTTCCTTAGAGTTCCCTCCCAGGGGCACAGGTCCGGACTTGATTGATTCCCTTCCCTTTGTACCCAATGCTGTGAGAATCTTTCTAACAGGCTTGGTTGTAGAGGAGTCTTTCTACCAGTCTCCAGTTAGTTTTTAGTGAGAATTATTCCACATGTAGATGTATTTTTGATGTGTTCACAGGGAAAGTAAGTTCCGTGTCTTCCTACTCTGCCATCTTGTTTCCAGTCCTCTCCCTTGCTGCTTTATGATGTGTCTTGTTATGGACTTACTTGGGTTGATCTTGTTAGGAGTCTCTATGCTTCCCGGACCTGGGTGTCTGTTTCCATTCCCCTGTTAAGGAAGTTTTCAACTATTATTTCTTCAAAAGTGTTCTCTCTCCTTTTCTTCTCCTATTGGAACCCCTATAATGTGAATGTTATTATGCTTGACATTGTCTCAGATCTCTCTTAAACAAGTCTCATTTTAGCTTTTTTTTTTCTTTTTAGCTTGGGTGAATTTCCACTACTCTTTCTTCCAGTTCACTGATCCATTGCTTTATTTACCTAATCTATGGTTGATTCATTATTTACAAATAGTTTCAGTTATTTTATTCTTCAGTCCTGTTTGATTCTTCTTTATATTTTCTATCTCTTGGTTAAAGTTCTCTCTGTTTTCATCCATTTTTCTCTCAAATTCATTGAGCATATTTATGATAATTGCTTTGAACTCTTCATTGGGTACATTGCTTATCTCCACTTCCCTTAGTTCTTCTTCTGGGGTTTTATATTTTTTTCTTTGTTGGAACATATTCCTCTGTCTCCTCATTTTGCCCTATACTCTGTGTTTTTCTATGTATTAGGTAGGTTGCTTATGTCTCCCCATATTGGAGAAGTGGCATTATGTAGAAGATATCTTATGGGTCTCAGAAGAACACTCCTTTATGGCCACCAGAGCTATACGCTTTAGGGGTGCCCCCTATGTGGTCTTTATCGGCCCTTCTATTGTAGTGGGGCCAACTATTGTGAAAGTGCTGGTAGGCGGAACGGGCCCCACCCAGTTGGCTGCCAGGATGTGGCTCATACTGTGTCTCTGGTCCACTGGTAGGAGCCAGGTCCCACTGTAGTTGGCTGCATGGCCCAGGGGGCTCAAAGTTGTTTCCAGCCCACTGGTGGGCAGTTCTAAGTCCTGGAGCAGCTGGCTGCATAACCCACTGTGTTCTGCAACTTGTGATGGCCTGCTACTGGGCAGATAAGCCTCTAGTCTGGGATTTGGAGCATGTGGCAGTTTTTGCATGTCCTTTAAGAACAGAGCCTCTGTTTCTGACAGCCCACCAGCTCTCTTGTACACAAACTCAGCTGGCCTTCAAATCCGTATGTTGTGGCTGTTTGTCTTACTGGTTCAGTACCCCTGGACTGGGGAGCCCAATGAGGGCCTCAGTCCCCTTCATTCTTGGCGGTAACCTCTGTCTTTGTGAACATTCTCCCATTTGTGGATGTCCAACTCTTGGGGGGGGGGTTGGTGTTGAATATACTGCATCTCTGTCTCTCCTTCCTATCTCATGGCTTCTCATTTATATATTTTGTTGTGTAAAATATTATGTTAGTCTTCAGGTCATTCTTATAAATAATTGTTCTGTAAATAGTTGAAATTTTCTTTTGCTCATGGGAGGAGGTGAGCTCAGAGTCTTCCTATCATGGCATCTTGGTCACCTCTATGTTAAGAGGATTTTGAATGGAAAAAAAATCCACTTTTTTTTAAATAACTAGAACAAACACTTCAAATATACTTAAATTCTGTATCAAGGTCAATTAAAGTGGAGCAAAAAAAGAAAGGAAGGATGAAGTAGAGGAAGTGGGGGTGATGTGAGAGAGAAATAAAATAAATTGGAATAAAGATATAGATAAGTAACTGATTAAGTGTCTACTCTAATAAACATGTCATATTTGGTTCTGCTTTGTCCATAGCAGTACTTTTCTAAGAATATCTTCCTTGGCTGAGGTCTCCTTTTGGAAATGGTGGTCTAAAATATTTCACCAAAATTTGCTTTCAGAAAATCCTGGCATTATGACCACAGCTAATTAAATCCAGATTTGGAGCCACCTGAGGCAAAGGCAATTATCCATGTGCTATTCACGGCCAATGACATAATCTGACAGAAGAACTCTGTTTAATCCAGGTATTCTAAACCTGGTTTGTACCACCTGAGATCCTATTCTTTGGAATGTCTAAATCCAAGACATATGAAAGGTCAGTTAGGCAATAGCACCAAGACCAGTAGAAGTAGAAACAGAGAGTTACCACGTAGTAAAATACAAGATCAGGAACAAGAGCTACCTGCTTTGGAAGGTCAACACTATACATCACCGAGTCACATTCTATTCTGTATAACCCAGTGGTTTCTATTCTAAGTTATTTCTCCATATAGCCTTAAAAGAACTTTCCATTACATGAAGCAAAGCAAGCTTCTCTCTATGCCTTGCTAACAACAACAACAACAACAAAAATCTCTAAAACATCCATTAGAGCATACAAAAAAGACAACATGATGTTTAGAGGGAAAGTTGGGATTTTTAACTTGAGCTCTAGTATGGTAGAAATACAATGAATTCCATGAAATTTTCCCTGAAATTGTAATGGTGGTCAATGAGAAAAATTATGTGCTTTTGTGTGCCATATGCCATATGCTAATAACTCCTAAAACTTATCTCTGTGCAGCACCTCTTCACTGAACTCTAGACTTGTGTATATAACCATCTACTTTACACCTTAGCTTAGATGTACAATAAACATCTCTCACTCGCTATGTTCGAAGTTGAACTCCAAATCTCCACCCAACGTTGTTCCCACCCCAAATTTCTTCATCTCAGTAACTACAACATTCTAGTTGCTCAGGACAAAAACCTTGAAGTTATGACTCCTCTCACACCACCACATCATATCTACCAGCAAGTTCTATTTACTTCTCTTCCAAAATATATCTAGAATCTGACCACTTCTCACCACTATTATTGGTATCACCTTGGTCTAAGCTGCCATCATTTTCCACCTGAATTTATGTAATAGTCTCCTTATTAATCTCTATTCTTCTACTCTTGTTCTTTTATGATTTTAGTCTTCATACAGAATCCAGAAGACAAGATGGCTTGGGCCAGTTTTCCTTACCTTCCTAGTTAAGTACAATTTTAAATCCTGGAAATAATGAAAGAGGCAAACAAAAGAGAACTATAAAAGGTGAAAGAGGAAGGAAAACGGGTAAGGGGCCTTAAAACTAGAGAAACAACATAGTAGCATTGTGTCTTATGATTCTCCCCTTATCCAAAAGAAGAAGGAAACACAGAACAACTGTTTCCCAACCCAAATATAGCAGGATGACTGCTCAAATATGCTTATTTTTCTCTCAGATCAGACAGAAGTCCACTGATAATACATAGAGAGCCTGGCAACACCAGCAAGGGAGATTAATTAGGAGCCTCACTAGTGATAAGTAGACAGAAGGAAAACTCTCCTTCTGTGCTGGGTCTCAAATTCCCCTTCTGCCACCAAGAGACACTAAGCAACTGATGACACTGGCAAGAGGTGTCTCACCACAAGTGGTTTAGCCTGGGAAATGCTGTCATTTCTAGTAGGCAAGAGAGTCCCTTCTCTCAACCTAGATGTAGTAGGTGACTTGGCCCAGGGAAACATCTTCTGTCCTTCAGGCAGCACCAACAGAAATTAGTGGGAATGTCAGCAGCACCAGATAAGTCAAGTAGACCAAAATAACACCACAAAGGTACTAAAAATTAAATTGTCACTGGAACCAGAGCCACAAAAGACAAAAGTAGGCCAATACCTACAAGCTAAACCTAAGCGGAATGACAGTCGGCAAAAGCAAACAAAAAAACATAGGATGAATATTCTCCTAGTGTAATACCCCAAATCTAGAGGATACAATAAAAAATTACTTGCCATATCAAGAACCGGGAAAATCACAATTTGAATGAGAAAAAAATCAACAGACACCAATACCAAGTTGAATCAGATATTGGAACTCTGCTGCAAGGATTTTAAAGCAGCTGTCATTAAAACGCTTCAATGATCAATTATAAAAATTCCTGAAAGACATTAAAAAATAGAAATTCTCAGCAAATAAACTGAAGTTATAAAAAATCAAATGGAAATTGTAGAACTGAAAGATACAATAACAGAAATTAAAAACTCATTGGGTGGGCTCAAGGTAGAATGGATATAACAGTGAATAGAATCAGAGAACTCGAGGGCATATCAATAGAATTTACCCAATCTGATCAACAAAGAGAAAAACAGACTGAAAAAAAAATTGAACAGAGCCCAAGGAACCTGTGGGATAATAGCAAAAGATCCAACATTTTTTATAATCAGAGCCCTAGAAAGAAGGGAAAAAAGGATAAGACTGAAAGAGTATTCAAAGAAATAATGGCTGAAAATTGATGAAAAGACCATAAGATTCAAGAGATTCTACTCCCAAAGAGGATAAACCCAAAGAAATGTATTGCAAGGCACAACATAATTAAACTTTCAAAATATAAAGGCAAAGAGAAGATCTTGAAGTCAGTAAGAGAAGCAACGTCTGACATATAGGGGAACATCTATTAGAATGATGAGATATCTCATTAGACACCATGGAAACCAGAGGAATGTGACATAAGTTGCAAAGGAAAAGAATAGTCAACAGCAAATTCTATATCTTGTAAAACTCTTCTTTAGGAATAAAGACATTTTCAGACAAGGGGAAACTAAAAAGTGTGTGTTGCTAGTAGACCCACCCTTAAACGATGCCCAAAGGAAGTTCTTCAAAAAAAAAAGTAGAGAAAAATGATAAAAGAAGGAATCTCATTTCATCAGGGAGGAAGAAATAACAAAAAGGAACATAAATTAGTACAGGCAATAGACTATCTTTCTCATCATTAATTTTATAAAGTATATTTGATTAGTGAAACAAAAATTATAGCACCAAGTGATTTGCAAAGCCCCACACAACCTTGAACCCCTGCCTCATTCTCTCTCTAACTTAATTTTTTTTTTTACCACTGTTTCTGTCACTGTCTTTGCTCCAGCCACACTGGCTTTCATGCTGTTCCTCAAATACGTCAGGCAGGATCATGGTTTTGGGCTTTGGCACTCACATTTCCTTCTGCTTGGAGTATTCTTCTTTCAAAATTCCACTTGGTCTTTGCTCAAATGTCACCTACTCAGTGATGCCTGACTATTTACTTTAAAATTGATCCCCTGCACCCCTAGCACATTCTACCCACATTTCTTGTTTTATTGTCTACTTTACAAGAATTTCGGCTCCATGAATGAAGAGATTATTGTGTTTTTCTTCACTTTTGTATCTCCAATGCCTAAAACAGTATGTAGCATATACCCGAGACTCATATGTTTGAATGAACGAATGAATTCATTAACAAATCCAAGACTCTTCTCTCTGGGAATGCTGGGAATGACTTAATGCCACATTTGGAACAGATTGCATGCCTCCCCTTTTCCTAGGCTGAGAGAGAAATCATTACAGTCTAGAAGGCCCAAAACGATGGAGAACATTTACATTTATATAAATATTTATAAATACATGAACATCTTCCTTTTCATCCTGATTTCACCATCTTCTATTTATTGAGCACCTCCTGTTTTATTGACCTTTATATAAAAATCTTATTTAACACTTGTAACAATCTTATTAAGTAGGCATTGTCATAATTAAAAAAATATTAGGTGCTACAGATTGAAAAATTAATTTCATAAGTTTTTTTTTTTTAGGAAAAGAAAGAGAATTAAAAAGGTAGGAAAGCAAGAAGGAAGGACAGACTCCCACAGTAAATATGCATATAGATTTCAGGATGCTTTCCAACTTCAGAAGCTTTAAAATATTCTAACATTTGAAGCAATATGTTATTAACTCCCTTTCACAGATGAATAAGCTGAAGTTCAGCGAGGATAAGTAACTTTCTTTGAGTCACAAAGCAAAGTAAATGGACGAATTCAAATACAGGGCTACCTGATCCTAAAGCCTGTGCTGTATCCACTACAGCTCCCAGTTTCCTAAGAGGTTTTCCCAGTGGTTCTCAACCAGTGTTCTTAAAGGACTTTCAGAGATGTTTGTTTGATGACTTAATAACTTAAGAATACCTCTTGTATTTAGTAGATGGGGGCCAGCGAGGTTAAATAGTCATACAATGCATGGGAAATTTTTACCCAACAAAAAATTGTCCCCCCCCCACAAATCACATGGCAGAATAATCAACAACATTTACTGTTAGCCCAATCTGTAACAGTGATGGGTTAAGTGCTGGAAATACAAAGATGAATAAAACCTGAGGTTCTTATCCTCAGGAAGCTCATCAGCTAGTGGGAGACTCAAGCAAACAAATAATTTTCTCTCATACAGCACAATAAGTAATTTATCAAAATCATAAACAAAGTAACATGGACTTACAGAGACTCTTAGTCTTTCATAATCTTAGTCTGACAGAGTCAGAGAGGTAATAAGGAGGATAAGTCAGGAAAGGCTTCAGTGAGGGGGAGAACTTTGGTTTGAGTCGTAAAGAATAAGTGTGAGCTTTTGATCTAGAAAAAGGGAGGTGGCTGTCTTCAAGAATAGATGATAGCATACGTGAAGGCACAAGTGTTAAAAGATATGTCAGGAAATGCAGTTATATGATGTATGGGCTGAAACTGCAGTTCTAGGGCATAGCTGCATTCATATTTTGCCTTTGCTACTTCCTAGCTGTGAATCTGGAAGCAAACTACTGAACATCCCTGTGTTTCAGTTCCCTCCTATGTAAAATATGGATAATAATAATAGAATATATCTCATGAGATTGGTGGGAGAGTAAAAGATTTAAAATATGTGAAATATTTAGAATGACATCTAGCACATAATAATCTTTCAATTAATGTTAGCTGTTTATTATTTTAAAAACAGATTTGTTTGTCTTATTGTTTATACTCTGTTCTACCAATGATTTAATATAGATGACTGATGGATGGATAGATAGATGATAGATAGATAGATAGATGTAAAGGAATAAAGATCTGGAGATATTGGAATTGAGGAAACTTTAGGATGTCTGTTTTAACCAAAGCTTGAGTTAAAATGCATGAGAATGGAAAGGTAGAGTCAAGTTCAGATCACATATGTCTCTATATTTATAACATAAAACACATGTTTAAGTTTTATCCTATAAGAAACGGGGAGCCATGGATGGATTTTAAGCAGAACAGTGGCATGATCAGATTTGTGTTCTTAGATTACTCTGACTCCAATGTGAAAGATGGACTGGATGGGAGAGACTGAAAACAGGGAGACCAAAGAGGAAGCTGTCGAATAAATCCAGGATAGAAATGATAATACCTAACCTCAGGCAATGGTAGAGTTTCAAAGAGGGGATGGATTTGTAAAGAAATCACAATCCACAAGACGGTTTTTGATTGATCAGGGTTGGAGAAGTATGAAAAAAGAGTGAAAGAATTCAGATCTGGAAGTCTCTTGACTTTCTTCCAATGCACTTACCATTTCTCTAAGCTGTTTACTTTTCCCTACTGCTGCTATTAGCTTGTGCTGACCTCTTCCTTAGCACATGGGCCTGCTGAATATCCTGTGTATTCTGCTTGTCTCTATTATTATACTAAAGGGCTCTAAGCTGGGAGTGCAACTTATCTCTTTTCTCTATGTTCAGAGATTCTCATTAATGGAAGCATTCCTGGAAGTTGCCCATCTATTACCCAGGAGCGCTTATGGCCTATGCATGGCCTGGGCATAGGGACAAGGATCGAGGAAGGTGCCTAGAGCCCTCTGCTGCCTAATGGCACAGTTCTTTGGGATCTACTTCTGTGTCTTTGTGGAAAATCTCTGCAAATACTGTGCGAACCCAGCCCCCCTGGAGGTTTTGCCCAAACAGAGAGTGCTCTTGGCTGAGCTGCTGCTCCTTCCATTTCTAAACTTTGTATATTTCAAGGGAAATCTGATCTGGACCCTTCTGATTCATTTACACTTAAATCATCCAAGGGCTCTGTTGTAAGAGTGGATTCAGCTCCAAAAATATCTTATAAGCTTTGGTTGTAAAACTCCCTAAGATTTTGTGGGCTAGAATTTTTTTACTCCCCTTTTCTTTGAAACAAGATGTTGTGACTTTGCCAAGAGTAAATGGATTTCCAACCTCAAAGAGGTCGTGTTTGGTTCAAGAGTCAAAAATCATGAAGCTCAAAGACTCAAATGCATTCTTCAAGAACTGGTAATAATGAACCCCAGGGGAATGGGATAAATGATGGGATACATGATAAATTTCGGAGGCTGTGGATGAAAGGGTGACAGGGGACATTCATTTTACCCTTTTGGCTCGGTGCCTGAAATCCTCAAAACTTTTGTCCCTTAACTGGGGAAACAGAGCCATGAGAGAGCACACTCCC
The DNA here is from genome assembly GCF_949752795.1 of Hyperoodon ampullatus. Taxonomy (NCBI): domain Eukaryota; kingdom Metazoa; phylum Chordata; class Mammalia; order Artiodactyla; family Ziphiidae; genus Hyperoodon; species Hyperoodon ampullatus. Next base: position 55,467,953 of record NC_136913.1, read on the forward strand.
ACAAGGCACAAGCAAAATTAATCAGAGAAACAACTCTCATTTTGAACAAGTGCCTGACAGTTTAGAGAGTTCTTTTCACAGTTTTTCCTCTCAATTAATCCTTCAATAACCCTGTGAACTAGGGAAAATTGCCCCCATTTTCCAGAGGAACAGAATGAGGTTCAGAGGAAGTAAAATGACATATCCAAGGTCACAGGACTGATCTAAGCCAAGTCAACAATTCTCTTTAATTAACTTCAGACTGCAATAGACTGGGGAGAGATAAGAGGTAATCACTTACCTTGAGGAGCTGACAGACAAGAAGGCAACTATGACAGAATGGCTATCACACTAAAATTGTTCTTAAACAAAATTGGATATGTGGAGTACCAATTCCAATGATGTGCATATGTAGAGTGTGCATGTTTTCTTACTTTTACATGTACTTAGAAATTTGTCTCTACTCCTTTGCTTCTATGTTTCCTTACTTTTGTATTGACTTCCTTAGCTTAGCATAGTGACTAGTACAAAGTAGGTATTTGGGCAGTAATAAACAAATGAATTAATGAATGCACAGAAGAATGGGTGATAGGTCACAGTGACTGGTTTAATGTAGGATCGTTTTTCTCAAACTTCCTTTGTGATAAAAATTACTTTGAGCACTAGTTAAATAACAGATTACTATACTTCTTCCCTGGAAATTCTGATTTAGAGGTTTTGGGTTTGGATTCAGGAATCTGTACTTTGACAAGTTCACTAGGTGATTCCCAACATCAGATAAGCTTGGGACACAGGTCTAGAGAAGCTCCAACTTAAATTTTACCTAGGTGAGTTCTGTTTTACCTGTCTCCGACGCAATGGAGATTGAGATAGGGACTCAGAGTAGGGTACACATTTAAAAACAACAATATGATGTCTCCTAATATGTACAATACCTCACAATTGAACAAAAACTTATTTCTACATTGATGTCAGAGGTTTTTGGTACTATTGGTACTCATGAATATTCATGTTTTTATCTTTTTCCTGGGCATAAAGCTAGACTACATTTCCAAGACTTCTTTGCCCTTGGATGAAGCTATATGACTGAGTTTGGTCAATAATATACAAGAAGTAATGTGCATAATTTTGAATATTAACCCTAACAGACTCTAGTGTGCAATCATTCCTCACTTTACTTATTGATCACTTGAATAGAGAGTACTCCAAGTACTAAGAGGAGTGTAGAGCTACAAGATGGAATAAGTCTGGAGCTCTGAATGACTGTGTAGAGCAGAGTCCCCTGCTAACCTGTTTTGGATTGTGAAATAAGTGGGGAAAAAAGTATTATTGTTTTAAGTAACACACTTTTAAAAAATTGTTGTAGATTTTTATTAAAGCAATTAACCTACCTGGACTAATACAACATTCATCATAGCGACTGAACATCCAAAATTTCAACTGAGCTTCATTACAGTCTTGTAACATAAAGACACCACCACTATTTTGTAGACAGGAAAACTGAGCCTTAGTGAGAAGGTATTTGCTTACCAAAGGCATTTAGCTATTAAACAATAAAACTGGGATTAAAGAACAGCTTATCTGCCATGTCTTTGGTTTCTTAGGCATATCATTAAGCCCAAATTTATCCCCAAAGAGCTGGGATAAGTTATGAAAACAAGAAAAAATTATGAAATCCTATTTTTTCTCTAGAGCTTTCTAGAGATCTAATGAGATCTCCAGGAAGTTCTTCTCGATATCCTCTGCTAAGAGTTGTCTCTTGCTGCATTGTAGCCCCATGGGAAGTTTGTTCATGCATCTATAGAGGATGTTTAATATGTTACCTTTGTCTTACAGTTACTTGTGTATTTATCTTATAAATCTCATACTCATTTTTCTCCACATTTTACCAGTCTACAGGCAGCTCAAAGGCTGAAATGTACCTTATTCATCTTTCTGTCCAGTTTCTATTTTAGTGTCAGGCACAGGATAGGGTTGTCTCCCAATAATTGTTGAATAGATATACATTTAGAGAATGAATATGTGAGCATGAACAGAAATAAATGTGTGTGTAGTTGTTATGTGTTTGTGAGGGTGTGAGAATGAATGCATTTTAGAGATGTATAGACCTTGGTGGTGGGGATGAGTGTATATTTGTGTCAGAAAACTGGAGATATGTGTATGCATGTGTGTCTGTGTGTATACTGGGACAATGCAACTCCATGAGTGTGCTTTGGGGTGAGGTCTGGACATTTTTTTTTTCCATGGGACTGGTTAGGAAGGAGACTTTGTGTTTGCTGAAATCATTCTTTAACAAAACCAAAGGGTTTTATGGCTGCTGCTCAGCCCTGAAAGTGCCAAAGGCCAGCCCTAAAGGCATGTCCAAAGTCTCTGCTGGTGCTTTCCCACAGGGAAATGGGTCACAAAACCAGGAATTAGAAAAAAATGAAGTCAGAAAATTTAAACTTGAGGCCCTTACTTCCCCTTTATGTGGACTTTATTGCACCCTCCCTCACCACACAGGGCCCCTAGGGCCCTCAAGTTGAAGCAAGTCTCTTGGACAAAGATATAAGTATGGTTGTGCAGATAGAGACCCAAGGCCTTCCTTTCAAAACTGAAGACTTTCAGGTTCTTCTTGGCTGCTGCTAATTTCCTCCAGCCACCACTCATATGTTCCAGGAGCAACTACAGATTTTCTAAAACCTCTGATCTCTGAGATATAGAGAAGTTGGTTTAGGAAGATAGAAGCCATCTGACAGAATCTTCCTTATTTTTGCATCAATAAATCTGTAAATCTACTTACAACTGGACATATTTTCTCGCTACACTTCCTATTACAATGAAGGAAGGATTTCTTATACTATCTAAGACCAATTTTTCTAGCTATATTTTGGATCCTAGCCCTCCTCACGTTACCAAAGGCTTATTCATTTTCCATCCATGCCCCTCTTCCATATTTTCTCCTCTACTGGATCATTATCTTCATGCTTCAAGCATGCTCTAGTGCCTTTCAGTTACAGAAATATTTTCCCTTTATCCCACATTCCCCTTTTGCTGCCCGCTCTAGCTATTTCTTTGTTCCACTTAACCATGTTGAGAAATCCAATGGATATTTTTCTATCTTCAAATTACTAAACCTTACAACAACTTTTACATGTTGATCACTCCATTCTTAACTATTAATTCTTTCAGCTTCTGTGATGCTACAATCTCTTGGCTTTCTTTCTATTTTACTCATTTTATCCTGGGCTCCTCTGATGGCTCATCTTCCTTAAACATTGAGTTTCCCTAGGGCACGCATATGGGTCTGCTTCTCTTCTCTCTTCACCCTCCCTGCATAGTTGATGCTTTCTAGCACCACGGTTTTAAACTCCATCTATTGATATATTCACTATATATATATATATATATATCCAGGTTTGATTTTTCCCTGAGATCCAAATTCGTATATCTATCTGCCTACTTGTTATCTCATTATAGATATCTCATTGGCATCTCAAACAAAAACTTAGCCAAAATAGAACTCTTGATCCTCAACTTTAAACCTATTCCTCACAGTCTTCCTCATCACAGTAAATGGTACCAGTATTCATCCATTTGCTCAAGCCAGAAATGTAAAAGCCATCCTTAATTACTCTCTCTTCCTTATCTCTCACATCCAACACATTAGTTTGGCCTGTCCATTCTGCCTCTAAATATAGAGTTCTAATCATTTCACTTCTCTTTATATCCATTGTTATCATTATCTCTCATCTGGAGCATTTCTTGATTTTACTTTCCCACTGCCCCAACCAAATCCATTCTCAACAGAGCAGCTGTAATGCACATGTTACCCTCTTGCTTAACACACTTCAAAAGCATCTTATTGCATTCAAAATAAATTCCAAACCTCTTACCAAGGCCTATAGAGACCTCTATGACCTTGGCCCTGGCCTACTTTTCAATCATCTTCTTATCCCACTCTCTCACTCGTTTACTATGGTCCAGCCAAATTGGTCTCCTGACATTTCAGACTATTTTTTCAATCAAGCTTTTGTCCTTATGTTTCCTATACTTGGAATCCTCTTCCTCTGTAGTTACCAATGTTGTATCCTTTTCATCCTACAAGTCTACGTTTATATCTACCTCCTCAGAGTAAGACTTTCCTGGGCAATCTCTCTAAAGTGTCAGTCCCAAATCCCCATCATTACTATCTCCCACATCATTTTTTTTTTCTTCATAGTGCTTATTGTAAGCTGTGCATTTATTATCTTGTTTATTTATCTATGTGTTTAATATACAATTATTTCTACTAGACTATAAGTTCTATATGAGCAGGGACTTTTTTCCCATTCAGTGTTGTATCCCTAGCATTTAATACAGTGTCTAGCACATAGGAAATGTTCAATAATTAATTTTTGAATAATGTCCAAGGTGCTATATTCAAAAGTATCTGGATTCTTAGCAAAACAATCTATCACATAATAGAAATTGCTTCTCCATAGTAGTTAGGTTACTGACCATTTCTTATTACCCCAAATGCCTTAAGTGAATAAAGTATTTATTTCAAATGTATGCAGAGAAATTCTGGCGAAGGAAATTATCCTTTGTTTCTTATGTTTAGAACTTTCACTGCAATAAGTAAGGTCTTGCTTTTGACATTATACCAGCTCATTACCTGGCCTATGGCAACCTATTCCCTTCTCCTACTCACAGATACCACCTTGAAGAAGATCCTCTATTTCCTGTAAAGATAACACCACATCAATGATTCCTAGATCCTTTATGGTCTCACATCTTAATTATACAAGCCCTAAGACACATCCTTCCACACGAACCCTGCTTTCTGTGAAGTTAAAATGATTACCCAACACCAAGGTATAGTGGATATTATACTTTTTTACTTTCTGTTTTCTGTCCTCTCTATGACTTTTCTCTTGTCACATTATCCAGAGGTGGGCCTTTCTGAAATTGGTCTCACTGATGAATCAACAAGGGAGTAGTAGATGATGAGATGAAGTATTCAGTGGGAAGCAAATATTTGACAGGGAGATGAGAGGTATCTTTCTCTTATAGGGCAGGGGATAGAGATGAATAAAAAGGTTAGAATGGGAGAAATTAAGAGCAGGCAACAGTCATGAAATCCAAGGGAGGAGACTGGCCAAATAAATTTCCTTCAATAAAGCAGAAAATAACACACAATTGTAAAGCAATTATACTCCAATAAAGATGTTAAAAAAAAAAGAATACATCAATCAGGCTGTACTTTGCTAACCAAGGAGTCAGAGCAACTTAATAGTGGATTGGAAAATTTTGCAGTTTGAATCCAGGAAGGGGGGAATTATTAGGCATTAGGGTAACTTTGGTAGAACATGGAAGGAGAGAGACTGGATTTATGAGAAATGTACATATTTTGACTCCTCTCAGGTACACAGACCTTTGCCAAAAGGCTCTCCCATCCATTAGCTCACTGATTCCTCCTATACACCATATGCCTGAAGTGCTCAAATTCTTCATTCTCATATCCTGACCAGTCTTTAAATGAAACTAGGGTAGAAGCACCCCCAATAGCTGGTCAGTGTAGAACCATATGCTAATCAGTTAGGAAAATATTTATGAGCAGCTTCATTTTAAATATAGGCAAACGAATCTTGGGGATGTGACTTGATTTTACTTCAGGATATTCTGTTAGTTAATGATACGGCCCAAGTTTCTCCTAATATTCATCCCTCCACACCTTGCAATCTGCCTCTCTGGGCAGAATTGTCATCCAGAACGTGTTGGGGGATGTCAAAAGGAAAAGGGCTCCAAGAAAGCCTATGTGAGGATCAAGTAGGATAAGGAGCCAGGTTGACAGAAGTGTCCTTACCAGTAAAGGAGACTGACTTCAACTACAACCCAAACCAGCTATGCCACAGACAATATTCCCTTTACACTTGAATTTAACTGAAAAATAAATCTAAAACTCAGAACCAAACAACTCATTACCACAAAGTTTCTGTTCGTTTGCTCTTAGAGCTTGAACACAATATAACATTCATTATTCCAAAAGATTTCCTCATTTGTACTGCCTCTCTCTCATCCTTCCCCTGTCCACATTCCTCACTTCACTCCTGTCCCCAGGCAACTACTAATGTGTTTTGTGTCATTATAAATTAGTTTGTATTTTCTAAAATTTTTATCAATAGAATCATTATAATTTGTACATTTTTTGATCTGGCTTCTTTCAGTCAGCATAATTATTTTGAGATTTATCTATGTCATAATGTGTATCAATAGTTCATTCCTTTTAATTGCTGAGTAATGTTCCATTGCATGGATGTACAACAATTTATTTATCCATTCACCTGTACATGGACATTTGTTTCCAGTTTTGGGTTATCACAAACAAAGCTACTATGAATATCTATGTACAAGTCACTGTAAGGGCATATGCTTTTATTTCTTTTGGTTAAATACCTAGGAATAAAAGGGCTGCGTGGTAGAGTAGACAAATGTTTAACTTTTTAAAGTAACTTCTAAATCCTTTTTTTCCTCTTTGGTGTCTTTTAAAAAAACTTTCATTATGTGCATTTTCAAAAACAAATGCTGGGAGCCGGAGGAAGATGGCGGAAGAGTAAGACGCGGAGATCACCTTCCTCCCCACAGATACATCAGAAATTCATCTACACGTGGAACAACTCCAACAGAACACCTACTGAACGCTGACAGAAGACCTCAGACCCCCCAAAAGGCAAGAAACTCCCCACATACCTGGGTAGGGCAAAAGAAAAAAAGAATAAGCAGAGACAATAGGATAGGGACGGGACCTGCACCAGTGGGAGGGAGCCGTGAAGGAGGGAAGGTTTCTACACACTACAAGCCCCTTCGCGGGCGGAGACTGCAGGTGGCGGAGGGGGAAAGCTTCGGAGTAGCGGAGGAGAGCACAGCAACAGGGGTGCGGAGGGCAAAGCGGAGAGATTTTGGCACAGAGGATCGGTGCCCTCAGGCACACACCAGCCCGAGAGGCTTGTCTGCTCGGCCGCCGGGGCGGGCGGGGCTGGGAGCTGAGGCTCGGGTATCGGCTTTCAGTCGGAGCGCAGGGAGAGGACTGGGGCTGGCGGCAGGAAGAGAGCCTGAAGGGGTTAGTGCTAGCCCGGAGGGAGTCCGGGGAAAGGGTCTGGAGCTACCGGAGAGGGAAGAGACTTTTTTCCCTTTTGTTGCCTGGTGCGCGAGGAGAGGGCATTCCCCTCCCTCCCCTCTGCCTGAGTGAGCCAGAGCCCCCGAATCAGCGGCTCCTTTAAACCCGTCCTGTCTGAGCGAAGAACGGACGCCCTCCGGCGACCTACGCACAGAGGCGGGGCCAGGTCCAAGGCTGAGACCCGGGAGTTGTGAGAGCAGAGAAGAGACAGGGAAATCTCTCTGTGCAGCCTCGGAGGCAGCGGATTAAAGCTCCACGGTCCATTTGATGTGCCCTGCGTCTGTGGAGTGCATGAATGGACAGCGAATCATCCCAAATTGAGGAAGTGGACTTTGAGGACAAGATTTAAGACTTTCCCCCCTTTTTCCTCTTTTTACAACGAATTATCCCAAATTAAGGAGGTGGACTTAGCAAGATTTCAGACTTCTCGCCCTTTTCCTCTTTTTACAACGAATTATCCCAAATCGAGGAGGTGGACTTGGAGAGCAAGATTTTTGATTTTTCCCCCTGCTCTCTTTTTGTGAATGTGTATGTGTAATCTTCTGTGTAAGATTCTCTCTGTATAGCTTTGCTTCCACCATATGTCCCAGGGTTCTATCGGTCCGTGTTTTTTTTCAATAATTACTTTTTAATTTTAATAACGCTACTATATTTCATACTTTATTCTATTTTACTTTACCTGCTCTTTCTTTTTTTCCTACCTTCCCTTCCTCCCTCCCTCCCTCCGCTCCTCTTTTCCTCTTTTACTTTCCTCCCTCCCTCCCTCCCACCCTTCTTCTTTCCACTTTCTTTTTCTTTCCTTCCTCCCTCCCTCCCTTCTGTCTTTCTTTCTTTCTTTCCTTCCTCCCTCCTTTCTTCCATTCACTCTTTCTTTTGCTTTCATTCCTCCCTCCCTCCCTCCTTTCTTTCCTTCTTTCTTTCCATCCTTCCTCCCTCCCTCCCTCCTTTCTTTCTTTCTACCTTCCTTCCTTCCCTTCTTCCTTTCTTTCCCTCTCTCTTTCTTTCTTCTACTAATTCTTTCTTTCTACTTTTTCTCCCTGTTATTCTGAGTCGGGTGGATGAAAGGCTCTTGGTGCTGCAGCCAAGAGTCAGTGCTGTGCCTCTGAAGTGGGAGAGCCAACTTCAGGACACGGGTCCACAAGAGACCTCCCAGCTCCACATAATATCAAGCAGCGAAAATCTCCAAGGGATCTCCATCTCAACACCAGCACCCAGCTTCAGTCAACGACCAGCAAGCTACAGTGCTGGTCACCCTATGCCAAGCAACTAGCAAGGCAGGAACACAACCCCACCCATTAGCAGAGAGGCTACCTAAAAACATAATAAGGCCACAGGCACCCCAAAACACACCACCAGACGTGGACCTGTCCACCAGAAAGACAAGGTCGAGCCTCAACCACCAGAACACAGGCATTAGTCCCCCCCACGAGGAAGCCTACACAACCTACTGAAACAACCTTAGCCACGGGGGACAGATACCAAAAACAACGGGAACTACGAATCTGCAGCCTGCAAAAAGGAGACCCCAAACACAGTAACATAAGCAAAATGAGAAAGCAGAAAAACACACAGCAGGTGAAGGAGCAAGATAAAAACCTACCAGACCTAACAAATGAAGAGGTAATAGGCAGTCTACCTGAAAAAGAATTCAGAATAATGATAGTAAAGCTGATCCAAGATTCTATTTCCAAGATCCAAAATCTTGGAAATAGAATAGACAATATGCAAGAAACAGTTAACAAGGACCTAGAAGAACTAAAGATGAATCAAGCATCGATTAAAAACACAATAAATGAAATGAAAAATACTCTAGATGGGATCAATAGCAGAATAACTGAGGCAGAAGAACGCATAAGTGAGGTGGAAGATAAAATAGTGGAAATAACTGATGCAGAGCAAAATAAAGAAAAAAGACTGAAAAGAATAGAGGACAGTCTCAGAGACCTCTGGGACAACATTAAACGCACCAACGTTCGAATTATAGGGGTTCCAGAAGAAGAAGAGAAAAAGAAAGGGACTGAGAAAATATTTGAAGAGATTATAGTCGAAAACTTCCCTAATATGGGAAAGGAAATAGTTAATCAAGTCCAGGAGGCACAGAGAGTCCCATACAGAATAAATCCAAGGAGAAATACACCACGACACATATTAATCAAACTGTCAAAAATTAAACACAAAGAAATCATATTAAAAGCAGCAAGGGAAAAACAACAAATAACACACAAGGGAATCCCCATCAGGTTAACAGCTGATCTCTCAGCAGAAACTCTACAAGCCAGAAGGGAGTGGCAGGACATAATTAAAGTGATGAAGGAGAGAAACCTGAAACCAAGATTACTCTACCCAGCAAGGATCTCATTCAGATTTGATGGAGAAATTAAAACGTTTACGGACAAGCAAAAGCTGAGAGAGTTCAGCACCACCAAACCAGCTTTACAACAAATGCTTAAGGAACTTCTCTAGGCAAGAAACACAACAGAAGGAATATACCTACAATAACGAACCCAAAGCAATTAAGGAAATGGGAATAGAAACATACATATCAATAATTACCTTAAATGTAAATGGACTAAATGCTCCCCCCAAAAGACACAGAGTGGCTGAATGGATACAAAAACAAGACCCATATATATGCTGTCTACAAGAGACCCACTTCAGACCTAGAGACACATACAGATTGAAAGTAAGGGGATGGAAAAAGATATTCCATGCAAATGGAAATCAAAAGAAAACTGGAGTAGCAATTCTTATATCAGATAAAATAGAGTTTAAAATAAAGACTATTAGAAGAGACAAAGAAGGACACTACATAACGATAAAGTAATCGATCCAAGAAGAAGATATAACAATTGTAAATACTTATGCACCCAACATAGGAGCACCTCAATACATAAGGCAAATACTAACAGCCATAAAAGGGGAAATCGACAGTAACACAATCATAGTAGGGGACTTTAACACCCCACTTTCACCAATGGACAGATCATCCAAAATGAAAATAAATAAGGAAACACAAGCTTTAAATGATACATTAAAGAAGATGGACTTAATTGATATTTATAGGACATTCCATCCAAAAACAAGAGAATACACATTTTTCTCAAGTGCTCATGGAACATTCTCCAGGATAGATCATATCTTGGGTCACAAATCAAGCCTTGGTAAATTTAAGAAAATTGAAATTGTATCAAGTATCTTTTCCGACCACAATGCTATGAGACTAGACATCAATTACAGGAAAACATCTGTAAAAAATACAAACACATGGAGGCTGAACAATACACTACTCAATAACGAAGTGATCACTGAAGAAATCAAAGAGGAAATTAAAAAATACCTAGAAACAAATGACAATGGAGACACGATGACCCAAAACCTATGGGACGCAGCAAAAGCAGTTCTAAGGGGGAAGTTTATAGCAATACAATCCCACCTTAAGAAACAGGAAACATTTCGAGTAAACAACCTGACCCTGCACCTAAAGCAATTAGAGAAAGAAGAACAAAAAACCCCCAAAGTTAGCAGAAGGAAAGAAATTATAAAGATCAGATCAGAAATAAATGAAAAAGAAATGAAGGAAACGATAGCAAAGATCAACCAAACTAAAAGCTGGTTCTTTGAGAAGATAAACAAAATTGACAAACCATTAGCCAGACTCATCAAGAAAAGAAGGGAGAAGACTCAAATCAATAGAATTAGAAATGAAAAAGGAGAAGTAACAACTGACACTGCAGAAATACAAAGGATCATGAGAGATTACTATAAGCAACTCTATGCCAATAAAATGGACAACCTGGAAGAAATGGACAAATTCTTAGAAATGCACAACCTACCAAGACTGACTCAGGAAGAAATAGAAAATATGAATAGACCAATCACAAGCACTGAAATTGAAACTGTGATTAAAAATCTTCCATCAAACAAAAGCCCAGGACCAGATGGCTTCACAGGCGAATTCTATCAAACATTTAGAGAAGAGCTAACACCCATCCTTCTCAAACTCTTCCAAACAATATCAGAGGAAGGAACACTCCCAAACTCATTCTACGAGGCCACTATCACCTTGATACCAAAACGAGGCAAGGATGTCACAAAGAAAGAAAACTACAGGCCCATATCACTGATGAACATAGATGCAAAAATCCTCAACAAAATACTAGCAAACAGAATCCAACAGCACATTAAAAGGATCATACACCATGATCAAGTGGGGTTTATTCCAGGAATGCAAGGATTCTTCAATATATGCAAATCAATCAATGTGATACACCATATTAACAAGTTGAAGGAGAAAAACCATATGATCATCTCAATAGATGCAGAGAAAGCTTTCGACAAAATTCAACACCCATTTATGATAAAAACCCTGCAGAAAGTAGGCATAGAGTGAACTTTCCTCAACATAATAAAGGCCATATATGACAAACCCAGAGCCAACATTGTCCTCAATGGTGAAAAACTGGAACCATTTCCACTAAGATCAGGAAAAAGACAAGGCTGCCCACTCTCACCACTCTTATTCAACATAGTTTTGGAAGCTTTAGCCACAGCAATCAGAGAAGAAAAGGAAATAAAAGAAATCCAAATTGGAAAAGAAGAAGTAAAGCTGTCACTGTTTGCAGATGACATGATACTATACATAGAGAATCCTAAAGACGCCACCAGAAAACTACTAGAGCTAATCAATGAATTTGGTAAAGTAGCAGGATACAAAATTAATGCACAGAAATCTCTGGCATTCCTGTACACTAATGATGAAAAATCTGAAAATGAAATCAAGAAAACACTCTCATTTACTATTGCAACAAAAAGAATAAAATATCTAGGAATAAACCTACCTAAGGAGACAAAAGACCTGTATGCAGAAAATTATAAGACACTGATAAAAGAAATTAAAGATGATACAAATAGATGGAGAGATATACCATGCTCCTGGATTGGAAGAATCAATATTGTGAAAATGACTCTACTACCCAAAGAAATCTACAGATTCAATGCAATTCCTATCAAACTACCACTGGCATTTTTCACAGAACTAGAACAAAAAATTTCAAAATTTGTTTGGAAAAACAAAAGACCCCGAATAGCCAAAGCAATCTTGAGAACGAAAAACGGAGCTGGAGGAATCAGGCTCCCTGACTTCAGAGTATACTACAAAGCTTCAGTAATTAAGACAGTGTGGTACTGGCATAAAAACAGAAACATAGATCAGTGGATCAGGATAGAAAGCCCAGAGATAAACCCACGCACATATGGCCAACTTATCTTTGATAAAGGAGGCAGGAATGTACAGTGGAGAAAGGACAGCCTCTTCAATAAGTGGTGCTGGGAAAACTGGACAGGGACATGTAAATGTATGAGATTAGATCATTCCCTAACACCATACACAAAAAATAAGCTCAAAATGGATTAAAGACCTAAATGTAAGGCCAGAAACTATCAAGCTCTTAGAGGAAAACATAGGTAGAACACTCTATGACATAAATCACAGCAAGATCCTTTTGGACCCACCTCCTAGAGAAATGGAACTGAAAACAAAGATAAACAAATGGGACCTAATGAAACTTCAAAGCTTTTGCACAGCAAAGGATACCATAAACAAGACCATAAGACAACCCTCAGAATGGGAGAAAATATTTGCAAATGAAGCAACTGACAAAGGATTAATCTCCAAAATTTATAAACAGCTCATGCAGCTCAATAGCAAAAAAACAAACAACCCAATTCAAAAATGGGCAGAAGACTTAAATAAGCATTTCTCCAAAGAAGAGATACAGACTGCCAACAAACACATGAAAGAATGCTCAACATCATTAATCATTAGAGAAATGCAAATCAAAACTACAATGAGATATCATCTCACACCAGTCAGAATGGCCATCATCAAGAAATCTAGAAACAATAAATGCTGGAAGGGGTGTGGAGAAAAGGGAACACTCTTGCACTGCTGGTGGGAATGTGAATTGGTATAGCCACTATGGAGAACAGTATGGAGGTTCCTTAAAAAACTACCAATAGAGCTACCATATGACCCAGCAATCCCACTACTAGGCATATACCCTGAGAAAACCATAATTCAAAAAGAGACATGTACCAAAATGTTCATTGCAGCTATATTCACAATAGCCCGGAGCTGGAAACAACCTAAGTGTCCATCATCGGATGAATGGATAAAGAAGATGTGGCACATATATACAATGGAATATTACTCAGCCACAAAAAGAAACGAAACTGAGCTATTTGTAATGAGGTGGATAGACTTAGAGTCTGTCATACAGAGTGAAGTAAGTCAGAAAGAGAAAGACAAATACCGTATGCTAACACATATATATGGAATTTAAAAAAAAAAAGTTATGAAGAACCTAGGGGTAAAACGGGAATAAAGACACAGACCTACTTGAGAATGGACTTGAGGATATGGGGAGGGGGAAGGGTAAGCTGTGACAAAGCGAAAGAGAGGCATGGACATATATACACTACCAAACGTAAGGTAGATAGATAGTGGGAAGCAGCCGCAGAGCACAGGGAGATCAGCTCGGTGCTTTGTGACCGCCTGGAGGGGTGGGATGGGGAGGGTGGGAGGGAGGGAGATGCATGAGGGAAGGGATGTGGGAACAGATGTATATGTATGACTGATTCACTTTGTTATAAAGCAGAAACTAATAAAATAAATGTGGGGAAAAAAAAAAACAAATGCTAAATAGGGAGATTGGCATAATTACCCCTCAGCACACACATACTTATGGGGTGCAGATGTTCAATGTTAGTATCTTGCTTCATATAATGAGCCTGTATTTTCTGTTAGAATATTTTAAAGAAAATCCCAAGCATTATGTCATTTCACCTTTAAATTTAAGGTTTTTTTGCACAAGTTTTAAAAAAGTATATATTTTAAAATAAGAATTCTATGTATTTAAGGTATACAACATGATGATTTGGTACATGATTTGGTGAAATGATTACTATAGCCAAGGTAATTAACATGATCATCTCATATAATTAACATTTTTGTGTGTGATGAGTGCATGTGTAATCTACTTTTAGCATATTTCTAGCATTTAATGTAGTATTATTAACTATAATATCATGCCAATACATTAGATCTCTAGGCTTATTCACCTGCATAATTGCAGCTATGTACCCTTTGGTACATCTCCTTATTCCCCCCAGCCCAACCTCCCCAGGCCTCAGTAACCAGCATTCTACACCCTTTACTATGAGTTCATATTATTTTTAGATTCCACGTATAAGTGAGACCATACAGTATTAGTCTTTTACTGTCTGGTTTATTTTACTTAGCATAATATTCTCCAGGTTCATCCATGTTGTCACAAATGAGAGGTATTCCTCTTTCTCATGGTTGAATGATATATTCTATTGTTTATATACACTACTCCTCCTTTTCCGTTGATCTATCAATGGAATTTTGGGCTGTAACCACATCTTGGTTATTGTAAATAATTCTGCAATGAACATGGGAGTGTAGATATCTCTCTGAGTTACTGATTTAAATTCCTTTGGATATATACTAAGAAATGTGGTTGCTTGATCATATGGCAGTTATATTTTTTAATTTTTTGAGGAATCTTCATACAGTTTTCCATAATGGCTATACCAATTTACATTCCCATCAACATTGTACAAAGGTTTCCTTTTCTCCACATCCTCACCAACACTTATTGTTTCTTCTCTTTTTTATATTAACCATTCTAACAGGTGTGAAGTGATATCTCATTGTGGTTTTGATTTTCATTTTCCTAATAATTAGTGATGTTGAGCAACTTTTCATATATCTGTTGGCTATGTGTATGTCTTTTTTTGAGAAATGCTTATTCAGGTCCTTTGACCACTTTTCATTCAGTTTTCTTCTTGCTGATGAGTTGAGTTTGGATACTGATCCTTTGTCAGATGTATGATTTGCATGTACTTTTTCCGATTTCATAAGTTGTCTCTTCACTATGTTGATTGGTTCCTTTACTGTGCAGAAGTTTTTAGCTTGATGCAATCCCATTTATCTATTTGTGCATTTGTTGCCTGTGCTTTTGGGGTCATATTAAACAAAATTGCCCAGGGCTTCCCTGGTGGCACAGTGATTGAGAATCCACCTGCTGATGCAGGGGACACGGGTTCATGTCTTGGTCCGGGAAGATCCCACATGCCATGGAACGGCTAGGCCCGTGAGCCATGGCCACTGAGCCTGCACGTCCGGAGCCTGTGCCCCGCAACGGGAGAGGCCACAACAGTGAAAGGCCCACGTACTGCAAAAAAAAAAAAAAAAAAAAAAAAAAAAAAATTCCAAAGACCAATGTCAAGAAGTGTTTTCCTTATCTTTTCATCTAACAGTTTTATAGTTGTATGTCTTACATTTAAGTCTTTTATCCATTTTGAGTTGATTTTTGTGTATCATATGAGATAAGGATCCAATTTCATTCTTCTGCATATGGAAAACCAGTTTTCCCAGAACGATTTTTTGAAGAGATGAAGAGACTGTCCTTTCCCCATTGTGTGTTCTTGGCATCTTTGTTGATGCCCAATTGACCATAAATGCATATACAAGTACCATGTTCTTTTAATTACTACTAGCTTTGTGGTATATTTTGAAATCAAATAATATGATGTCTCAAACCTTTTTATTTTTGCTCAAGATTGCTTTGACTGTTTGAGGTGTTTAGTGGTTCCATAAGAATTTTAGGATAGATTTCTCTATTTCTGTGAAAATTTTTACTGTACTTTTGATAAAGATTGCATTTAATCTGTAGATTGCTTTGAGTAATATGGACATTTTCACAATATTAATTCTTCCAATCCATGAATACTAGATATCTTTTTATTTACTTGTGTCATCTTTAACTTATTTCATCAGTATTTTATAGTTTTCAGTGTACAGATATTTCACCTCCTTGGATAAATTAGTTCCCAAATATTTTTTTAGATGCTGTTGTAAATGGGATTTCTTCTTAATGTATTTTTAAGATAGCTTGTTGTTAGTGAATAGAAATGCAACTAGATTTTTTAATACATATTTATATCCTGCAACTTCACTGAATTCATTTATTAATTCTGACAGCTTTTTTGGTAGAACATTTAGAGTTTTCTATATACAAGATCATGTCACCTGCAAACAGAGATAGTTTTATTTCTTTCTTTCCAATTTCAATGCCTTTTATTTCTTCTTCTTGCTTAATTGTTCTGCTAGGACTTTTAGTACTATATTGAATAGAAGAGGTAAAAATGGGCATCTTTGTTTGTTTATGATATTAGAGAAAATGCTTTCAGATTCTCATCATTGACTATGATACTAGTGGTGGGCTTGTCATATGTGGTCTTTACTGAGTTTATTACTTCCATACCTAATTTGTTGAGAGGTTTTATCATGAAAAGAGGTTGAATATTGTCAAATGCTTTTTATGTATCTATTGAGAGGATCACATGATTTTTATTCATCATTCTGATAATGTGATGTATCACTTTTACTGATTTGTACACGTTAAACCATCCTTGCACCCAACTAATACATTCTACTTGATCATGGCCCACAATCCTTTTAATGTGCTGTTGAATTCTGTTTGCTACTTCTTTGTTCAGAATTTTTGCATCTGTGTTCATCAGAGTATCGGCCTGTGTTTTTTCTTTATAGTGTCCTTGCTTAGCTTAGGTTTGAGTGTTATAAGGGCTTTGCAAATAAGTTTGGAAGTGTTCACTTCTCTTCTATTTTTTTTTTTTTGGAAAAGTTTGGGAAGGATTGGCATTAATTTTTCTTTGAAAGTTGTGTACAATTCACTAGAGAAGTCATCATGTCTTAAGTTTTTTTTGGGGAAAACTTTTGATTATGGATTCAACCTTCTTACTTGTTGGCTTATGTAAATTTTTGTTTCTTCACTATTCAGTCTTGGTAAGTTGTATTTTTCCAGGAACTTATCCATTTCTTCCAGGTTATCAAAAATTTTTGGCATATAAATGTTTATAGCAGTCACTTATAAACTTTTTATTTCTGTGGTATCAGTTGTAGTGTCTTTTCTTTAAATATAATTTTATTTATTTGAATCATTTCTTTTTTCTTAGTCTAGCTAGTGTTTTGTCAGTTATGTTAATCTTTTTTAAAACACAACTCTTAGTTTTCTTGACATTTTCCATTGTTTTTCTAGTTACTAGTTCACTTATTTAATGTTCTTAACCTTATTATTTCATTCCTTTTGCTAAATTTGATTTAGTCTGTTCTTTGTCTAGTTCCTTGAGGTAAGAAAAACAAGGGAGAAAATTGAATATGCAACTTGAAAATCAAGACAGTTTAGTTTGGCTGAATCATGGGGTAATAATGCAATAAATAAAAGCTAACCTCTCCAAATCAACTCATTTAATAATTGTGGCAACTATTTCAAATAGGTACTATTATTATCTTCATCTTACAGATGAGGAAAATGAGGTTCAGAGAGATTACTTAGTTTACTAGATGTCCCACAGCTAAAAGGTGAGGAGGCTAGGAGATGAACCAAGAATGATGGTTCTACAGCTCATGTCCTTAAGTGATGAAAAGGGTTTGGATTTTACTGTTAGTAAGAGGAGCTACTGGAAGTGTTAAATAGTGAATTGAATTAAGCCAAGCTCGAATTTTCTTAGGTCTCCCTGGTAACAAGGTGGAGGTTGGATTGGAAGGAGACTGGAAGCATGTTTGTGATTAGAGGACGGTGGTAATATTGGTGACTTGAACATGTAAGTGGCAGAAAGGATGGAAAAACACTACATGGGTTTGAGAGACAGAGGGGTGGATTCAATAAGTACTGAACAAAGACTCAGGTTTGAATAATAGATTGAAGAGTAATACAACAAGACCAGCAAAGTAGAACAGTTCAGAGCCTCTGTCCCTGAAATCAAATACAGTTTTAGACTCTGTGTCTTGCACTTTCTACAGATGTATGGATGGACTCTGCGAAAAGTAAGGTGATATTCCCAAGTTCCCCCAGCTTGAAAGTGGCTAAACCAGAAGTTAAACCTAATTTAAATTACTCTTAAATCCCACACACTTTCTACTTATAGTGCACAACAAACTACAGTTATGTAGGTATAGACTATAACACAAACGTGAGTCAGGAGTTCTAGACTCTAGTCCTGGTTTTGTACTGTGACGTTGGACAAGTCCTTTCACCACTCTGAGCTTCAGTTTCCTCATCTAAAAAGTGAAAATTATAATATCTATTTACACAAGTTGTTGTAAGCTAAGGATCAAGGCAGACAAATCTCACCATAATCAAAGTGCAAGGTAGAAAATGCATCAGAGAGGATTAAGATAAATAAGGAGAGGAAAAGACAGGCTCTGAGTCTTATTCCTGATTTTCTGAACTTCAGCAACCTTCTAAGGATTGAAGTCTATTTTTTTTTTTACCTGAAAGGCTGATTTTTTAACATCTTTATTGGAGTATAATTGCTCCACAAAGGTGTGTTAGTTTCTGCTTTACAACAAAGTGAATCAGCCATACATATACACATATCCTCATAACTCTTGCCTCTTGCGTCCCCCTCCCACCTTAACTATCCCACCCCTCTAGGTGGTCACAAAGCACCAAGCTGGTCTCCCCGTGCAATGTGGCTGCTTCCCACTAGCTATCTATTTTACATTTGGTAGTATATATATGTCCATGCCACTCTCTCACTTCGTTCCAGCTTACCCTTCCCCCTCCCTTTGCCCTCAAGTTCATTCTCTACATTTGTGTCTTTATTCCTCTCCTGCCTTTAGGTTCTTCAGAACCACTTTTTGATTGTTTGTTTGTTTGTTTGATTATATATATATAATGTGTTATATATGCATTAGCATACATATATATGCGTTAGCATACAGTATTTGTTTTTCTCTTTCTGACTTACTTCACTCTGTGAAGTCTAGGTCCATCCACCTCATTACAAATAACTCAATCTCATTTCTTTTTATGGCTGAGTAATATTCCATTGTATATATGTGCCACATCTTCTTTATCCATTCATCTGTCGATGGACACATAGGTTGCTTCCATGTCCTGCCTATTGTAAATAGAGCTGCAATGAACATTTTGGTACATGTCTCTTTTTGAATTATGGTTTTCTCAGGGTGTATGCCCAATAGTGGGATTGCTGGGTCCTATGGTAGTTCTATTTTTAGTTTTATAAGGAACTTCCATATTGTTCTCCATAGTGGCTGTATCAATTTACATTCCCACCAGCAGTGCAAGAGGGTTCCCTTTTCTCCACACCCTCTCCAGTATTTATTGTTTCTAGATTTTTTGATGATGGCCATTCTGGCTGGTGTGAGGTGATACCCCATTGTAGTTTTGATTTGCATTTCTGTAATGATTAGTGATGCTGAGCATCCTTTCATGTGTTTGTTGGCAATCTGTATCTCTTCTTTGGAGAAATGTCTATTTAAGTCTTCTGCCCATTTTTGGATTGGGTTGTTTGTTTTTTTGATATTGAGCTGCCTGAGCTGCTTGTAAATCTTGGAGATTAATCCTTTGTCAGTTGCTTCATTTGCAAATATTTTCTCCCATTTTAAGGGTTGTCTTTTCGTCTTGTTTATGGTTTCCTTTGCTGTGTAAAAGCTTTTAAGTTTCATTAGGTCCCACTTGTTTATTTTTGTTTTTATTTCCATTTCTCTAGGAGGTGGGTTGAAAAGAATCTTGCTGTGATTTAGGTCATAGAGCATTCTGCTTATGCTTTCCTCTAAGAGTTTTATAGTGTGTGGCCTTACATTTAGGTCTTTAATCCATTCTGAGTTTATTTTTGTGTATGGTGTTAGGGAGTGTTCTAATTTCATTCTTTTACATGTCCCTGTCCAGTTTTCCCAGCACCACTTATTGAAGTGGCTTTCTTTTCTCCCCTGTATATTCTTGCCTCCTTTATCAAAAATAAGGTGACCATATGTGTGTGGGTTTATCTCTGGGCTTTCTTTCCTGTTCCATTGACCTATATTTCTGTTTTCGTGCCAGTACCATACTCTCTTGATTACTGTAGCTTTGTATTATTGACTGAAGACCAGGAGCCTGATTCCTCCAGCTCCGTTTTTCTTTCTCAGGATTGCTTTGGCTACTCGGGGTCTTTTGCATTTCCATACAAATTGTGAAATTTTTTGTTCTAGTTCTGTTAAAAATGTCATTGGTAGTTTGATAGGCATTTCATTGAATCTGTAGATTGCTTTACATATTATAGTCATTTTCACAATGTTGATTCTTCCAATTCAAGGACATGGTATATCTATCTCTCTATCTGTTTTTATCATCTTTAATTTCCTTTATCAGTGTCTTTTAGTTGTCTGTATACACGTCTTTTGTTTCCTTAGGTGGGTTTAATCCTAGGTATTTTATTATTTTTGTTACAATGGTAAAGGGGAGTGTTTCCCTAATTTTTCTGAAAGCCTGATTTTTAAAAGAAAGAAAATCAGATCTGTTCAGAGTGGAATGGAGAGGCCAGAGTTCACTCTTTCCAGATACTACTAACAGACCCCAAAGGTGGTGCTTTGTGGTTTGCAACCCAATAGTGGCCTTAAAATAAAATTTCTGAGTTAAGATCAGTACTTTAAAAATGAAATAGAGGAGAGAAAGTGGCCCAAGTTGGGAGTATATGAAAACGTTGAGCACACCTTCTACCATGGCCACACAAAATCTATAGCTACATGTAGAGCAATTCCTCCTGAAGGACTGAGGGATGATTGTAAAGCTACTGCACGAAGAAGAACCTCATTGAAATGGATAGGAAAGACAGAAACATGGTATCCATGGGAACCCTACTAATGGCACAGCTACCTTTAGTAGGAAGGGTTATTGCTGAGGGGCCCAAACACAGACTCACCCATGTAAGACTCTGCAAAAAGAACAGCAATTTAAAGGCCAACTAGTTTATACTAACTCTTCACCTTCTTCCAAATGGGCAGGGAACTTCCAGAAACCTGTCCAGAGTCAGAGGTGCTGGACTGCACTATTGAGTACTCCTTGGGGCTCCCCATGGTCTGCATCCACTCTAGATGCAGCTGCTCTGTCAAGATGCCCTCAGGTGTGGTGCTCCCCACAGACTTCCCCCAGACCAGGTCCTCTCCAGCTCCAGTGGCCCATCGAGGTGACCTTAGTTATGATTTTCTCTGGGGACTATCCTTGGCCTGCACCTGCACCAGCTCCAGCTGGCCTGCTAAAGCAACCAGGCAAAAACGGTATACACTAAGCCACTCTTTCAAGGCAAAGAGAGGTAGATTTTTCACCTATTTCGTAGAAAAAAAACAGAATGTCAAACAAAATGCAGAGACAGAGACATGTGTTTTAAATGAACAAGCAAAATAGAATTCCTGGCAAAAATCTCTAAAGAAATGGAGATAAGTAATTCACCTGACAAAGAGTTCTAAGAAATGGTGATAAGAATGCTCACCAAACTTAGGAAAAGAATGAGGAAACTCAGTGAGAACTTCAATAAAGACTTAAAAAATATAAGGAAAAAAATCAGAGTTGAGGAATATGGTAACTTAAATTTAAAAATACACTAGAGGGAATCAAGAGCAGATTACATGATACAGAAGAATGAATAAGTGATCTGGAAGATAGAGTAGTGGAAATCACCCACTCAGAACAGCAAAAACAAGAAAAGATATTTAAAAAATGAGGACAGATTAAGGGACTTCTAGGACTACATCAGGTGAACTAACATTCACATTACAGAGGTCCCAGAAAAAGAAGAGAGAGAGAAAGGGACAGAAAACTCATCTGAGGAAATTATGGCTGAAAACTTCCCTAACCTGGGGAAGGAAATAGACATCCAGTTACAAGAATCACAGAGTCCCAAACAAGAGAATCTCAAAGAGATCCACACCAAGACATGTTATAATTAAAATGCAAAAGTTAATGATACACAGAGAATCTTAAAGGCCACAGGAGAAAAAACAACTAATCATATACAATGGAAATCCCATAAGACTATCAGCTGATAATTAGGAAGGAACTTTATAGGACAGAAGGGAATGGCAGGATACATTTAAAGTGTTGAAAGGAAAAAAAAAAGAAAAACTTACAATCTAGAATACTCTATCTGGCAAGGTTATCATTCAGAATTTCAGAATTGAAGGAGATATAAAGAGTTTCCCAGATAAGCAAAACCAAAAGAGTTTATCATCATTAAAGCAGCCTTACATGAAATATTAAAAGGTCTACTTTAATCAGAGAAGTAAAGGTCATGACCTGAAATTAAGAAATATATGAAAGAAAAAAATCTCACTGTGAAAAAAAAATCAGCTACTTGGAATGTTAGTATGAAAGTTAAAAGGCAAAAGTAGCTGATTCACTTTGTTATACAGCAGAAACTAACACATTGTAAAGTTATTATACTCCAATAAAGATGTTAAAAAAAGATGAAAGTAATACAAACAACTATAACTAACTACAGCAGGAAGGTAAAAGATACACAAAATAAAAAGATGTAAAATATGGTATCAACAACATAAAATGGGGGGGGGGAGGAAAAATCTAGTGCTTTTAGAATGCCTTTGAACCTAAGAGATTATCAGCTTAAAATAGATGGCTATATATACAGGTTGATATATATGAAACACATGGTAGCCACAAATCAGAAACTTGCAAGGGATACACAAAAAATAAAGACAAAGAATCCAAACATAACACTGAAGTAATTCATCAAACCACAATGGAAGAAACCAAAGGAAGAGGAGAGAAATAGAGAAGAACTACAAAAATGAACAAAACAATTTAAAAATGGCAATAAGAACATACCTATCAATAACTACTTTAAATGTAAATAGGCTAAATGCACCAATCAAAATGCATAGAATAGTGTTTGGTCAAGATGGCAGAGTATCAGGACATAGAACTCACCTCCCTGTATGAACACATTAAAAATACTCTAAATGTGGAAGAATTCTCACTGAAAACTAACTGGAAACTGGCAGAAAGACTCCAATGCAACCAAATCTTTAAGAAAGACACACACATAATTGGGTAGGAAGAGAAGAAAAGTGATCAGTTTGGGACCTGTGCCCCTGCGAGGGGACTCAGAGGAAAAGGGAGATTACAGAGTGATATATGTCAAAAAGACAAAAACAAATAGCATATATTAACACATATATGTGGAATCTAGAAAAATGGTGTAGTGATCTTATTTGAAAAGCAGAAGTAGACATGGACATAGGGAACAAATGTATGGATTCCAACAGGGGAAAGGGTGGGGTTGGAGGAATTGAGAGTTTGGGATTGACACATATACACTCTTTATACTATGTATAAAATAGACAACTAATGAGAATATACTGTATAGCACAGGGAAATCTACTTAACGCACTGTGGTTACCTAAGTGGGAAAGAAATCCATTAAAAAAGCATATATATATATATATATATATATATATATATATATATATAAAATTCATTTTGTTGTACACTAGAAACTAACACAACAATGTAAGACAAGTATACTCCAATAAAAATTAATTTAAAAACAGGAATCAATATAAGAAGAGAATATTGCATTCATTAACATATATGCAACCAATACAGGAGCACCAAAATACATAAAGCAAATATTAATAGACTTAATGGGAGAAATTGGCAGTAATGCAATAACAGCAGGGGACTTTAACACCACAGTTACATCCACAGACAGATCATCCAGACAGAAAATCAACAAGGCACAAGTGGTCTTAAATGACACAATGGACCAGTTGGACTTAATGAATATCTACAAGAAATTCCATCCCTAAACAGAATAATACATATATTTTTTTCAGGGCACATGGAATGTTCTCTAGGATAGATCCCATGCTAGGCCACAAAACAAGTCTCAACATATTTAAGAAGGCAGAAATTATATCAATCATTTTTTCCAACCACAATGTTATGAAATTATAAATCAGTTACAGAAACAAAAATTGGAAAGAGCAAACACGTGGCAACTACACAACACGCTACTATAAAATAGTCAATGAGGAAATAAAAAAGGAGATCAGATAATACCTCGAGATAAATGAAAATGGAAATTCACTTTCCAAAATCTATGGGATGCTGCAAAAGCAATTCTAAGAGTGAAGTTTATAACAATACAAGAATACCTCAAGGAACAAGAAAAATCTCAAATAAACAATTTAAACCAGCATTTAAAGAAATGAGAAAAAGAAGAGTAAGGAAGCCCAAAGCCAGCATAAGAAAGGAAATAATAAAGATCTGAGAGGAAATAAATAAAATAGAGATGGAAAACGTATAGAAAAGATTAATGAAACAAAGAGCTGTTGTTTTGAAAATACAAAAAATTGGATAAATCTTTAGTCATGCTGACCATGAACAAAAGAGAGAGGACCCAAATAAACAAAATAAGAAATGAAAGAGTAGAAATAAGAACTGACACCACAGAGAGACAAAAAAAATCATAAGAGAAAACTATGAACAGTTATATGCCAACAAATTGGACAACCTAGTAAAAATGGACAAATTTCCATAAATGTCACACAACCTGCCAATACTCAATGAACAAAAGAGCAATTTGAATAGATTGGTCACAAGTAGTGAAATTAAAATTGTAATAAAAAATATCCCAGCAAACAAAAGTCCAGACCTGGATAGCTTCACAGCAGAATTCTACCAAATATATAAAGAAGAGTTAAGACCCATCCTTCTTAAACTATTCAAAAAAAATTGAACAGAATGGAACACTCTCAAATACATTATATAAGGCCACCATTACCTGATACCAAAACCAGACAAAGACTCTACAAAAAAGAAAATTAGAGACCAATATCTTTTAGGAATTCCAATGTAAAAATCCCCATAAAATGTTAACAAACCAAGTCCAACAATATATTAAAATGATCATATACCATGATCAAGTTACATTTATTCCAAGGATGCAAGGATGGTTCAATATTTACAAATCACTCAATGTGATACACAACATTAACAGAAGAAAAGATGAAAACCACATGATCTTCTCAATACTACAGAAAAAACAGTTGAAAAAATTCAACATCCATTAATGATAAAAACTCTCAAAGTTAGGGTGTGAAAAAATATTAACATCATAAGGGCCATTTATGACAAGCCCACAGGTAACATCATACTAAACAGTGCAAAGCTGAAAGCCTTTCCTCTAATTTAGTAATAAAGGCAGGGATGACTACTCAGGCCACTTATATTTAACATAGTATTGGAAGTCCTAGCTATTCAAATCAGGCATGAAAAAGTAATAAAAGACATCCAAATTGAAAGGGAGGAAGTTAAATTTTCACTATTTGCAGACTTCATGATGCTACATATAGAAAATCTTAATGTCTCAACCAATAAACTATTAGAACAAATAATTGTATTCAGTAAACTTGGAGGATACAAGATTAATATGCAGAAATCTGTTGCATTTCTATACACTAAAAATAAAGATTTATCATAAAGAGAAAACAAACAAAAAACAATCCTGTTAAAATCACTTCAAAAAGAATAAAATACCTAGGAATAAATGTAACCAAGGAGGTGAAAGACCTATATGCTGAAAACTATAAAACACTGATGAAGGAAATTGAAAATGATTAAAATAAATGGAAATATATCTGTGCTCTTTGATTGGAAGAATTAAAATCGTTAAAATGGCCATACTACCCAAAGTAATCTATAAATTTAGTACAGTAACTATCAAAATAACCATGACATTTTTTACGGAAATAGAATAAATTAATCTAAAATTTATGTGGCCCAGAATTGCCAGAGAATCTTGAGAAAAAAGAACAAAGCTGGATGTATCACATGCCCAGACTTCAAAGCTATACTACAGACTATATTACAAAGCTACAGTAATCCAAACAGTATGGTAGTGAGGACCTTCAAGATGGCGGAGGAGTAAGAGGTGGAGATCACCTTCCTGCTCACAAATACATCAAAAATACATCTACATGTGGAACAACTCTTACAGAACACCTACTGAATGCTGGCAGAAGACCTCAGACTTTCCAAAAGGCAAGAAAATCCCCATGTATCAGGGTAGGACAAAAGAAAAAAGAAAAAAACAGAGACAGAAGAATAGGGATGGGACCTGCACCTCTGGGAGGGTTCTGTGAAGGAGGAAAAGTTTCCACATACTAGAAAGCCCCTTCACTGGCAGAGACAGGCCTGGGTAGGGGGAAAACTTCAGAGCCACGGAGGAGAACACAGCAACAGGGGTGCAGAGGGAAAAGTGGAGAGATTCCCACACAGAGGATTGGTGCCGACCAGCACTCACCAGGCTGAGAGGCTTGTCTGCTCATCCACTGGGCTGGCTGGGGGATGGGAACTGAGGCTCGGGCTTCAGCAGTCAGACCCCAGGTAGAGGACTGGGGTTGGCTGCATGATGACAGCCTGAAGGGGACTAGTGCACCACAACTGGCTGGGAGGGAATTACGGAAAATGTCTGGACCTGCCAAAGAGGAAAGAGACCATTGCTTCAGGGTGTGCAAGGAGAGGGGATTCCTTCCCCATGTGCACACAGGAGGCAGAGCACTGCCTAAGTGAGCTCCAGAGATGGGCGTAAACCATGACTATCAGCTTGGACCACAGAGACGGGCATGAAACACTAATGCTGCTGCCACTGCCAGCACAAATCCTGTGTGGAAGCCCAGCTCACTACCCACAACCCCCACAAAAGCCTGTGCAGCATGCCACTGCCAGGGACCCTAGATCCAGGGACAACTTCCCCAGGAGAACACATGGCATGCCTAAGGCTGCTGCAATGTAACCCTGGCCTCTGCCATCACAGGCTCCCCCTGCCTTCCAGTTATGACTACTGTACACATCCTGCTCCCCAGCCTGAGAGAGCAAGAGAGCCATAATCAGCCACTGCTTTAAACCTCTCATGTCTGGGCGTGGAAAAGACACCAGAGGGCATCATACACACAGAGGCGTGGCCAAAATGAAAGCTGAAATCCAGGAGTTGTGCAAAAAATGAAGAGAAAGGGGAATTTCTCTGGGAAGCCTCAGGAGCAGTGGATTAAATCCCCACAAACGGTATGATAAAACCTGCAACTGTGGAATACGAAAATATTAGACAATGAATATTCCCAAAATTGAGGAAGTGGATTTTGGGAGCAACTGTATACTTGGGGTTTGCTTTCTGTGACTGATTTCTTTCTGATTTTAATGGTTATTTTACTTTAGTTTCTAGTGCTTGTTATCACTGGTGGTTTTGTTCATTGGTTTGGTTGTTCTCTTCTATTTTTTATTTTTAAAATTTTTCAGTTTTTTTTTTTTTTTTTGCTGTATGCGGGCCTCTCACTGTTGTGGCCTCTCCTGTTGCAGAGCACAGGCTCCGGACACACAGGCTCAGCGGCCATGGCTCATGGGCCCAGCCGCTCCGCGGCATGTGGGATCCTCCCAGACCGGGGTATGAACCCGTGTCCCCTGCGCCGTCAGGCGGACTCTCAACCACTGCGCCACCAGGGAAGCCCTAAAATTTTTCATTTTTTAAACTTTTTTATTTTATTATTTTTAATTTATTTTAACTTATTTTATTATTATTTTTTTCTTTTTTTCCCTTTTCTTTCTTCCTTTTCTTCTGAGCCATGTGTCTGACAATGTCTTGGTGCTCTGGCCGGGTGTCAGGCCTGAGCCTCCAAGGTGGGAGAGCAAAGTCCAGGACATTGGACTACCAGAAACCTCCTGGCCCCATGTAATATCAATTGACAAGAGCTCTCCCAGATATTTCAGTCTCAACACTAAGACCCAGCTCCACCCAACAGCCAGCAAGTTACAGGGCTGGACATCCTAGGTCGGTCAAACACCTAGCAAGACAGGAACACAATCCCATGCATTAGCAGAGAAGCAGCCTTAAAATCATAATAAGTACACAGGCAGCCCAAAACACACCACTGAACAGGGACCACCCCAGCAGAAAGCCAAAATCCATTCCCACCCACCAGAACACAAGCACCAGTCCCCTCCAACAGGAAGCCTACACAATCCACTGAACCAATCTCACTCACTGTGGGCAGACACCAAATACAACAGGAAATACAAACCTGCAGCCTGAGAAATGGAGACCACAAGAACAGTAAATTAAACAAAATGAGAAGTCAGAGAAATATACCTCAGATGAAGGAGCAAGGTAAAACCCAACAGACCAAACAAATTAAGAGGAAATAGGCAGCTTACCTGAAAAAGAATTCAGAATAATGGTAGGAAAGATGATTAAACATCTTGGAATTGGAATTAAAAACATACAAGAAACTTTTTTTTTACATCTTTATTGGAGTATAATTGCTTTACAATGGTGTGTTAGTTTCTGCTTTATAACAAAGTGAATCAGTTATACATATACATCTGTTTCTATATCTCTTCCCTCTTGCGTCTCCCTCCCTCTCACCCTCCCTATCTTATCCCTCAAGGCAGTCACAAAGCACCGAGCTGATCTCCCTGTGCTATGCAGCTGCTTCCCACTAGCTATCTACCTAATGTTTGGTAGTGTATAAATGTCCATGCCTCTCTCTCGCTTTGTCACAGCTTACCCTTCCCCTCCACATATCCTCAAGTCCATTCTCAAGTAGGTCTGTGTCTTTATTCCTGTATAACCCCTAGGTTCTTCATGACATATTTTTTCTTAAATTCCATATATATGTGTTAGCATACAGTACTTGTTTTTCTCTTTCTGACGTACTTCACTCTGTATGACAGACTCTAGGTCTATTCACCTCATTACAAATAGCTCAAGTTCGTTTCTTTTTATGGCTGAGTAATATTCCATTGTATATATGTGCCACATCTTCTTTATCCATTCATCCGATGATGGACATTTAGGTTGTTTCCATCTCCCGGCTATTGTAAATGGAGCTGCAATGAACATGTTGGTACATGACTCTTTTTGAATTATGGTTTTCTCAGGGTATATGCCCAATAGTGGGATTGCTGGGTCATATGGTAGTTCTATTTGTAGTTTTTTGTTTTGTTTTTTTATTAGTTTCTGCTTTATAACAAAGTGAATCAGTTATACATATACATCTGTTCCCATATCCCTTCCCTCTTGCAATTCCCTCCCTCCCACCCTCCCTATCCCAACCCTCACAGTGGTCACAAAGCACCGAGCTGATCTCCCTGTGTGATGTGACTGCTTCCCACTACCTATCTACCTTATGTTTCGTAGTGTATATATGTCCATGCCTTGTTTTTGTGCCAGTACAATACTGTCTTGATTACTGTAGCTTTGTAGTATAGTCTGCAGTTAGGGAGCCTGATTCCTCCGGCTCCGATTTTTTTTCTCAAGATTGCTTTGGCTATTCAGGGTCTTTTGTGTTTCCATACAAATTGTGAAAATTTTTGTTGTAGTTCTGTGAAAAATGCCAGTGGTAGCTTGATAGGGATTGCATTGAATCTGTAGATTGCCTTGGGTAGTAAAGTCTTTTCACAATGTTGATTCTTCCAATCCAAGAACATGGTATATGTCTCCAGCTATTTGTATCATCTTTCATTGTTTTCATCAGTGTCTTATAATTTTCTGCATACAAGTCTTTTGTCTCCTTAGGTAGGTTTATTCCTAGATATTTTATTCTTTTTGTTGCAATGGTAAATGGGAGTGTTTTTTGATTTCACTTTCAGATATTTCATGATTAATGTACAGGAATGCCAGAGATTTCTCTGCATTAACTTTGTATCCAGCTACTTTACCAAATTCATTGATTAGCTCTAGTAGTTTTCTGGTAGCATCTTTAGGATTCTGTTTGTATAGTATCATGTCATCTGCAAACAGTGACAGCTTCATTTCTTCTTTTCTGATGTGGATTCCTTTTATTTCCTTTTCTTCTTTTAATGCTGTGGCTAAAACTTCCAAAACTATGTTGAATAACAGTGGTGAGAGTGGGCAACCTTGTTTTTTTCCTGATCTTAATGGAAAGACTTTCAGTTTTTCACCATTGAGGACAATGTTGGCTGTGGGTTTGTCATATATGACCTTTGTTATATTGAGGAAAGTTCCCTCTATGCCTACTTTTTACAGGGTTTTTTTTTTTTATCATAAATAGGTATTGAATTTTGTCAAAAGCTTTCTCTGCCTCTATTGAGAGGATCATATGTTTTTTTTTCTCCTTCCATTTGTTAATATGGTGTATCACATTGATTGATTTGTGTATATTGAAGAATCCTTGCATTCCTGGAATAAAACCCACTTGATCATCGTGTGTGACCTTTTTTAATGTGCTGTTGGATTCTGTTTGCTTATATTTTGTTGAGGATTTATGCATCTATGTTCATCAGTGATATTGGCCTGTGGTTTTCTTTGTTTATGACATCGTTGTCTGGTTTTGGTATCAAGGTGATGTTGGCCTCGTAGAATGAGTTTGGGAGTGTTCCTCCCTCTGCTATATTTTGGAAGAGTTTGAGAAGGATAGGTGTTAGCTCTTCTCTAAATGTTTGATAGAATTCGCCTGTGAAGCCATCAAGTTCTTGGCTTTTGTTTGTTGGAAGATTTTTAATCACAGTTTCACTTTCAGTGCTTGTGATTGGCCTGTTCATATTTTCTATTTCTTCCTGGTTCAGTCTCAGAAGGTTGTGCATTTCTAAAAATTTGTCCATTTCTTCCAGGTTGTCCATTTTATTGGCATAGAGTTGCTTGTAGTAATCTCTCATGATCTTTTGTATTTCTGCAGTGTCAGTTGTTACTTCTTTTTCATTTCTAATTCTATTGATTTGAGTCTTCTCCTATATATATATTTTTTGATGAGTCTGGGTAATGGTTTATGAATTTTGTTTATCTTCCCATAGGACCAGCTTTTAATTTTATTGATCTTTGCTATCGTTTCCTTAATTTCTTTTTCATTTATTTCTGATCTGATATTTACGATTTGTTTCCTTCTGCTAACTTTGGGGGGTTTTGTTCTTCTTTTTAAAATTGCTTTAGGTGCAAGGTCAGGTTGTTTATTCGAGATGTTTCCTGTTTCTTAAGGTAGGATTCTATTGCTATAAACTTCCCTCTTAGAACTGCTTTTGCTGCATCCCATAGGTTTTGGGTCGTCATGTCTCCATTGTCATTTGTTTCTAGGTATTTTTTAATGTCCTCTTTGATTTCTTCAGTTATCACTTCGTTATTAAATAGTGTATTGTTTAGCCTCCATGTGCTTGTATTTTTTACAGATCTTTTCCTGTAATTGATATCTAATCTCATAGCATTGTGGTCGGAAAAAATACTTGATACAATTTCAATTTTCTTAAATTTACCAAGGCTTGATTTGTGACCCAAGATATGATCTATCCTGGAGAGTGTTCCATGAGCACATGAGAAAAATATGTATTCTCTTGTTTTCGGATGGAATGTCCTATAAATATCAATTAAGTCCATCTTGTTTAATGTATCATTTAAAGCTGTGTTTACTTAATTATTTTCACTTTGGATGATTTGTCCATTGCTGAAAATGGGGTGTTTAAATCCCCTACTATGAATGTGTTACTGTCAATTTCCCCTTTTATGGCTGTTAGTATTTGCCTTATGTATTGAGGTTCTCCTATGTTGGATGCATAAATATTTACAATTGTTATATCTTCTTCTTGGATTGATCCCTTGATCATTATGTAGTGTTCTTCTTTGTCTCTTCTAATAGTCTTTATTTTAAAGTCTATTTTGTCTGATATGAGATTTCTTACTCCAGCTTTCTTTTGGATTCCATTTGCATGGAATATATTTTTCCATCCCCTTAATTTCAATCTGTATGTGTCTCTAGGTCTGAAGTGGGACTCTTGTAGACAGCATATGTATGGGTCTTATTTTTGTATTCATTCAGCCAATTTGTGTGTTTTGGTGGGAGCACTTAGTCCATTTGCATTTAAGGTAATTATCAATATGTATGTCCCTATTGCCATTTTCTTAATTGTTTTCGGTTCGTTATTGTAGGTCTTTTCCTTCTGTTGTGTTTCTTGCCTAGAGAAGTTCCTTTAGCATTTGTTGTAAAACTGGTTTGGTGGTGCTGAACTCTCTCAGCTTTTGCTTGTCTGTAAAGATTTTAATTTCTCCGTCAAATCTGAATGAGATCCTTGCTGTGTAGAGTAATCTTGGTTGCAGGTTTTTCTTCTTCATCAGTTTAAATATATCCTGCCATTCCCTTCTGGCTTGCAGAATTTCTCCTGAAAGATCTTCTGTTACCCTTATGGGGATTCCCTTGTGTGTTATTTGTTGTTTTTTCCCTTGCTGCTTTTAATATGTTTTCTTTGTATTTTATTTTTGATAGTTTGATTAAAATGATTCTTGTTATATTTCTCCTTGGATTTATCCTGTATGGGACTCTCTGTGTTTCCTGGACTTGGTGAACTATTTCCTTTCCCGTGTTAGGGAAGTTTTCAACTATAATCTCTTCAAATATTTTCTCAGTCCCTTTCTTTTTCTGTTCTTCTTCTGGAACCTCAATAATTCGAATGCTGGTGCTTTTAATGTTGTCCCAGCAGTCTCTGAGTCTGTCCTCAGTTCTTTTCATTCTTTTTTTCTTTATTCTGCTCTGCAATAGTTAAGTACACTATTTTATCTTCCAGGTCACTTATCCGTTCTTCTGCCTCAGTTCTTCTGCTATTGATCCCATCTAGATTTTTTAAATTTCATTTATTGTGTTGTTCATTGTTGTTTTTTTCATATTTGCTTCTTCTAAGTCGTTGTTAAGTGTTTCTTGAATTTTGTCTATACTATTTCCAAGATTTTGGATCATCTTTACTATCATTATTCTCAATTCTTTTTCAGGTAGACTGCCTATTTCCTCTTCATTTGTTAGGTCTGGTTGGTTTCTATCTTCCTTCTTCATCTGCTGTGTGTTTTTCTGTCTTCTCATTTTTCGTACCTTACTGTGTATGGGGTCTCCTTTTTGCAGGCTGCAGGTTCCTAGTTCCCGTTATTTTTGTTGTCTGTCCCCAGTGGCTAAGGTTGTTTCAGTGCTTTTTGTAGGCTTCATAGTGGAGGGGACTCGTGCCTGTGTTCTGGTGGATGAGTCTAGTTCTTGTCTTTATGGTGGGCCAGTCCACATCTGGTGGTGTGTAATGGGGTGTCTGTGGACTTATTATGATTTTAGGCCCCTCCTCTGCTAATGGGTGGGATTGTATTCCTGTCTTGTTCATTGTATGTCATAGGGTGTCCAGCACTGTAGCTTGCTGGTCGTTGAGTGAAACTGGGTGCTGGTGTTGAGATGGAGATGTGTGGGAGATTTTCACCATTTGATATTATGTGGAGCTGGGAGGTCTCTTGTGGACCAGTTTCCTCAAGTTGGCTCTCCCACCTCAGAGGCACAGCAGTGACTCCTGGCTGCAGCACCAAGACCCTTTCATCCACATGGCTCAGAATAAAAGGGAGAAAAAAATGGAAAGAAATAATTAGTAGGAGTAGAAAGAAAGACAGATAGACAGAAAGAAAGAAAGAAAGGAGGGAAGGTGGGAGGGAGGGAGGGAGCAGGGAAGTAAGGAAAAAAAGAAGGATAGAAAGAAGATAAAGTAAAATAAAATAAAGTAAGATAAAATAAAATGAAGTTATTAAAATAAGAAAAATAATTATTAAGGAAAAAATTTAAAAAATTTAGATGGATAGAACCCTAGGACAAATCGTTGAAGCCAAGCTATTCAGACAAATCTCATACGGAAGCATACACATACACACTCACATAAAGAGGAAAAGGGGATGAAATCATACATCTTGCTCTCAAAGTCCACCTCCTCAATTTGGGATGATTCATTGTCTAAAGGAGGGAAGAAAGAAAGAAAGACAATAAAGTAAAATCAAGTAAGATAAATAAAATAAAGTTATTAATATAAAAATTGTTGTTAAGAAAAAAAATGGACGGGTAGAACCCTAGGACAAATGATGGAAGCAAAGCTATACAGACAAAATCTCACACAGAAGCATGCACATACACACTCACAAAAAGAGGAAAAGGGAAAAAAATCATAAATCTTGCTCTCAAAGTCCACCTCTTAAATATTGGATGATTCATTGTCTATTCATGTATTCCACTGACGCAGGGTACATCAAATTGGTTGTGGGGCTTTAATCCGCTGATTCTGAGGCTGCTGGGAGAGATTTCCCTTTCTCTTCTTTGTTCTCATAGCTCCCAGTGCTCAGCTTTGGATTCGGCCCTGCCTCTGCGTGTAGGTCACAGGAGGGAGTCTGTTCTTCGCTCAGACAGGACGTGGTTAAAGGAGCAGCTGCTTCAGGGACTCTGGGTCACTCAGGCCGGGGGGAAGGGAGTGGTACAGAATGCGGGGTGAGCCTGTGACAGCAGAGTCTGGCGTGACTTTGCACCAGCCTGAGGCGTGCCGTGCATTCTCGCGGGGAAGTTGTCCCTGGATCCCGGGACCCTGGCTGTGGCTGGCTGAACAGGCTCCCCGGAAGGGGGTGTGGATAGTGACCTGTACTCGCAAACAGGCTTCTAGCTGGTGGCAGCAGCAGCCTTAGTGTCTTATGCCCATCTCTGTGGTCTGCACTTTTAACCACGGCTCATGCCCATCTCTGGGGCTCCTTTAAGCAGCACTCTTAATCCCCTCTCCTCACGAACCAGGAAACAAAAAGGGAAGAAAAAGTCTCTTGCTTCTTTGGCAGGTCCAGACATTTTCCTGGACTCCTTACCGGGTAGCCTTGGTGCACTAGCCCCTTCAGGCTCTGTTAACACCACCAACCGCAGTCCTCTCCCTGCGCTCCGACCAAAGCCTGAGCCTCAGCTCCCAGCCACGCCTGCCCAGGCGGGTGAGCAGACAAGCCTCTCGGGCTGGTGAGTGCTGGTCAGCACCCTCTGTGTGGGAATCTCTCCACTTTGCCCTCCGCACCCTGTTGGTGTGCTCTCCTCCACAGCTCCCAAGATTTACATCTCCACCTCCCACAGTCTCCACCCGTGAAGGGGCTTCCTAGTATATGGAAACATTTCCTCCTTCACAGCTCCCTCCCACTGGTGCAGGTCCCGTCCCTATCCATTTGTCTCTGTTTATTCTTTTCTCTTTTGCCCTACCCAGGTACTTGGGGAGTTTCTTGCCTTTTGGGAGGTCTGAGGTCTTCTGCCAGCGTTCAGTAGGTGTTCTGTATGAGTTGTTCCACGTGTAGATATATTTCTGGTGTATCTGTGGGGAAGAAGGTGATCTCCACATCTTACTCTTCTGCCACCTTTCCCGGAAGTCAAGAAACTTTTAACAAGGACCTAGAAGAACTAAAGAGGAAAAAAAACAATGATGAACAACAAATTAATGAAATTAAAAATTCTCTAGAAGGAATCAGTAGGAGAATGACTGAGGCAGAAGAATGGATAAGTGACTTGGAAGACAAAATAGTGGAAATAACTGTCACAGAGCAGAATAAAGAGCAAGGAATGAAAAGAACTGAGGAATGTCTCAGAGACCTCAGGGACAACATTAAACGCAACAATATTCAAATTATAGGGGGCCCAGAAGAAGAAGAAAAGAAAGGTTCTGAGAAAATATTCCAAGAGATTAGAGTTGAAGACTTCCCTAATATGGGAACGGAAATAGTTAGTCAAGTGCAGGAAGTGCAGAAAATCCCATAGAGAATAAATCCAAGGAGAAACATGCCAAGACATATATTAATCAAACTATCAAAAATTAAATACAAAGAAAGAATATTAAAAGCAGCAAGGGGAAAACAACAAATAACACACAAGGGAATCCCCATCAGGTTAACAGCTGATCTTTCAGCAGAAACTCTGCAAGCCAGAAGGGAGTGGCAGGATATATTTAAAGTGATGAAGGAGAAAAACCTACAACCAAGATTACTCTACCCAGCAAGGATCTCATTCAGATTTGATGGAGAAATTAAAACCTTTACAGACAAGCAAAAGCTGAGAGAGTTCAGCACCACCAAACCAGCTTTACAACAAATATTAAAGGTACATCTCTAGGCAAGAAACACTAGAGAAGGAAAACACCTACAATAACAAACCCCAAACAATTAAAAAAATGAGAATAGTACCATACGTATGGATAATTACCTTAAATGTAAATGGATTCAATGCTCCCACCAAAAGACACAGAGTGGCTGAATGAATACTAAAACAATACCCCTATATATGCTGTCCAGAAGAGACCCACTTCAGGCCTAGGGACACATAGAGACTAAAAGTGAGGAGATGGAAAAAGATATTCCATGCAAATGGAAATCAAAAGAAAGCTGGAGTAAGAATTCTCATATCAGACAAAATGGACTTTAAAATAAAGACTATTACAGGAGACAATGTAGGACACTATATGAAGGTCAAGGGATCAGTCAAAGAAGAAGATATAAAAATTTTTAATATTTATGCACCCAACATAGGAGCACCTCAATACATAAGGCAAATGCTAACAGCTATAAATGGGGAAATTGACAGTAACACAATAATAGTAAGAGACTTTAACATTCCACTTTCACCAATGGACAGATCATACAAAATGAAAATAAATAAGGAAACAGAAGCTTTAAATAACACATGAGACAAGATGGACTTAATTGTTATTTATAGGACATTCCATGCAAAACAGATTACATTTTCTTCTCAAATGCTCTTGGAACATTCTCCAGGATAGATCATACCTTGGGTCACAAATCAAGCTTTGGTAAATTTAAGTAAATTGAAATCGTATCGAGTATCTTTTATGACCACAGTGCTATGAGACTAGATATCAATTACAGGAAAAAATGTAAAAAAATGCAAACACATGGAGGCTAAACAATATACTACTAAATAACAAAGAGAACACTGATAAAATCAAGGAGGAAATCAAAAAAATACCTAGAAAAAATCTCAATGAAAACACAACAACCCAAAATCTATGGGATGCAGCAAAAACAGTTCTAAGTGGGAAGTTTATTGTTATGCAATCCTACCTAAAGAAATAAGAAATATCGCAAATAAGCAACCTAATTTTAAAATTAAAGCAATTAGAGAAAGAAAAAAAAGTTAGCAGAAACAAAGAAATTATAATGATCAGATCAGAAATAAATGAAGGAAACAATAGTAAAGATCAATAAAACTGAAAGCTGGTTCTCTGAGAAGATAAACTAAATTGATAAACCATTAGCCAGACTCATCAAGAGAAAAAGGGAGAAGACTCAAATCAATAGAATTAGATATGAAAAAGAAGAAGTAGCAACTGTCACTGCAGAAATACAAAGGGTCATGAGTGATAACTACAAGCAATTGTATGCCAATAACATGGACAACCTGGAAGAAATGGACAAATTCTTAGAAAAGCACAACATTCTGAGGCTGAACCAGGACGAAATAGAAAATATGAATAGACCAATCACAAACACTGGATTTGAAGCTTTGATTAAAAATCTTCCAAAAAAGCCCAGGACCAGATGGCTTCACAGACGAATTCTATCAAACATTTAGAGAAGAGCTAACATGTATCCTTCTCAAATTCTTCCAAAGTACAGCAGAAGGAGGAACCCTCCCAAACTCATCCTAGGAGGCCACTGTCACTTGGATAAAAAAAACAGTCAAATATATCACAGAAAAAAATTATAGGCTAATATCACTGATGAAACTAGATGCAGAAATCCTCAATGAATTACTAGCAAACAGAATCCAACATCACATTAAAAAGATCATACACCATGATCAAGTGGGTTTCATCCCAGTAATGCAATGTTACTTCAATATATGCAAATCAATCAATGTGATACTCCATACTTAAAAATAGAATGATAAAAACCATATGACAATCTCATAGCTAAAGACAAAGCTTTCAACAATTCAACACCCATTTATGATAAAAAACTCTACAGCAAGTAGGCATAGTGGGAACCTACCTAAATATAATAAGGGCCATATATGACAAACTCACATCCAACATCGTTCTCAATGGTGAAAAACTGACACCATTTCCTCTACGATCAGCAACGAGACAATGTTACCCACTCTCACGAGTATAATTCAACATACTTTTGGAAGATTTAGCCACAGCAATCAAAGAAGAAAAAGAAATAAAAGGAAACCAAATTGGAAAAGAAGAAGTAAAGCTGTCCCTGTTTGCAGATGACATGATACTATACATAGAGAATCCTAAAATACTACCAGAAAACTACTAGAGCTAATCAATGAATTTGGTAGAGTAGCAGGATACAAAATTAATGCACAGAAATCTCTTGCATTCCCATATACTAATTATGAAAAATCTGAAAAAGAAATTAAGGAAATACTCCCATTTACCATTGCAACAAAAATAATAAAATAACTGGGAATAAACCTACCTAAGGAGACAAAAGACCTGTATGCAGAAAACTATAAAACACTGATGAAAGAAATTAAAGGTGATACTAACAGATGGAGAGATATATCATGCTTTTGGGTTGGAAGAATCAGCGTTGTGAAAATGACTATACTACTGAAAGCAATCTACAAATTCAATGAAATCCCTATCAAAATACCAATAGCATTTTTCATAGAACTAGAACAAAAAACTACACAATTTCTATGGAAACAAAAAAGACCCTGAATAGGCAAAGCAATCTTTTTTGTTTTAACATCTTTTTTTTCTGTCTTAACATCTTTATTGGAGTATACTGGTTTTAAAATTGTGTGTTAGTTTCTACTTTATAACAAAGCGAATCAGCTCTACATATACATATATCCCCGTATCTCTTCCCTCTTGCATCTCCCTCCCTCCCATCCTCCTTATCCCACCCCTCTAGGTGGTCACAAAGCACTGAGCTGATCTCCCTGTGCTATGTGGCTGCTTTCCACTAGCTATAGGTTTTATATTTGGTAGCATATATATGTCCATGCCACTCTCTCACTTTGTCCCAGCTTACCCCTCCCCCTCACTGTGTCCTCAAGTCCTTTCTCTAGTAGGGCTGCATCTCTTTATTCCCATCCTGCTCCTAGGTTCTTTATGACATATTTTTTAATATTCCATATATATGTGTTAGCACAGTGCATTTGTTTTTTTCTCTTTCTGACTTATTTTACTCTGTATGACAGACTCTAGGTCCATCCACCTTACTACAAATAACTCAAATTCATTTCTTTTTATGGCTGTTTAAAATTCCATTGTATATATGTGCCACATCTCCTTTATCCATTAATCTGTTGATGGACACTTAGGTTGCTTCCATGTCCTGTCTATTGTATAGAGCCGCAATGAACATTGTGGTACATGACTCTTTTTGAATTATGGTTTTCTCAGTAGTGGAATGGCTGGGTCATATGGTAGTTCTACTATTAGTTTTTTAAGGAACTTCTATACTGTTCTCCATAATGGCTGTATCATTTTACATTCCCACCAACAGTGCAAGAGGGTTCCATTTTCTCCACACTTTCCAGCATTTATTGTTTGTAGATTTTTTGATCATGGCCATTCTGACTGCTGTGAGATGATATCTCATTGTAGTTTTGATTTCCATTTCTCTAACACTTTTATTGGTGTATAACTTCTTTATAATGCTGTGTTAGTTTCTGCTTTATAACAAAGTGAATCAGCTATATGTATAAATATATCCCCATACCACCTCCCTCTTGTGTCTACCCCCACCCTCTGTATTCAACCCATAAACGTGATCACAACACACCAAGTTGATCTCCCTGTGCTGTGTAACTGCTTTCCACTAGCTATCTATTTTATATATGGTAGTGTATATATGTCAATGCCACCCTCTCAATTCGTCCCAGCTTACTCTTCCCCTTCCCTGGTACCTCAAGTCCACGTAGAGAATGGAGAAAGCAATCTTGAGAAAGAAAAACGGAGCTGGAGGAATCAGACTCCCTGACTTCAGACTATACTACATATCTACAGTAATTAAGACAGTATATTAATGTCACAAAACCAGAAATATAGATCAATGGAACAGAATAGAAAGCCTAGAGATGTGCCCACACACTTATGGTCACCTTATCTTTGATAAAGTAAACAAGAATATACAATGGAGAAAAGAGAGCCTCTTCAATAATTGGTGACAGGAAAAGTGGACAGCTACATGTAAAAGAATGAAGGTAGAACACTCCTTAACATCATACACAAAATTAACTCAAAATTGGTTAAAGACCTATATGTAAGGCCAGACACTATCAAATTCTTAGAGGAAAACATAGGCAGAACACTGTATGACATAAATCACAGCAAGATCCTTTTTTACCCAGCTCCTAGAAAAACGGAAATAAAAACAGAAATAAACAAATGGTACCTAATGAAACTTAAAAGCTTTTGCACAGAAACGGAAACCATAAACAAGAAGAAAAGACAACCCTCACTGTGTGAGAAATTATTTGCAAATGAAGCAACTGACAATGGATTAATCTCCAAAATATAGAAGCAGCTCAATATCAAAAAATCAAGCAACCCAATCCAAAAATGGGCAGAAGAGCTAAATAGACATTTCTCCAAAGAAGATATACAGATTGCTAACAAACACATGAAAGGATGCTCAACATCACTAATCTTTAGAGAAATTCAAATCAAAATGGCAATTAGGTATCACCTCATACCAGTCAAGATGGCCATCATCAAAATATCTACAAACAATAAATGCTGGAGTGGGTGTGGAGAAAAGGGAACCCACTTGCACTGTTGGTGGGAATGTAAATTTATACAGCCACTATGGAGAACAGTATGGAGGTTCCTTAAAAAACTAAAAATAGAACTACCATATGACACAGCAATCCTACTACTGGACATACACCCTGAGAAACCCATAATTCAAAGAGCCATGTACCATAATGTTCATTGCAGCTCTATTTACAATAGCCAGGGCATGGAAGCAACCTAAGTGTCCATCGACAGATGAATGGATAAAGAAGATGTGGCACATATATACAATGGAATATTACTCAGCCATAAAAAGAAATGAATTTGAGTTGTTTGTAGTGAGGTGGATGGACCTAGAGACTGTCATACAGAGTGAAGTAAGTCAGAAAGAGAAAAAGAAATACCGTATGCTAACACATATATATTGAATCTAAAAAAAAAAAAAGAGAACAGTTTCTGAAGAAGCTAAAGGCAGGACAGCAATAAAGACAGTGATGTAGAGAAAGCAATTGAGGACATGGCGAGGGGGAAGCATAAGCTGGGATGAAGTGAGAGAGTGGCATGGACATATATACACTACCAAATGTAAAACAGATAGCTAGTGGTAAGCAGCCACATAGAACAGGGAGATCAGCAAGGTGCTTTGTGACCACCTAGAGGGGTGGGATAGGGAGAGTGGGAGGGAGAGGCAAGAGGGAGGAGATATGGGGATATATGTATAGGTATAGCTGACTCACTTTGTTATAAAGTAGAAACTAACAACCTTTGTAAAGCAATTATACTCCAATAAACGTGTTAAAAATATATGAGAAAACTGAAACCAATAAATAAAAAAACATTAAAAATGAAACAGTAGTATGAAATAGAGAATAAAATATCAGAATGCAGCATACATTGGGTGGGTAGTTATGAAAGTTTGTTTCAGTTATATGTGTATGTGTCAGGTCAAATATAAAATGCATTTTATATTTACAGAGATAAAAATTTGAAGATCACTTTCATTACGGACCCTTTTGAACTCAGTTTGTAAACCACATTTTAATAGATGAAGTAACAGTTGTGTACAGCCAACTAGAATACATAGTTTACAGCCACGAGTACTAGAATAGAGACCCAAATTCTTGTCATTTATGTCAGGAGAGAGGTTTCAAGAATGTGACTAGGACAGGAAATGATAGAATATAATTTCATGGGCAAGGGGAAGGACTTCTACCACAATGATGTGTTGACTGCTTTACTTCAGCATCTTTAATCAAATGGGCTCCTGCCTTGTACAGAGGCTTGGACACACTGATATATGTAGATGGTGATAGCTGTCTCTGTCCTCTGGATGGGAGAGGCAGTGCAGTGATCTAGAAGACTCCAGGCTTGAGAACTTGGAAATCCAGACTAGGGAAATTGGAAGGGCATAACCTTTGGAGTTGGACTCTGTAACTTACTCTCCATGTCTGATCCTATCTCTTCAACTATGTGTGAATATTAAGAACTATCTTTTATTGTACACTTATGTTCCAGATATTATTCTGAGTGTCTTTCATATATTTTCTCAT
The DNA here is from genome assembly GCF_949752795.1 of Hyperoodon ampullatus. Classification (NCBI taxonomy): domain Eukaryota; kingdom Metazoa; phylum Chordata; class Mammalia; order Artiodactyla; family Ziphiidae; genus Hyperoodon; species Hyperoodon ampullatus. Next base: position 55,510,042 of record NC_136913.1, read on the forward strand.
TAAATCTACACCAAAATCAATTTTATAGATGAGGAATCATGCCATTTTACTAACGAAAAAACAGATATAGAGGAGTTAAATAACTTGGCTAAAATTACACAACTAGGAAATGCTAGAGCCAAGGTTTAAACCCAGATGGGCTAGAAATAGGTTGGCACTTAAATATTACTCTGGATGCAGCTTGAGCCCAACTATATCATTCAAACACATTTAACCAATCTGTAAGGGGCACCCACCAGTCATCACTTGGTATAAAAGACACAGAGGAGCTTTCTGAGGAAAAAAAAACACATTCTAAGCGAAAAGTTATTGAAAAGATAAGTTTGGCCCATTCACAAAACCTTGGGGGTCAAAGAGGGTAAGGGCTGTAAATACACTGTGATAATTTGGTTCTCTCTCCCTAGCCAAGCCTTTTCTTGGGGGCTTCAACACAATGTCACAGTGCCTAGAGACAGAAGAAATTCCTAATCATAATGCTGGGCTCTAAACACTACGTAGATGACCATAGTAGCAACAGTGAGAATCGTGAGTTGCTCTCAGGTAGCATCTTGGATGGTTAGGTGACCTCACTAAAGGGTGTTAAAGTAGTAAAGGAGAAAAATTGTAGGCCTCACAAAACTGAGGGATAGGGGAAGCAGCTACTTATTAATTGGTATGGAAGTACTTCAGCATTTGATGTGTATCTGAGTGTGTGGAGAGTGTAGTGAAAAGAACATGCGCTTAGGAGTCCAAATGATGCAGTCAATAGAGGTAACCTCTAAGGGAGCACAACATGGTATTGGAGGGTAGAGAGTGGATCTAGGAGAGCTAATAAAGAATAACCAGCACCACTGGGGTTCAAACTCATTTCATCCTTGGACTCCTTATCTGCTTGATATGAGATGGAGAAATAGAGGGAAGCTAGCTTCTGGGAGGTTTTAATGGGTCAAGGCTGTAAGTCATGCATATCACTTCCACACATCTCAGTTATATGACTATACCTAACTGCAAAGGAGGTTGGGAAATGTAGAATATCTATATGACCAGGAGGAAAAGGGAATGTTTTGTAACCAGCTAGACATAGCACCATCCTTAACACTTTAGCTATAACATCAGGTGCCATCCTCCAATAACACTTTAAAGGTGATTACTATTATTTTCTCTATTTTACAGGTGATCAAACTGAGAAGGCATAAAGTCATATGCTCATCATCAGTCAGCTAGTACATGGAAAACTTGGGAATCAGTTCTATTGAAATTCTGAAGAATAAGGTTTTTTATGTCTACAAAAAAACTCAGGTATTTCAAAAATAATTGAATTAAACTTATAGATCAATTTCGGGGAGAAATGACATATTTACTATGTTGTCATCCAATCCATAAACACAGTGTGTCTATCCCCATTTATTTAGGTTTTCTTGATTTTTTCACCATTTTGCAATTTTCATTATATATAACCTATACACGTTTGGTTAAGTGTATATCAAAGTATTTAATTCTATTTAAAGTGACTGTAAATGTTTTTAATTCTGGTTTATTACCCATTGTCATTCTTAGCAAATAGAAATGTCTTGATTTCTGTGTGTTGATTTTGTATACTGAAACCTTGTTGAAATCACTTATTACTTTTGTAGATTCATTGAGATTTCTACATAAAAAATCATGCTGTCTCTAAATAAGAGCGGTTTTATTTCTACATTTCCAATCTTTATGCCTTTTATTTATTCTTCTTGCTTTATTTAAGTGGGAATAATTCCAATTTATATGTTGGATTAGTGATAAGAGTGGGCATCCTTGTCTTGTTCCAAGCATAGGAGAAAGTTCTCAGTCTTTCACCATCAAATATGACGTTAGCTGTAGGATTTTGGGGATGATTTTTATCAAGTTCTAATTATTCCTATTATTAATTTCTTGAGAGTTTTTATCATGAATAGATGCTTTACTGCATTAATTGATATCACCATATGATTTTTCTTCTTTAGCCTATTGATATGGTGGATTTCATTCATTGACTTTCAAACGTTGAACCAACATTGCATACCAGGAATGAATCCCATTTGGTCACATTGTTGGATGTGGTTTGCTAAGATTTTATTCTGCACTTTTGTATCTATGTAGTTTACTTTAAAAATATTGACATTTTTTGTCTGGTTTTGGTATCAGAGTCATACTGTTCTCATAAAATAAGTTGGGAAGTGTTTTTCTCTTCTATTTTCTTGGAGAGAATATGGAGAATTGGTGGTTGTTTGATAATACAGTGAAATTATATAGGTAAGGAAATTTCTTTTTTGGAGTTTTTAAATTCTGAGTTCAACTTCTTTTGGTTATAAGACTATTGAGGAAACCTCTTTCATCTTGGTTGAGATTTGGTAGTTTGTAGTTTTCAAGGAACAGATCTATTTCTTATAAGATGTCAAAGTTGAGTACTCCATTATTATCCTTTTAATGGCTGGAAGATTTGGAGCATTATTCCCTATTTCATTCCTAATGTTAATGTTTTGGTCTTCTCTCTTATTTTTGTTGGTTTTGTTAGAGGTTTAGAAATTTTACTGTTTTTTTTTCAAAGGAACAACTTTTTGTATTATTGGGTTTTTTCCTATTGTTATGCTGATTTCAGTGACATTGATTTCTGCTCTCATCTTTAATATTTCCTTTATTCTGCTTATTTTGGGTTTAGTTTGATCTTTTTTCCCCCTAGTTTATTGAGTTAGGAACTTAAATTATTGCTTTAAGAATTTACCTTGTTTATAAATGTAAGATTTAGATTTATGAATTTCACTTTTAGCACTACTTTAGCTTCATCACACCTCTTAAATAATTTTATCAGACATTAATTTAGCCACTTCTGCTTTTTTATGATTAATATTTTGGGTATATTTTGTTTCTTCCTTTTATATTCAATTTTCCTATGTCTTTGCTTTCAAGTGTGTTTCCTTGAATAGCATGCAGTTGGGTCATATTTGTATCTACTCTGCTAGTTTCTGTCTTTTGGTTAGTGTATGTAGTTTACATTATGGTTTACATTTACATTTAAGGGAATTATTGATGTAGTTGAGCATAAGTCTGCTTTTTTACTGTTTCCTGTTTGTTTCCTCTATTCCTCATTCTTTTCTTGCCTGTGGATTACTTGAACAGTTTTTTTTTTAGAAATCCATATTGATTGACTGATAGTGCTTTTTTTTTTAGTGTTACTACTTTGTACAGTTTTTGCAGTGGTTGTTCTGTGTATTACCCTAAATCTTATCAGTTTATTGGTGTTAACTAATATTAACATTTTATCACTATGTGCGAAGAGTAGAAATCTTCCTCACTGTAAATTATCATTGTGCTGAGTATCAGATAGTGTTATAGTTTTTTCTAGTCATCAAAAATGATTTTAAAACTCATGAGGCAAAGGATAATCTATTGTCTGTACTCAAATTTCTCCTCTTTCTCTGTTGCTTCTTCTTTCTTGGTGCTCTAGGATTCTTTTTTTTTTTTTTTAATGTTTCCTTACATTTGAAGAACTTCTTTTAGCCAATGTTTAAGGATACATCTGCTAGTGGCAAATTCTTTTAGTTTTCCTTTGTCTGACTATGTTTTATTCCCCTTTTATTCCTGAAGGATGGTTTCACCAGATATAAAATTAATGATTGACAGTTTTTTTTCTTTCATCACTTAAAAATATTATGCCATTTCTCTCTGACATCCATGATTTCAGCTGAGAAATCCATTGTTTTTAATCTTGACCTTTTTGTATAGTTATTGCCTGTTTTCTGTCTTGGCTGCTTTAAAAATGTTCTTTTTCTTTAGTTTTCAGAAGTTTAGTTGTGATGTTTCTTGTCATAAATTTCTTTGGGTTACTTCTGTTTGGGTTCTCTCATTATCTTGCATCTGTAGGCTTGTATCTTTAGTCAAATTTGAGAAGTTTTCAGCCGTTATTTCTTCTAATACTCTTTTAGTCCCATTCTGTTTTTCTTCCCTTTCTAGGGCTCCAATGATACAAATGGTGCACCTTTTGTTATTATCCCACAGGTCCCCAAGGTTCTGTTCATTTGTTTTTCTGTCTATTTTATCTCTGTTCTTAAGATTGAGCACTTTCAATTGATCTTTCCTCAAGTTCACTAATTACATCCTCTGCCATTTCCACTCTACTATTTAGCTCATACAGCAATCTTTTTGTTTCTACTTTTTTCATTTCTAGAATTTTTATTTGATTCTTGACCATGTCTGTCATTTTATTATTTATTGTCTGATTCATAATTTTTATTGAGATTTTTAAGTTTTTTTTCATGTTTTCAAGAGAATTAAAAAATTCTTAGAGGGATGGGATAGGGAGGGTGGGAGGGAGATGCAAGAGGGAGGAGATATGGGGATATATGTATATATATATATATATAGCTGATTCACTTTGTTATAAAGCAGAAACTAACACACCATTGTAAAGCAATTATACTCCAATAAAGATATTATTTTTCTTTTATGATGACTGCTTTAAAATCTTTGATGTTTTGACATGTGATTCATTTTTATGTTGGCATCAGTTGGTTGTGTTTTCTCATTTATGTTGTGATTTTTCTTTGTTGTCATTATAATGGGTGATTTTAAATCTGTGTCCTTGACATTTTGTCTATTATTTTAGGGGACACTTGATCCTATGTAAACATTTTTTTTTAGCAGGCATTCACCTTGTTTAGGTTCAGCATGTAGGTTCTGTTCTACTTTTGTTGCTCTGGTTTTGAGCAGAGCCTTTGTGGTGTTATTTTGGTGTTGGTGGGGTCTCTATTTGGTCTCTGCTGTTGCTGCCCAAATGATGGAATGTGTTTTCCCAGGCAGGGTCCTTTGCTATCTCTCTTTGGGAGAGGGGAGTTTCAGGATCATGAAGTTACAGGAACAAAGAATCTTCCTGGGCCCTTGGACCCTTGTTTGGTAGGAAATCCTTGCCTGTGGGAGATGCATAGTGGTTCCCAGGCTAGGTGCTTATTGTGTCAGGGTCCCTCTTGCTAGTTCCACCTGGCTGCTCTGGTAAGGCCCATGGGGAAAAAGACCTTCTGGGCAAGGCTTTGCTTATGATTAGCGTGGAGTGGTGAGGGTCAGAGTTGGGGAGATGTTGTCAGTCCCCACCCTTCATCTCATCCTCAGGAGGTTTTGACATGTAACCTTAGTTAATAACCCCTGGACTGTGATCCCTGATGCTCTCTCATCTGTGATTCTGTAAATTTTTGTGAGGAGAATCTTGACCCTCAAAAGGAGGCTCTGGGTAGTTAGAAGATTGACTTTGAAAGGAACCCCCTGTTTTCACTGTGCTTAGGAGCAAACAGGAGCACACAGGCTCATATGTGACAGAATCTGTAACTCTATGATCTGTCCTGCAGACTGAGCAGGAGCCTACACAAACAACAAGACATAATGTTTAGACTGCTTTGAAGGCTGTCATGAGGTTTAATTGAGATCGAGGGATATGAAAGTGCTTTGTGAATGCTCACAGCTAAAGAAGTGCAAATTATGAAACAAGAATATTAAATTCTACATTTCAGAATTGATATGAGAATGAAGTTGTATCATACAAAAGTTATTGGCATGAATTGGAATCATGTAGATGGCATGACTATGGTGTGGGCACATATCACACAATTGTTAAGTAGCCCCAGTGTGTACTATGCATTTACACATCAGTTAGTAAAGTCCTTAGATTTCAGGATCCCAAAATGTCTCTGGGTATATTCCCTCAGAATGCCAAATGGTTACTCCATAGTCATAAATTTGCCCATTGAATAAAGAATCAGAGCCATGGAAGTTCAATGAATTTATGAAATGTTCCTGAAGTAGCTATGGCCAAAATTAGGATGGTTTTGTAAATTAAACCAGAATATGTAAAATTTGGGGACCAGTGCATCGTTTCCCCATTTGGTGCCCATACCAACCCCTTTGCTTCTGTTTTGTTTTTATAACAGAGAGGTTCTTCTCCACACACTCTCCACCTCAATCTCTATGACCCTTTCTAATAGACACATTAAAAAATAAACATATACATTCAGTTGTTTTCCTCTTGTTCTTTAAGGCAGGAAATTTAAACTAGAGTACATGGTAAAACACAATTTTTTGTAAGTCAATATTTTCTAAGGAGCAGGAAGACCATAGCTTTTGACCAACTCTCAAAGGGGTCTGTAATCTAGAAGGTTTAGGAACTACCAGTTTTAAGATTACTTAAAATTTTAGGATGACAACTTTACTTCCTTCCATTCAGAGTTCTCAGAGGTCTCTTACCTAATAACCAAGGTCACACAGCTAGGAAATGAAGCTCCTGAGGTTTGAATCTAAATTTAATGGAGTTAAATGAAGGTCAGAAACCATTCTTAGGCAAAAACCCAGGTCACTTTCACAAAACACTGTTCTGGAATGATGTGGTGGCATCTTTCCAGCTGTTGGATCATTCTAGCCCTTCCTAATCTAGGGTAAGGCCTGGGCAGCCCCAGGTTTCCCAGAATGCTTTTCAGACTTTTATCTTTCTCAAATTGAAGTGTTTTCCACAGCCTAAGTTATAGATCTCAGCATTTTCAAGGACATCATTAAGTCTATCCCCCCTGCCCACAGGATCATATAAAAGATTCATGTATCTATTGAAGTGTCAGATAACTTCCAAAATTTTCTCTGAAAGTAACCAACAAAATCAGATGTCCCTATTTTAAGCTGTTTCCTTATGAGTCCAGTACTTTCTAAGATTCTTAGAAAATCAGAGCCTGAGGGGTCCTGAGCCAGAAGAGACCATTTTACAGGTAAAGATGGGAAGAGACTTATCCACAGTCATTGAGTAAGTTAGCAGAAGTTAGATCAGAAACCAGAATCTTTGGCTCCCAGTCAAATGCTCATCAATAGACGAGCGGCACAGCTTCTTATCAACTTTCCCTTTCTCCCCTGCCCCACTTTCCACCAACTCACCACCAACCTTTAACTTATGCCAGTCGCTGGTGAAGGGAAATGTATGAGAAGGGCAAAGGGAGAGGTAGTAAGTACACAAGAATGGGCCAAGGAAAGAGTCATGTTCTGGCCAGTAGACTTTCTTGGAATGCTAGGCCTTTTCTTGTCTTCCAGGAATCCCTGGGACAGTCTGACCTCACTGTAACCAAGCTTAGCTTATTAGGGCATCAGATCATCATCTTGTCGGAGTAGAAGAGTACAGTCACTCCACCAAGCTGCCCATGAAAACCCCTGGGGGCCAATACAGTGAGCAGGGGACTGAATAAGATTTCATAACAATTAGCAAAAATACCTATTATATGATAGGCCATGTGAGAGGTACATTTAATATATTTAGCTCATCTATTTTTCTATATACCCTGGAAAATACATACTGTTAATATCTCAGTGAGAAAACTGAACTCCCAATTAATGATCTGACTTGCTCAAGGTTACACAGCCAGTAAATGCCAATGTTGGAACTAAAACCCAGAGAGCTGCCTGCAATAAGCATGCAGTTTCTCGATAATATTTTTTTAAATATGTGACAGGCACTGTACTAGGCTTTTTGATGTAGTATTAAAATATTTGCAATAAACCTGTGAGTTATACATTGTTACTCTCATTTTACAGGGAAAGACATGTAGGTTTAGAGGGTAAATGTAACTTGCCTGAGATCCACATAGCTAGTAAATATTGTGCAGTCCAAAAAGTTCGTTTGGGTTTTCTGTGTTATGGAAAAGTCCGAACGAACTTTTTGGACAGCCCAATAGTTGATCAGGATTTTAAGCCAGATTTTGACTTTGAAGCTCATATCTTCCACCATGCTGCCTCTTTCAGAGATTTGGGAGTATGGTATAGAAAGGATGAGTGAGGCTTTCAAAGGAGAGGCTCCTCTTGATGACTTTGGGGATAGCTTAAATCTTACATGCTCAGTCTATATTATAACTCTAGAAGTCAGGAACAAACTCAAGGAATAAGATTGGGTGGCTGTGATGTCTGGATCCCAGAGTACTGATAAGTCTTTCAGCCATACTCTACATTCTAGAAACACTTGGATACAATCAAATTGGGCAACTGAACAGATTGGGAAACTGAAGGAACTCCCACTGGGGTGAAACTGAACTGAGACCTCTTAAGAGTCTAAAGATCAGCTCCACCCTTAAAGCAGTATGCTGCATTGTGCTTCCAGTGCCTGCTACCCTGGAGTGAATTGTTATAAATAAGGACACTTGCTGCTGATTTTCTGCTACTTCTATTCAACTGATTCATTTCAGTCTGTAAAGCACTATCTATCACCTCAGCTTGCCGAGGAGTGCTCCAAATCAGATAAATGCCACCTGTGCTCTACCGCTCTTAGACTTAATCTGCAGAAGGGAGAGCTAAGGCCTTGCTGCTGGCCCATAGGTTTCCATATTTATGGTAAATCCACTCCTTTTAATTTTTACAGGAGCTTCTGGGTTTCAGTATAATCCTCTGTAAAATTATGGGTGATGAGTTTGTGATCTCTTTAATAGCTTGGTGGCCTGGATTTGCACTTTGGTGCCCCAGTAATTTAGCATAGTGCCTGGCCCCAAATAGTGCTCAGATGTTAGATAAATGAATAAAATCAACTTCACAAAGCACTTCTCTCTCTTTTGTATAGTAGGCAGGGCAGGCAAAATAGAAGCTCAGGATTTGACCAAACCTTCAAATTCAGCTTATCTAATCCCCAACCTGATTCCTTCTAAGCATTTCCACCCAACCAGTTTTTCAAGCCGTGCTTGGTCACCTACAGTTACAGGAACTCATGAGTAGACATCTCCTTACAAAGGTTTTCCTAGTGCAGAAAGAACTCTTTCACTCTGTGGCTTCCACCTATGGGTTGTAGCTCCTTGGTACCACACAGACTCTGTCTTTTCTGTCTGCCCTGTCACAAGTCCTGAGCTCCAGTTCATTCAATGACTCTACACAGAGCCTGGGACCTTGCCAACTCTTCACCTTACTGACCTCTCATCTGTACCCACCCTACTTTTTCTGTATCATTTTTGAAGAGTGAGGGCCAGAGCTGGAAACAGAATACTTGTTGGACAATATAGAATAAAGAAGAATGTCACCTCCTCTGCTCTGAAAAATCTCTATTAATAAATAACTAACTATATACTAACTAAATAACTCTACTAATAAATCCTAAAATGAAATTTGTTTTTTAGGAAACCATTTCACCTTCTTGAAGAGAGATCTACAAATTATAACATATGGGCCAAATATGGCCCACTGCCCATTTTTGTAAATAAGGTTATACTAGAACACAGCCATGCCCCTTCATTGACTTATTATGTGTGGCTGCTTTAATGCTCTAAGGGCAGAAATGAGTAGTTGTTACAAAGACCATATGCCTCACAGCACCTAAAATATTTACCATATGGCCCTTTAAACTTTTGTCAACCCCTATTCTTGATTTACACTGGGGTCCTCATACCAAACTCATTGGTAAAAACAAAAATGAAAACATAAAATGAGACTCAGAGAGCTGAAGTGAGTTGCCCAATTCACACAGCTCGAATATGATGAGAGATGGATTTTTAACCCAGGTCTCTTGGTTCACAGTCTGTGTTCCTTCACCTCATGGTCCCTTAAGTGTTCACCACCAACTACTTCAAGCTGGGACATGCTGTGGTGATATGATTTCATGGTTTCTAGTTGCCCTAGTTGAGTTCTTACTATCAGCCAATGCTTGCCTAGATCAAAACTGCTGAGCTCAGGTCAGTTCTTGTCAGTCATTCCCTTGTTCCATCCATGGTTACCTTGCTGCTGGGGTCACAGTGTTCTTGGCCAGCGATCAGGATAGGCTTTCTAGAGAATAAGCCATTCAGGAGCCTTTGCCTACAGCGGTAAGGAAACCAGGCTGGCTGAACCTCAAGGCACAACAGGGCATGGAGGGAGCCCCACACAATCTGTTGCAGTCCAGGAGAAGAATTATGGGCTTCCTGATGGGGTCATCTCTCAGTCACCATCACTCATGTCCTTGACTCTAGAAATATTTCTAAGGAATAAAAAATGAGGAGAGAGAGAGAGAGAGAGAGAGAGAGAGAGAGAGAGAGAGAATGAGAATGGATATATACCTGATCAGCAAGAATAAATTCCTTTGATTTATTCATTTCCTTATTAACTAATCCTGCTTTTTGTAGCTGAGCACACATTTAGAAAATTTTCTGGCTTCTAGCAGAGCTGACATGGCTGACTAGACATTTCTCCCCATACGCTGATAGGACCTGGCTGGGCCTCAAGAAAGGGGCCCATCCATGGCCAGTTGTATATAGACAGTCCTACTCCAGGACACACAAGCTAGTGGGGTGGATGAGGGCAGTCAAAGCAACCAGTGTAGGTTGCCATGAAGCCTTCCTTCATCCATGAGCCCCTCTCCCCAACCCCACTTTCATCCACAAAAGTCCCCAGCAATGAAAATCAGGGATGTACAGGAATACTAGGAGCAAGGCTTTATAGGTACTCATCTAAACTGTAGTACCAAAAAATACCAGAACTCAAGAGGCCTTTAGAGATCATATTGTCCAACCATCTAATTTTACAAATTGGAAAACTCATGCTGGAGAAGTGAAATGATCCACCTAAGGTCACACAGAGATCAATTCACAAGCACAGAATCATTGGACTCTTCAAGCTGAAAGAGTCTGTAGATGTCATTTGTCAAACTCCTTCATTTTAAAGATGGGGAAACTGAGGCACAATCTCCAGGACAGAAATTGTGTCTGATTCATTTATGTATCCCCACACATAACAAAGTGCATTGCATAGAGCAAACACTCAAAAAGTGTTTCTCGAAATAAAGAGGCATCAAATCTTAAGAAAGTACCTTTTACATCGTGTTTTGTCCACTTCTCATTTTATAGGTGAATAAATCAAGGCTCAAAGAGGGAAATGGCTTGCCCTACACCCAGAAAGAATTAGAGCTGAGACAAGAACTCAGTTATCCTAAGGTTAAGCAATGTGCCCAAGGTCCCACTGTTAATATATGACGTTGCAAAATGAGTCCATTTTTTTCCCTTGCAGTATTTTCACATTTATGCCTTCCTTTCTTCCTCTCTTTCTTTTTTCCTTCCTCAAACATCCCCTGAGCATCTGCCATGCATGGGGTAATACAGTAATCATAAGATCCAGTTCCTGCAAAGAAATATTTACAAAATGCACTCCAGTTGAGATCTGGAGGCAGGAGTGCTTAAATCAGAATGGAAGAACCATGGACAATTTCTCCGAGGGACAGACATTTGAACTGGTGGGATTATAGGAGCTTACAAAGAATATAAAGTGGGAAAGGACATGTCTGGTAGAAATAATAGCAGGTAAAAAGGCATGATGTATTTGGAGAATATTGAATAGTAAATCCAGGCTGCCACATAGGATAACTTGGGCAAGGGTGGAAGAAGCTTTCAAGGGGAAAGAAAAATGAAAAAACAAAAACAGATTATAAGAGCCTTCAATGACAGGATAAGGAGCACAGCATTTAGTCTGAAGATCAGTAGGAAAAGTTTTGAAACAGGTGATGGATGTAATCAGTTTTGTGTTATAAACTGACCATTATATAAGAGTAGAGGCATCTCTTATCTCTGTCATAAGATAGCTTTGACTCTATTTTTGTTTACTCTTCCCCAGTGTCTGGTCCATAGGGAGCTTAGTAAGCACTAAGTGTAAGATTCTCACTATGCTTTTCAAGACTTTTCTGTCTTTAGGCCACGCAGAAACTTCTCTCCTCTTACACTGCCACCTCTGATTTTTTTTTTTTTTTGATGATAAGGAATGTTTATTTTTAAAGTCAAAATTTTTGTTTCATATTTTTTATCATCTTTATTGGAGTATAATTGCTTTACAATGGTGTGTTAGTTTCTGCTTTATAACAAAGTGAATCAGTTATACATATATTCCCATATCTCTTCCCTCTTGCGTCTCCCTCCCTCTCACCCTCCATATCCCACCCCTCTAGGTGGTCACAAAGCACTGAGCTGATCGCCCTGTGCCATGCGGCTGCTTCCAACTAGCTATCTATTTTACGTTTAGTAGTGTATATATGTCCATGCCACTCTCTCACTTTGTCACAGCTTACCCTTCCCCCTCCCCATATCCTCAAGTCCATGCTCTAGTAGGTCTGTGTCTTTATTCCTGTCTTACCCCTAGGTTCTTCGTGACCTTTTTTTCCCCCTTAGATTCCATATATATGTGTTAGCATATGGTATTTGTTTTTCTCTTTCTGACTTACTTCACTCTGTATGACAGACTCTAGGTCCATCCACCTCACTACAAATAACTCAATTTCGTTTCTTTTTATGGCTGAGTAATATTCCATTGTTTGTATGTGCCACATCTTCTTTATCCATTCATCCGATGATGGATTGTTTCTTCTTCTCTTATCAGATTCAAAGCTCTGAGGCAGTGCAGCGTGCTACATGAAATGCGAACTGGAAAGGAAAAGACCCAGATTCTGATGCTTTTTCAGTCATTTTTAGATGTGGCCATGCAGGTACATATGCAAAGAAAAATTTAGCAGAGGGTAAAGTCAGGGATAATGGAGAATAATGGATGAGAACGTTTCTCTCAAAGAAGAGAATGTGTGTCTAACCAAGAAAGTAACTCCACTATCAGGGCAGGGAGTCTCTGCAACTCCTGCCCAGCACGATTCATTTGTTATAGACCAGTGTCTGTTGTGCATTTTTTAAACATCTTTATTGGAGTATTATTGCTTTACAATGGTGTTTTAGTTTCTGCTTTATTACAAAGTGAATCAGTTATACATATACATATGTGCCCATATCTCATCCCTCTTGCGTCTCCCTCCCTCCCACCCTCCCTATCCCACCCCTCTAGGTGGTCACAAACTACCGAGCTGATCTCCCTGTGCTCTGTGGCTGCTTCCCACTAGCTATCTATTTTACATTTGGTAGTGTATATATGTTGTGCATTTTTCACACTTTATTTTCCTAAAGAGTTTTTAGGAAACAAAAATATTTTTATTTTGTTGTTTTAGGGTATGGACAAGGGATGGATAACATATCTTTTTGTTTATAGTTTACTGTATCATGGGAAACCATATCTGGTGTTGAGGGGGATGACTGCAAGTTACCCAAAGATTCTGGACTTTGTGATAGATGCAGTAACTCGATGGAACTTTGGGTTGTCTGTTTTGGGGAGGAATTGAATATATTCTATGTGGGTTGAGTAGTGTATGTGAGTTGCCAGACTGTGGTAGAGTCTGCTGGTTGTCCAACAATCTCCATTTCCCCTTTTTTCCTCTAAGGAAAAAGAGCCTAAAATTTAGATGGGCACATAGCCACACACTGAGAGACTATATTTAATAGTGTTCCTGGGAAATTATTGTCTCTGTTTTGCAAAAGAAGAAACAGAGGCTCTGAGAGGTTAGGCAGTTTAACAAAAGTAAACTGCTTTAAACTGTTAAGTGGCTGAGTTGGGATCCAAGTGAAGAGTTGTCTCATTGCTGCCTTTATCCTCCTCAGTTTTTATTCACAATCATAGGCTAGTTTGGTGGATTGAGGTGATGAAGTATGTGGAATTAATCTAAGACTGAAAGGGATTTATCATTTGTGATAACCATAATATTTCTTTCAAGACCAGATTGCTTAACTGCTTTCTTTCCAGATTGTGATTCTCAGTTACTTGCCATGAACCTCAGAACGTAAGGGCTTTCAAAACGTATTTAATTGTTTCTGTATAGATGGGAATTCTGAGGTCTAGAGAGGAGAAATGATTTGCCCAAAGTCACAAAGCAGTTTTGGTAGACTAAGGACTACAGTAAGGTCTGATTCTCAGCGTGGTGCTCTTTATCCTCCAGTTTAGTTGCCACTCTTGGAGTTGTTAGAGCTGGAAATACCTTCAAACCATTGAGTCCAGAATTCCCAAAACTGTGTTATATAGACTTGATAGGTGTCATACAACAAAAAAGTTCTTCACTCAGATAAGTTTTTGAAATTCTGGGTTAAACAAGCATCTAGAAAAAATTAAATAGGTTTTCTTTCTGATTCTGCTATGTTGCCATAGCCAAGTAGCTTAATCTCTCTGTGCTCTGTTTCCTCAATACTAAAATGTGGAAAATGAAAGTATTTACTTTATTTAGTTGCTGATAGTATTATATGAGTTAATATTTGTGAATTTCTTTGTCAATTAAAAAATAGTTATCATGCATAAATAAATCACAATATTTTCTATACAATGGAATGCTACATGACGATGAGATGAACAAGTACTGGTATACTCAATAACATGGATGAATAACACACATACTGTTGTGTAAATGAAGCCAGACACAAAAGAGTACAAATTGTGTAATTCCATTTGTGAAAAAATTTAAAAACAGAAAAAAAATCTAATCTATAGTGATAGAAGTTGTGATATTGGTCACCTCTGAGAATGTGTACAGGTTATTACTAGAAAGATGCTCAAGAAGGGCTTCCAGGATGTTAGTAATGCTGTTTCTTGATATAGGTTCTGATTATATGAATGTGTTCACTTTGTGAACATTTTTTTTTTTTTTTGGCACAAGGGCCTCTCACTGTTGTAGCCTCTCCCGTTGCGGAGCACAGGCTCCAGACGCGCAGGCTCAGCGGCCATGGTTCACAGACCTAGCCACTCCACGGCATGTGAGATCTTCCTGGACCAGGGCACGAACCCGTATCCCCTGCATTGGCAGGCGGACTCTCAACCACTGCACCACCAGGGAAGCCCCTTTGTGAACATTTTAAAGCTGTACTATCATGGTTTGTGCTTGCTCCTCCAATTTTTTCAGGTATTTACTAAAATGCACGAAGGTCTCCCTGGCTACTCTCTCTAAAATTGCAACCTTATTCCATGTACACAAGTCCTATCTCACTTCACTTTATAGTATGTATCATTAACTACTATATATTTAACTTTTTATATTTTGGGGTTATGTTTCCCCCTACAGAACGTAAGCTCTGTGATGATGTTGTTAATGAGTTCACTACTGTAGAACTCAGAACTCCATAGAGTCTGACACATGGTAGGTGCTTGGTAATTATTTGTCAAATGAATGAATGAATGATTGAATAAATTGGATACATGATGGAACTGGTGAAGATAATCAGACATGAGATGAGGCAGTTGGAAAAATCATCCTATGCAGCAGGAGCAGCATTTACAATGTCCCATAGGTGAAAGAGAAATTTTGGTGAACTACAGATTGTTCAGAATGGCTAGAGTCTATCAGTGTAAAAACAAGAGAGGAGAGCAATGAAACAGGAGCTAAATCTTGAAGGGTTATGTAGACCACAAAAAAGATTATAGACCTAATCCTAAAGGCAATGCTGAACCAGTGAATAGTTGTAAGTAGGGGAGAGGCAAGGTGAGATTAACCCTTAGCAATACCTTTAAGCCCTTGAGTGGTTTATGCCCTTAATAGATGAGAACATTGATTTCTAATAGCCATATGAATAATAAAATTGTTGTGACTGGAAAAAAAATTTAGACTCAGTTTCATCTGTTTAAAAGAAACAATGAAAATCCTACCTAATATAGTTGTCACACGTTTTAAATTAAGTAAATCTCCTAGTTCAAATATGAGGCATGTATTAGGTGCTTAATAAATGATTGTTGACCAGGAAGCTCTTCTCCCCAGTTTTCTTTTGGAGAAGCAGTGCACTGCCACAAGTGGAAGAAACTCAAGAGTTTCTGAGTCATACGTAGCTGGACTCCAATTTCATCTCTGCTATTCCCTCACTGTGTGGCTTTTGGAAGTTACATCCTTTTGACTCTCAGCTTTCTCTTCTTTTCGAAAGTGATAAAAATACCTGACTACTCCCAGATAAGGGGCTGAAGTCACAACTTTTTTATGCTACATTGAGTTGCTGGGCTGGGGTGCAGCCCTGACAGGAACTTGATGATGGAAATTGAGACATGAACAAGGAAGAGGTAAAGACACATGAAGTCTGCCAGTCTTGATAAAAGCCCCTGCCTGCTAAGATCTCAACCCAGCCACTGTTTACACTTCAGCATCACTCTCCCAAAACTACAGCATCAAAAGGTAGAAAGCATGAGGTTCTCAAAATGGTTCACTTGATATTTGTCTTTCTTATAAAAAAAGGGTACAAATAAACTTATTTACAAAACATAAGTAGAATCATGGATGCAGGAAACAAACTTATGATTACCAGGGGATAACGGGGAAGGAATAAACTGGGAGATTGGGATTGATATATATACACTATTATTTATAAAATAGATAACTAATAAGGACCTACTGTATAGTGCAGGGAACTCTACTCAGTACTCTGTAATGGCCTATATGGAGAAAGAATCTAACAACAACAGCAAAAGAGTGGATATTTGTATATATATAATTGATTCACTTTGTTGTACACCTGAAACTAACACAACATTGTCAGTCAACTATATTCCAATATTTTTTTAAAAAAATAAAAAATGAAAACCATGAGAACATTTCTAAAAACATAAAAAAGTAAAAATGGTTCACTTGTAAAAAAGAAACCCCAGTGTTAACCATAACAAATGATACTGTATTGGATTTAATCTCACCCACAAATCAGTAGTGGTAAAGCCTAGATACTCACTAAGAATGATCTAAGGGTTTTTTAAAAGCATAATTATTTGGGTCCCACCTCCAGAAATTCTGACTTAGTTGATCTGGAGTTAGACTTGGGCAGCAGTATTCCCTCTACCCTGCTCCCCATGAGTCAAATGTCATATAGGGTGAAAAATACATGCTTAAAGACCTGTGCTGGACCAGACT
This sequence comes from Hyperoodon ampullatus, assembly GCF_949752795.1. NCBI lineage: Eukaryota > Metazoa > Chordata > Mammalia > Artiodactyla > Ziphiidae > Hyperoodon > Hyperoodon ampullatus. The sequence goes on from NC_136913.1 coordinate 55,526,726, forward strand.
TGAATTCACTGAATCTTTACAACAAACTAGCAATATAAGTATTATGTACCCCATTTTACTGAGGGAAATGAAGCTCAAATAACTAAAATAAGTTGTCCAATGTCACACAGACAGTAGGTGACAGAGCCAGAATTCTAGATTAAGTCTATCTGAGTTCAAGCCCTCGAGCTGCCTACCATAAAGTCTTAGAAGCCTAGCCAGAGGAGGGTTTAGGGTTCAGGGAGAGCTACTTATAGTGGACCTCATGAAATGAATAGGCACTCCCTGTGCTGCAAAGTCTTATAGGCAGCAATACAGCACAGTGGTTGAGAGCATATCTATAAATCTGTAATTGCCTTTGTTCATTTCTTAGTTCTGCCACTTTCTAGTTACATGGGCAGGCTAATTAACCTGTCTCAGTCTTATCAGCTATTATGATGGCAATAATAATGATATCTATTGCACAGGGTTATGGTGAGGATTAAAAGACAATATTTATAATGGAGTTAAAACAGTGTGTAGTGTATAAAAAGAGAAATGTAAGTCCTTGGAAAACAACTAAAATTAGAAATACATATTCCAAAGTCACCTCGCACCCCTGCTGTTGCCACCTCTGAAGACATGGTTCTGATTAGTACAAGCAATGTAAAATGGAAGAAATGCTACTTCAATACATAAAACCACAATAAAACTTCTAACCTGGCAATGTAACCAAGAAAATAATGGCACTTAGGCAGCCCTACACTTCTCAAATGGAAATGAATAGACAGAAAAGGTGGAAGAGCAACTCTGCATGAGAGAGAAGGAAGAAAACAGAAACACTGGGCTTGTAAAGATCAAAGCCTGACTCTGTCACTTGGATTAAATAATAAGCTTACTAATATCATTTCTTCCAAAACCTTGGTCATCTAAGGGAAAGAGAAGTGGGATGAAAGGACTTGAACCACAATTGAAAAACATTTTTATTTTTTATAATAATAACTTACATTTATATAGAGTTTTACATGGTTACTTAGCACGTAGTGAATCCTCAGTAAATGAGAATTTTATTGTGGCTGCTGTTAGTATTTCTTTGTTACACTTATAGATGGGGAAAAATTTAAGGGACTTGTTCAAGGCCATGTAATACAAGCAATGAATTGGGGAGCAAGGGCTGGAAGCCAGGGCTTCTGCCTGACTCCAAACTTCATTATTTTCACCATACCAGTTTCTTATGGTATTTTAAAAGATACTGAAGCAAGCCAAATGTTTAACTAATATTCCCCAAATTGTGCACTACAATTGTATACTACAAGATTTTCACAGATATTCTGTGAGAAACAAAATGCTTCCTTGTCCAAATAAGCTTGTAAGTACTGTGTTAAACATTAATCACATTTCTTTTTTATTCTTTTTTTTTTTTTTTTTTTGGCTGCATTGAGTCTTCTTTGCTGTGCGCAGGCTTTCCCTAGTTGCAGCGAGCAGGGACTACTCTTTGTTGTGATGCATGGGTTTCTCATTACAGTGGCTTCTCTTGTTGTGGAGCATGGGCTCTAGGCACACGGGCTTCAGTAGTTGTGTCTCACAGGCTCTAGAGCACAGGCTCAGTAGTTGTGATGCACAGGCTTTGCTGATCCGTGGCATGTGGGATCTTCCTGGACCAGGACTCCAACCCATGTCCCCTGCATTGGCAGGTGAATTCTCAACCACTGTACCACCAAGGAAGTCCTAAACACATTTCTTTATGAAAAGACTCCTCAGAGCGGTTTAAATGTGTTGGTTGTTATGAATCACCACAGAAGGACTAGAAAATTCAGGCTTTTCCAAACATATTTGACTATAAAATCTTCTGTTCTATAGTACACTTTTTGATACTTTTCAGAATTCCAGTATTCTACTGAATGCAATTTGGGAAACACTGCTCCAAAGATGCCTTGAGATTTGCTAAGGGAAATTCTACCATGTTTTTCCAAGTGAACAATCTCCTCCTCAACTGGTAGGCACTATGGAGATGGGCAGGGAGGGAGTGTCAGAAGTTTCAGTATTACGCAGGATTTGCAATAAAGAAGGGTCAATCATGTTCAAAATCCTTTGGTGATTCCAAAAGCTAGATCATCAGAGCCAGGAAAGGGTGATCAGGAAATGAGGCCAAGTCAAAACAAGTTAGGAATCCAAAATCCAGGGCAATCATGGGTAGCAGAGTTTAGTAAGAGGACCAGACCCATGGATGGGTCAGTAATATTTTCAGAGCCAGCACAAACCAACTTTATCTAATAGTTTTAATTTAATTTTACAGTCAAGTTCCATAGGAGCACAACTGACCCCACTGAGAAGGGTACCTCAGATTAAAGGGATTTTGGCATTTGAGGTCTTTATTGGGGAAGATTCCAGAAGCCTTTGATTGATGGGTCATATAAGAACACAAAGTGAGAAAATTGGACAAATGGAATTATGAAGCATCCTTATATAATATCAGTAACATCTGAAATGCAAAAGACACAATAAGTGTACCGGCAATCCTGTACCCACCTAACCGGGAAGCTAAGTTTTTGGCTCTAGATAACACAGGGAACAACTGTAACTTCTTCAGCTTCTGTTGAGACTTGTTTAGACCCAAATAGTTTCTTACCTGGACTCCTAATTAATTTCCTTGTTGTCTACTTACATGCCACAAATGCATGCACTACACTTCTACCAGAGTAGGCTTGCCCATCATAACTTTCACTATATTATTTTCCTGTTTAGGTGTCTCATCATTCCTTTCTGGGTTTCCTGGCATGTCTTTCGAGTATCTTCTTTATCCTGACCTTGTTTTCCCCAGCCCTCTTCTTACTTCATCATACTGTAGCTTTCAACTCTAGTATTTCTGTTTGATTTGTGCCTTTGCTTAGGTTTTCCTAATGCCTGTGGTGCCCCTACCTCACCCTACACTGAACCACATCCTTTGTGAATTGGCAAATTCTGTTCATCTTTCAAGTGGTCTCCATGTCCTTCCTGAAATATTCACTCACCACTCTTGATTCTTCTACCACTTCTGGGCTGGGTCCTCCCAAATGTGGTCCCATTTTACTCTGTGCTTATATTCATTTTTGCACTTATCACATTGTATGGAACATTTTTCTCTGTGTACCTGTTTCATCCATTACAGTGTCTTCTTCACTAGGCTGAGAGTAGGGACATAGGTGGATGGTTCAAGCCAGTAGGAAAACTTTCACCTGCTCATGTCTATTGGCACCAGCATCTACCATCTCCCAGTCTACCATCACTTTGCTTTAATTTAATCAATGTGCTGTGCATCTCAGAGACTATGAACTTTCTCTTTTTCAGAGGAAGAGAGGATGATGAATTTTGTATCAAGAAGTAGAACACCGTGTTTATAAGAATTCCAGGGAGGGTAAGGAAAGGTAGACTGGCCTAGCAAGGCTGTTCCCAGAGAGAGGAACAATCAGAGAGAAAGTGATAGGAGTAGAGTTCCCAGGATGCTGCGTCTGGTGGAGAAGGTCGCATTTCAGATCTATAAACCTGCCAGCAAAGGGCCAAACCAAAACAACATGCATGGGGCTGGAGTAGAGAGAAGAGTGAATTTCAGGAACACATTCTCATATATATTAAGACATAAATACAGAGTATTTTAAGACATCCACATATATATCGATATATTCTATACTTATATAAATATGTATAAAATATGTGTACCTATATAAAGACTAAGATATTCTGATATAAATATGCCTGTTTAAGAAATATTCTCCATTTTTGGGGGGAAAATCCACCATTTGATTTTAGTTTATCTGGAAAATGACTGCCTATTTTTGAAGTACACCCTAGGTGACACCAAAGAGAATTTCAAGCACATGGTGAACCTATATTGTAAGGTAGATCATCCTGAACATATTCTCCAAATTTGATGAAATACGGCTAACAGTATTTCCCCAAATAAATATAAAATTTTCTTTAGATTTATATAGATTTAATATTCACAAAGCCTTACAAAATAATTTTAACTTCTCTCTTTTACACGTGAAGGAACTCAGACTCAGATGGGTGAAAAGACAGAACTTGAACCCTGGAATGTTTTAATTCTGTATCCATGGTCTTTCAATGCCATCATGTTATATCTTCAAACATGTTTGTCAAATTTTGTCTTGTACAGCACACTATTTCCATGGAGTGTTTTTCAAAGCTTAGCCACTTGAAAATCTTTTTTTTAATTGAAGTATATTTGATTTACAATACTATATTAGATTCAGGTGTATAACATAATGATTCAATATTTTTTATAGATTTTACTCCATTTGCAGTTATTATAAAATATTAGCTATATTCCTTGTGCTGTACAATATATCCTTGTAGGTTATTCATTTTATACATTGTAGTTTGTACCACATAATCCCCTACCCGTATTGTGCCCCTTCACCCTTTCCCTCTCCCCACTAGTAACCACTAGTTTGTTCTCTATATCTGTGCATCTGTTTCTGTTTTGTTACATTCACTCATTTGTTTTATTTCTTAGATTCCACATATACATGATAATATTCAGTATCTGTCTTTCTCTGACTTATTTCAGTAAGCATAATGCCCTCCAGGTTCATCCATGTTGTTTCAAATGGAAAATTTTCATTATTTTTATAGATAATATTCCACTCTCCTTCTTTCCCTCCCTCCCTCCCTCCATCCCTCCCTCCCTCTCTCTCTCTCTCTCTCTCTCTTTCTCTCTGTAGATAGATAGAGAGACAGACCGCATCCTCTTTATCCATTCTTCTGTTGACGGACACAAGTTGCTTCCATATCTTTGCTATTATAAATAGTGATGCTATGGACATTGGGGTGCATGTGCCATTTCAAATTAGTGTTTTCATTTTCTTTGAATATATACTGAGGAGTGGAATTGCTTGATCATATGGCATATACATTTTCAGTTTTTTTGAGGAAACTCCATACTGCTTTCCACAGTGGCTACACCAATTTACATTGCCCTGTACAAAGGTGCCCTTTTCTCTGCATCCTCAACAACATTTGTTATTTGTAGATTTTTGATGATAGACATTTGGACAGCTATGAGGTGGTATCTCATTGTGGTGTTCTTTTTCTTTTTACTTCAAAATTGTATTTATTTTTTAAAATTTATTTTTATTGAAGTATAGTTGATTGATTTACAATATTATGTTAGTTTTGGGAGTACAGCATAGTGATTCAGTATTTTTGCAGATTATACTCCATTATAAGTTAATATAAGTTAATATAGGATAATGGTCATAATTCCCTGTGATGTACAGTACATCCTTCTTGCTTATTTTATAAATAGTTGTTTGTGTATATGTTTGTTAATCATATACCCCATCTCACCCATCCCCCTTGCCTTTCCACAAGGGTAGCAACTAGCTTGTTCTCTATGTCCGTGAGTCTGTTTCTGTTTTGTTATATACATTCACTTGTTTTATTTTTAGATGCCACATATAAATGATATCATACAGTATTTGAATTCATCTATCTGACTTATTTCACTAAGCATAATATTCTCTAGACCTATCCACATTGCTGCAAATGCCAGTATTTCATTCTTTTTTTTATGGCTGAGTAATATCCTATCATATACAGAGGGCTTTGTGCACACGGGGGCTGGGGACTGACCAGCCCGTCACTGACTACTCCCATTCACCCTAGCTTTTTGCAGCGCCAGCCCCCACCACACCCGTGGTTAGACCCATGATTCTCCCAGAGCTGTGATAGGGTGACGGTGGGGAAGCATTTGTTATTAGACGGCTGTTGTTTTGAAGCCAATTGGAAATGTATATTGTTGTCAAAAAAGCTTGTTCGGGTTTTTCCATTACATCTTACAGAAAAACGTGGACAAACTTTTTGGACAACCATCTATGTATCTATCTACCTACCTATCATCTATCTATATCTGCCACATCTTCATAATCCATTTGTTTGTTGATGGACACTAGAGTTGATTCCATATCTTTGTTATTGTAAATAGTGCTGCTATGAACATTGGGGTGCATGTATCTTTTCGATTTAGCATTTTTGTTTTTTCCAGGTATATACCCAAGAGTAGAATTGCTGAAGAATATGGTAGTTCTCTTTTAGTTGAGGACCTCAATACTGTTTTCTATAGTGGCTGCCCCAATTTGCATTTCCACCAACAGTTTATAGTTGTTCCACTTTCTCCACATCCTCTCCAAATTACATGTGTAATTTGTAGACAATTTCATGATAGCCATCTTGACAGGTGTGAGGTGATATCTCATTGTTGTTTTGATTTGCATTTCTCTAATAATTTAGGAATACTGAACATCTTTTCACATGCCTGTTAGTCATCTATATGTCTTCATTGCAAAAATGTCTACTCAGTTCTTCTGCCCATTTTCGGAGTGGGTTGTTTGGTTTTCTGATATTTAGTTGGATGAACAGTTTGTGTATTTTGGATATTTACCCCTTGTAAGTTGCATCATTTGTAAATATTTCCTCCCGTTTCATAGGCTGTGTTTTTGGGTTTTTTTTGTTTTTTTTGTTTTTTTTGGTTTCCTTTGCTGTGCAAAAGTTTTTAAGTTTAATTAGGGATGATTTTTTAATTTTTGCTTTTATTTTCTTTGCCTTAGGAGACAGATCCAAGAAAATATTGCTGTGGCTTCTATCAAAGTGTGTTCTGCCTATGTTCTTCACTAGGAGTTTCAATGGTTTTAAGTTTTGAAACCATTTTGAGTTTACTTTTTTTTTAAAAGATTTTTAGAAATTTCATGTAATGTCTGAAACATTTATATTAACAAATTTCCATACAGATAACCCAAAGAAAATATAGTATTAGTTGTTTGTTTTGTTTTGTTTTGTTTGTTTGTTTGTACTGCAGGTTCTTATCAGTCATCAATTTTATACACAACACTGTATACATGTCAATCCCAATCGCTCAATTCAGCACACCACCATCCCTATCCCACTGCAGTTTTCCTCCTTGGTGTCCATACGTCTGTTCTCTACATCTGTGTCTGAACTTCTGCCCTGAAAACTGGCTCATCTGTACCAATTTTCCTGGTTCCACATACGATATCTGTTTTTCTCTTTCTGACTTACTTCACTCTGTATGACAGTCTCTAGAGGTGTCCACATCTCAATAAATGACTCAATTTCCTTCCTTTTTATGGCTGAGTAATATTCCATTGTATATATGTACCACATCATATTTATCCATTCATCTGTCGATGGGCATTTAGGCTGTTTCCATGACCTGGCTATTGTAAATAATGTTGCAATGAACATTGGGGTGCATGTGTCTTTTTGAATTACGGTTATCTCTGGGTATATGCCCAGTAGTGGGATTGCTGGATCATATGGTAATTCTAGTTTTAGTTTTTAAAGGAACCTCCATATTGTTCTCCATAGTGACTGTATCAATTTACATACATTCCCACCAACAGTGCAAGAGGGTTTCCTTTTTTCCACACCCTCTCCAGCATTTGTTGTCTGTAGATTTTCTGATGATGCCCATTCTAACTGGTGTGAGGTGATACCTCATTGTAGTTTTGATTTGCATTTCTCTAATAATTAGTGATGTTGAGCATCTTTTCATGTGCTTCTTGGCCATCTGTAGGTCTTCTTTGGAGAAATGCCTATTTAAGTCTTCTGCCCATTTTTGGATTGGTTTTTTTGTTTCTTTAATATTGAGCTGCATGATTTTTTAATATATTTTGGAGATTAATCCTTTGTCCCTTGATTCATTTGCAAATATTTTCTCCCATTCTGAGGGTTGTCTTTTCATCTTGTTTATGGTTTCCTTTGCTGTGCAAAAGCTTTGAGGTTTCATTAGGTCTCATTTGTTTATTTTTGTTTTTATTTCCATTATTCTAGGAGGTGGATCAAAAAAGATCTTGTTGTGATTTATGTCAAAGAGTGTTCTTCCTGTGTTTTCCTCTAAGAGTTTTATAGTGTCTGGTCTTACATTTAGGTCTCAAATCCATTTTGAGTTTATTTTTGTGTATGGTGTTAGGGAGTATTCTAATTTCATTCTTTTACATGTAGCTGTCCAGTTTTTACAGCACCACTTATTGAAGAGACTGTCTTTTCTCCATTGTATATCTTGGCCTCCTTTGTCATAGATTAGTTGGCCATAGGTGTGTGGGTTTATCTCTGGGCTTTCTATCTTGTTCCATTGATCAATGTTTCTGTTTTTGTGCTAGTACCATATTGTCTTGATTACTGTAGCTTTGTAGTATAGTCTGAAGTTAGGGAGTCTGATTCCTCCAACTCTGTTTTTTTTTTTTTTTTTTTCCCTCAAGACTGCTTTGGCTATCCGGGGTCTTTTATGTCTCCATACAAATTTTAAGATAATTTGTTCTAGTTCCATAAAAAATGCCATTGGTAACTTGATAGGGTTTGCATTGAATCTGTAGATTGCTTTGGGTAGTATAGTCATTTTCACAATATTGATTCTTCCAATCCAAGAACATGGTATATCTCTCCATCTGTTGGTATCATCTTTAATTTATTTCATCAGAGTCTTATAGTTTTCTGCATACAGGTCTTTTGTCTCCCTAGGTAGATTTATTCCTATGTATTTTAATTTTTTGTTGCAATGGTAAATGGGAGTATTTCCAAAATTTCTCTTTCAGATTTTTCATCATTAGTGTATAGGAATGTAAGAGATTTATGTGCTTTAATTTTGTATCCTGCTACTTTACAAAATTCTAGTAGTTTTCTGGTGGCACTTTTAGGATTCTCTATGTACAGTATCATGACATCTACAAACAGTGACATTTTTATTTCTTCTTTTCCAGTTTGTATTCCATTTATTTCATTTTCTTTTCTGATTGCCATGGCTAGGACATCCAAAACTATGCTGAATAATAGTAGTGAGAGTGGACATCCTTGTCTAATTCCTGATCTTAGAGGAAATGCTTTCAGTTTTTCACCATTGAGAATGATGTTTGCTGTGGGTTTGTCATATATGGCCTTCATTATGTTGAGGTAGGTTCCCTCTATGCCCACTTTATGGAGAGTTTTTATCATAAATCGGTGTTGAATTCTGCCAAAAGGTTTTTCTGCATCTATTGAGATGATCATATTGTTTTTATTCTTCAATTTGTTAATATGGTGTATCACATTGATTGATTTGCATATATTGAAGAATCCTTTCATCCCTGAGATAAATCCCACTTGATTGTTGTTTATGATCCTTTTAATGTGTTGTTGGATTCTGTTTGCTAGTATTTTGTTGAGTATTTTGCATTATATTCATCAGTGATATTGGTCTGTAATTGTCTTTTTTGGCGTATTTTTGTCTGGTTTTGGTATCAGGGTGATGATCGGCTCATAGAATGAGTTTGTGAGTGTTCCTTCCTCTGCAATTTTTTGGAAGAGTTTGAGAAGGATGGGTGTTAGCTCTTCTCTAAATGTTTGATAGAATGCACTTGTGATGCTATCTCGTCCTGGACTTCTGTTTGTTGGAAGATTTTTAATCACAGTTTCAATTTCATTACTTGTCATTGGTCTGTTCATATTTTCTGTTTCTTCCTGGTTGTGTCTTGGAAGGTTACACATTTCTTAGAATTTGTCCGTTTCTTCCAGGTTGTCCATTTTATTGGCATAGAGTTGCTTGTAGTAGTCTCTTAAGATGCTTTGCATTTCTGCGGTGTCTGTTGTAAATTCTCCTTTTTTATTTCTAATTTTATTGATTTGAGTCCTTTCCCTCTTTTCCTTGATGAGTCTGGCTAATGGTTTATCAATTTTGTTTCTCTTCTCAAAGAACCAGCTTTTAGTTTTATTGATCTTTCCTATTGTTTTCTTCGTTTCTATTTCATTTATTTCTGCTCTGATCTTTATGATTTCTTTCTTTCTGCTAACTTTGGGTTTTGTTTGTTATTTTTCTCTAGTTCCTTTAGGTGTTAGGTTAGATTGTTTACTTGAGAATTTTTTTGTTTCTTGAGGTAGGCTTTTATTGCTATAAACGTCCCTCTTAGAACTGTTTTTGCTGCATCTCATACGTTTTGGATCATCGTGTTTTCATTGTCATTTGTCTCTAGGTATTTTATGGTTTCCTCTTTGATTTCTTCAGTGATCTCTTGGTTATTTAGTAACGTATTGTTTAACCTCCATGTGCCTGTGTTTTTTACGTTTTTTCCCCTGTAATACATTTCTAATCTCATTGTGTTGTGGTCAGAAAAGATGCTAGATATGATTTCAATTTTCTTAAATTTACTGAGGCTTGATTTGTGCCCCAAGATGTGATCTATCCTGGAGAATGTTTCATACACACTTGAGAAGAAAGTGTAATCCACTGTTTTTGGATAGGAATGTCCTATAAATATCAATTAAATATATCTTGTCTATTGTGTCATTTAAAACTTATGTTTCCTTATTTATTTTCATTTTGGTTGATCTGTCCATTGGTGTAAGTGAGGTGTTAAAGTCCCCCACTATTATTGTGTTACTGTCGATTTCCTCTTTTATAGCTGTTAGCAGTTGCCTTATGTATTGAGGTGCTCCTATATTGGGTGCATATATATTTATATTTGTTCTATCTTCTACTTGGATTGATCACTTGATCATGATGTAGTGTCCTTCCTTGTCTCTTGTAATATTCTTTATTTTAAAGTCTATTTTATCTGATATGTGTATAGTTAGTCCAACTTTCTTTTGATTTCCATTTGCATGGAATATCTTTATCCATCCCCTCACTTTCAGTGTGTATGTGTCCCTAGGTCTGAAGTGAGTCTCTTGTAGACAGTATATATATATGGGTCTCCTTTTTGTATCCATTCAGCAAGCCTGTGTGTTTTGGTTGGAGCATTTAATCCATTCACGTTTAAGGTAATTAATTATCAATATGCATGTTCCTATGACCATTTTCTTGATTGTTTTGGGTTTGTTTTTGTAGGTCCTTTTCTTTTCTTGTGTGTCCCACTTAGAGAAATTCTTTTAGCATTTGTTGTAGAGCTGGTTTGGTGGTGCTGAATTCTCTTAGCTTTTGCTTGTTTGTAAAGCTTTTGATTTCTCCATCAAATCTAAATTAGATCCTTGCTGAGTCGAGTAATCTTGGTTGTAGGTTCTTCCCTTTCATCATTTTAAGTATATCATGCCACTCCCTTCTGGTTTGTAGAATTTCTGCTGAGAAATCAGCTGTTAACCTTATGGGCGCTCCCTTGTATGTTATTTGTCTTTTTTCCCTTGCTGCTTTCAATAATTTCTCTTTGTCTTTATTTTTTGCAAATTTGGTTGCTATGTGTCTCGGTGTGTTTCTCCTTTGGTTTTTCCTGTATGAGACTCTGCACTTCCTGGACTTGGGTGGCTATTTCCTTTCCCATGTTAGGGAAGTTTTTAATTATAATCTCTTCAAATATTTTCTCTGGTCCTTTCTCTCTCTCTTCTCCTTCTGGGACCCCTATAATGCGAATGTTGTTGCGTTTAATGTTGTCCCAGAGGTCTCTTAGGCTGTCCTCATTTCTTTTCATTCCTTTTTCTTTATTCTGTACTGCAGCAGTGGATTTCACCATTCTGTCTTCCAGGTCACTTATCCATTCTTCTGCCTCAGTTTTTGGTTCCTTCTAGTGTAGTTTTCCTTTCAGTTATTGTATTGTTCATCTCTGTTTGTTTGTTCTTTAATTTTTCTAGGTCTTTGTTAAACATTTCTTGCATCTTCTCAATCTTTGCTTCCATTCTTTTTCCAAGGTCCTGGATCATCTTCATTATCATTATTCTGAATTCATTTTCTTGAAGGTTGCCTATCTCCACTTCATTTAGTTGTTTTTCTGGGGTTGTATCTTGTTCCTTCATCTGGTTTATAGCCCTCTGCCTTTTCATCTTGTCTATCTTTCTGTGAATGTGGTTTTTGCTCCACAGGCTACAGGATTGAACTTCTTCTTGCTTCTGCTGTCTGCCCTCTGTTGGATGAGGCTATCTAAGGGGCTTGATAGGAGGCTCTCTTATGTTTACGTTTGTATATTTTGTGACAGAATGTTCTAATCTCATTATTTTGCATGTTGCTGTCCAGTTTTGCCAGCACCACTTAAAAAATATGGAAGTATAGTTGATTTACAGTGTTGTGTTAGTTTCAGGTGTACAGCAAACTGAATCAGTGATAACACATACATATGTCAACTCTTTTTTATGTTCTTTCCCCCATAGGTCATTACAGAATACTGAGTAGATTTCCCTGTGCTATACAGTAGATCCTTATTAGTTATCTATTTTATATATAATAGTGTATATATGTCAATCCAAATCTCTCCATTTATCACTCCCCCCACCCCTTTCTCCCCCAGTAACTATAAGTTTGGTTTCTACATCTGTGACTCAACTTTTGTTTTGTGAATAAATTTCATTGTACCATTTTTTTGACGCCACATATAAGTGATAGCATATGATATTTGTCTTTCTCTGTCTGATTTACTTCATTCAGTATGACAATCTCTAGGTCCATCCATGTTGCTGCAAGTGGCATTAGTTCTTTCTCTTTTTATGGCTGAGTAATAGTCAATTGTATATATGTACCACATCTTCTTTATCCATTCCTCTGTTGATGGACATTTAGGTTGATTCCATGTCTTGGCTATTGTAAATATTGCTGCAATGAATATTGGGGTGCATGTATATTTTCAAAATATGGTTTCCTCTGGATAAATGCCCAGAAGTGGGATAGCTGGATCATATGGTGTGTCTATTTTTAGTTTTTTTAAGGAACATCCATACTGTACTCCATGGTGGCTGTACAAACTGACATTCCGACCAATGGTGTAGGAGGGTTCCCTTTTCTCCACACACTGTCAAGCATTTATTCTTTGTAAATTTTTTGATAATGGCCATTTTGACATGTGTGAGGTGATATCTCTTTGTAGTTGATTGTAGTTGATTGCATTTCTCTAATAATAAGTGATATTGAGCGTATTTTCATGAGCTTTATGGACATCTGTATGTCTTCTTTGGAGAAATATCGATTTAGATCTTCTGCCCATTTTTTGAGTGTTTTTTTTGTTTTGTTTTGTTTTGTTTTTGATATTGAGCTCCATGAGCTGTTTCTATATTTTGGAGATTAATCCGTTGTTGGTCACCTCATTTGCAAATATTTTCTCCCATTCTGAGGGTTGCCTTTTCATTTTGTTTATGGTTTCCTTTGCTGTGCAAAAGCTTTTAAGTTTCATTAGGTCCCATTTATTTATTGTTCTTTCTATTTTCATTACTCCAGGAGGTGGATCACAAAAGATACTGTTGCAATTTATGTCAGAAACTCTTCTGCCTATGTTTTCCTCTAGGAGTTTGATAGTTTCTTGCCTTACATTTAGGTCTTTAATCCATTTTGAGTTTATTTTTGTGTATGGTGTTAGGGAGTTTTCTAATTTTATTCCTTTATATATAGCTATCCAGTTTTCCCAGCACCACTTATTGCAGACATTGTCTTTCCTCTTTGTATATTCCTGCCTACTTTGTCATTGAGTAGGTGATCATAAATGCATGGGTTTATCTCTTGACTTTCTATCCTGTTCCATTGACCTATATTTCTGTATTTGTGCAAATACCATGCTGTTTTGATGAATGTCACTTTATAGTATAGTCTGAAGTTGGGGGCCTGATTCCTTCAGCTCTGTTTTTCTTTCTCAAGATTGCTTTTTTTATTCGAGTTCTTTTGTGTTTCCATAAAAAAAATGTAAAACATTTTGTTCTAATTTTGTGATAAATGTCACTGATAATTTGGTAGGGGTTGCACTGAATCTGTAGATTGCTTTGGGTAGTATAGTCTTTTTCACAATATTGATTCCTCCAATCCACAAAAATAGTATATCTCTCCATCTGTTTACGCGACCTTTGATTTCTTTCATGAGTATCTTATAGTTTTTGAGTAGAGGTCTTTTGCCTCCTTAGGTAGACGTATTCCTGCATATTTTACCCTTTTTGATGCAATGGTAAAGGGATTGTTTCCTTAATTTCTCATCTTTCATTGTTAGTGTATCAGAATACAAGAGATTTTTGTGTATTAATTTTGTACCCTGCAACTTTACCAAATTCATTCATGAGTTCTAGTAGTTTTCTGGTAGTATCTTTAGGATTTTCTATGTGTAGTATCATGTTATGTGCAAACAGTGACAGTTTTATTTCTTCTTAAGTTTGGATTCCTTTTATTTATTTTTCTTCACTGATTGCCATGTCTAGGACTTCCAAAACAATGTTGAATAAAAGTGGTAAGAGTGAACATACTTGTCTTTCTCCTGATCTTAGAAGAAATGCTTTCAGTTTTTCACCATTGATGATGATGTTTGCTGTGGGCTTGTCATATATGGCCTTTATTATGTTGAGGTATGTTCCCTCTATGCCCACTTTCTGAAGAGTTTTTCTCATAAATTGGTGTTGAATTTTGACAAAAGCATTTTCTGCTTCTATTGAGATGGCCATTTGGTTGTTATTCTTCAGTTCATTGATGTGGTATATCACACTGATGGATTTGTGAATATTGAAGCATCCTTGCATCCCTGGGGTAAATCTCACTTGATCATGGTGTATGATCATTTTAATATGTTGTTGGATTAAGTTTGCTAGGATTTTCTTGAGGATATTTGTGTCTATGTTCATCAGTAATATTGGCTTGTAATTTTTTTCATGATATCTTTGTCTGATTTTGGTATCAGGGTGATGGTGGCCTCGTAGAATGAGCTTGAGAGCTTTCCGTCCTCTGCAATTTTTCGCAAGAGTTTCAGAAGGGCAGGTGTTAACTCTTCCCTAAATATTTGATAGAATTCACCTTTGAAGCCGTCTGGTCCTGGACGTTTGTTCATTGGAAATTTGTAAATTACAGTTTCAACTTCAGAACTTTTGATTTGTCAGTTCATATTTTGTATTTATTCCTGGTTCAGTCTTGGAAGGTTGTAACTTTCTATGAATTTGTCCATTTCTACTAGGTTATGCAATTTATTGGCATATAGTTGGTTTCAGTAGTCTCTTGTGATCTTTTTTTTTTTTTTTTTTTTTTTTTTTGTGCGGTACTCGGGCCTCTCACTGTTGTAGCCTATCCTGTTGTGGAGCACAGACTCTGGACACGCAGGCTCAGCGGCCATGGCTCATGGGCCCAGCTGCTCCACAGCATGTGTGATACTCCCAGACCAGGGCACGAACCTGTGTCCCCTGCATCGACAGGAAGACTCTCAACCACTGTGCCACCAGGGAAGCCCTCTTATGATCTTTTGTATTTCTTTGGTGTCAATTGTAACTTCTCCTTTTTTGTTTCTAATTTTATTGATCTGAGTCTTCTCTCTTTTTATCTTGATGAGTGTGGCTAAAGATTTATCAACTTTATCTTCTCAAATACCAGCTTTTAGTTTCATTGATCTTTGGTATTTTTTTCTTTGTCACTATTTCATTTATTTCTGCTTGATTTTATGATTTATTTCCTACTACTAACATTGGATTTTGTTTGTTCTTCCTTCTCTAGTTGCTGTAGGTGTAATGTTAGATTGTTTATCTGAGAATTTTCATGTTTCCTGAGGTAAGATTATATTGCTATAAACTTCCCTCTTAGGACTGTTTTGCTGTGTGCAGTAGATTTTGGATCATCGCATTTTTATTGTCATTTGTCTCTAGGTCTTTTTTTATTTCCTCTGATTTCTTCAGTGACCCATGGTTTGTTTAGTAACATATGGCTTTTCCTCCATGTGATTGTGTTTTTTACCATTTTTCCCTGAAATTGATTTCTAATCTCATAGCATGTTTGTCAAAAATGATGCTTTATATGATTTCAATTTTCTTAAATTGACAAAGGCTTGATTGTGACCCAAGATGTGATCTATGCTGGATAATATTCCATGCGTACTTGAGAAGAAAATATATTCTGATGCTTTCAGAAAGAATGTCCATTAAATATCAAATAAGTCTATGTGGTTTAATGTGACATTTAAGGTTTGTGTTTCCTTATTAATTTTCTGTCTGGGTGATCTGTTCATTGATGAAAGTTAGGTGTTAAAGTGCCCTACTATTACTGGGTTACTGTTGACTTCCGCTTTTATGGCTGTTAGCTTTTGCCTTATCAATTGAGGTGCTGCTATGTTGAAAGCATAAATATTTACAATTGTTATATACTCTTCTTGGATTGATTCTTTAATCATTGTGTGGTGTCCTTCCTTGTCCTTTGTAAAAGTGTCCATTTTATTTTGTATATTTATTAAAAATTTTTTAATTATATATTTTTTAATTTATTTTTTAACATCTTTATTGCAGTATAATTGCTTGACAATGGTGTGTTCTTTTCTGCTTTATAACAATGTGTGTCAGCTCTACATATACATATATCCCCTTATCTCCTCCTTCTTGCAGCTCCCTCCCACCCTGCCTATCCCACAACTCTAGGTGGTCAAAAAGCACTGAGCTGATCTCCCTGTGCTATGTGGCTGCTTGCCACTAACTATCAATTTTACATTTGTTAGTGTATATATGTCAATGCCACTCTCTCACTTCGTCCCAAAATAACGTTCCCACTTCCCATGTCCTTAAGTCCATTCTCTACATCTGCGTCTTTATTCCATCATGCACCTAGGTTCTTCAGTACCTTTTCTTCTTTTTTTTTTAGATTCCACATATATGTGTTAGAATATGGTATTTGTTTTTCACTTTCTGACTTACTTCACTATGTATGAGAGTCTCTAAGTCCATCCATAGCTCGGAAAGTTGCACAATTTAGTTCTTTTTTATGGCTGAGTAACATTCCATTGTATATATGTACATCTTCTTTATCCATTCTTCTGTAGATGGACATTTAGGTTGCTTCCATGTCCTGGCTATTGTAAACAGAACTGCAATGAACATTGTGTTGCATATGTATTTTTTAATTATAGTTTTCTCAGAATATATGTCCAGTAATGGAATTGCTGGGTCATATCGTAATTCTATTTTAGGTTTTTAAGGAACCTCCATACTGTTCCCCATAATGGCTGTATCAACTTACATTCCCAGCAACAGTGCAAGACGGTTCCCTTTTCTCCTCATCCTATCCAACATCTATTGTTTCTAGATTTTTTGATGATGGCCATTCTGACCAGTGTGAGGTGATACCTCATTGCAGTTTGGATTTGCATTTCTCTAATGATTAGTGATGTTGAGCATCCTTTCATGTGTTTGTTGGCAATCTTTATATCTTCTTTGGAGAAATGATTTTTAGGTCTTCTGCCCATTTTTGGATTGGGTTGCTTATTTTTTTTATTGAGCTGCATGAGCTGCTTGTATATTTTGGAGATTAATCCTTTGTCAGTGGCTTCCTCAGCAAATATATTCCCCTATTCTGAGGGTTATCTTTTTGACTTGTTTATGGTTTCCTTTGCTGTGCAAAATATTTTAAGTTTCATTAGGTCTCATTTGTTTTATTTTTGTTTGTTTGTTTTTATTTCCATTCTCTAGGAGGTGCCTCAAAAATGATCTTGCTGCGATTTATGTCACAGAGAGTTCTGTGTATGTTTTCCCCTAAGAGTTTTATAGTGTGTGGCCTTATATTTAGGTCTTTAATCCAAATTGAGTTTATTTTTCTGTATAGTGTTAGGGAGTGTTCTAATTTCATTCTTTTACATGTAGCTCTCCAGTTTTCCCAGCTCCACTTATTGAAGAGGCTGTCATTCCTCCATTGAATATTCTTGCATCCTTTATCAAAGATAAGGTGACCATATGCACGTGGGTTTATCTCCTGGCCTTCTATCCTGTTCCGTTGATCTATATTTCTTTTCTTGTCTTTTTTTTACAAGTATCATACTGTCTTGGTTTCTGTAGCATTGTAGTATACTCTGAAGTCAGAGAGCCTGCTTCCTCCAGCTCCATTTTTCTTTCTCAAGGTTGCTTTGGTCCCTTGAGGTCTTTTGTGTTTCCATACTAAATGTGAAACTTTTTGTTCTAGTTATTTGGAAAAATGTCATTGGTAGTTTGATAGGGATTGCATTGAATCTGTAGATTGCTTTGGGTTTTATAGACACTTCCACTATTTTGATTCTTCCAATCCAAGAACATTGTATATCTCTCCCTCTGTTTGTACCATCTTAAATTCTTTCATCTGAGTCTTATAGTTTTCTGCATAAATGTCCTTTGTCTCCTTAGGTAGGTATATACCTAGGTATATTATTCTTTTGATGCCATGGTAAATGGGAGTGTTTCCTTAACTTCTATTTCAGATATTTCATCATTAGTGTATAGGAATGCGAGAGAGTTCTGTGCATTAATTTTGCAATCTGCTACTTAACAAAATTGGTTGATTAGCTCTAGTAGTTTTCTGGTAGCATCTTTAGGATTCTCTATGTATAATATCATGACATCTGCAAACAGTGACTGTTTTACTCTTTCTTTTCCACTTTGGATTATTTTATTTGTTTTTCTTCTCTGATTGCTGTGGCTAAAACTTCCAAAACAATTTGACTAATAGTGGTGAGAGTGTGCAACCTTGTCTTGTTCCTGATCTTAGTGTAAATGCTTTCATTTTTTCACCACAGAGAAA
Organism: Hyperoodon ampullatus; assembly: GCF_949752795.1. Taxonomy (NCBI): domain Eukaryota; kingdom Metazoa; phylum Chordata; class Mammalia; order Artiodactyla; family Ziphiidae; genus Hyperoodon; species Hyperoodon ampullatus. The sequence continues at coordinate 55,545,129 of NC_136913.1, forward strand.
GATGTTGGCTGTGGATTTTTTCATATACGGCCTTTATTATGTTGAGGTAAGTTCCCTCTATGCCTACTTTCTGGAGGGTTTTTATCATAAATGTGTGTTGAATTTTGTCAAAAGCTTTTTCTGCCTCTACTGAGATGATCATATATATTATTTTCTCTGTCAATTTTTAATATATACACTACCAAACGTAAAATAGATAGCAAGTGGGAAGCAGCTGCATAGCACAGGGAGATCAGCTCGGTACTTTGTGACCACCTAGAGGGGTGGGATACGGAGGGTGGCAGGGAGGGAGACACAAGAGGGAAGAGATATGGGAACATATGTATATGTATAACTGATTCACTTTGTTATAAAGCAGAAACTAACACACCATTGTAAAGCAATTATACTCCAATAAAGATGTAAAAAATTGTTAATATGGTGTATCACATTGATTGATTTGCATATATCGAAGAATCCTTGCATTCCTGGGATAAACCCCACTTGATCATGGTGTATGATCCTTTAAAGTGCTGTTGGATTCTGCTTGTTAGTATTTTGTTGAGGGTTTTTGCATCTATGTTCACCAGTGATATTGGCCTGTAGCTTTCTTTTTTAGTGACATCTTTGTTTGATTTTGGTATCAGGGTGATGGTGGCCTCATAGAATGAGTTTGGGCGTGTTCCTCCCTGTGCTATATTTTGGAAGAGTTTGAGAAGGATAGGTGTTAGCTCTTTTCTATATATTGGATAGAATTCTCCTGTGAAGTCATCTGGTTCTGGGCTTTTGTTTGTTGGAAGATTTTTAATCACAGTTTCAATTTCAGTCCTTGTGATAGGCCTGTTTATATTTTCTATTTCTTCCTGGTTCAGTCTCAGAAGGTTGTGTTTTTCTAAGAATTTGTCTATTTTTTCCAGGTTGTCCATTTTGTTGGCATATATTTGCTTGTAGTAATCTGTCATTATCCTTTTTATTTCTGCAGTGTCAGTTATTACTTCTCCTTTTTCATTTCTAATTCTATTAATTTGAGTCTTCTTCCTTTTTTTCTTGATGAGTCTGGATAATGGTTTATCAATTTTGTTTATCTTCTCAAAGGACCAGCTTTTAATTTTATTTATTTTTGTTATCATTTCCTTCATTTTTTTTCATTTATTTGTGATCTGATCTTTATGATTTCTTGCCATCTACTAATGTTGGGGATATTTATTATTATTTCTCTTATTGCTTTAGGTTTAAATTTAGGTTGTTTATTTGAGATGTTTCTTCTTTCTTGAGATAAAATTGAACTGCTCTAAACTTCCCTCTTAGGGCTGCCTTTACTTCATCCCATAGGTTTTCAGTCATCATGTTTTCATTGTCATTTGTTTCTAGGTAATTTTTGATTTCCTCAGTGATCTCTTGGTTATTTAGTAGTGTATTGTGTAGCCTCCATATGTTTATAGTTTTACAGATTTTTTCCTGTAATTGATATCTAGTCTCATAGTGTTGTGGTCGGAAAACATACTTGATACGAGTTTAAATTACTTAAATTTACCAAGGCTTGCTTTGTGACCCATGATATGATCTATCCTGGAGAACGTTCCATGAGCACTTGAGAAGAAATTGTGTTCTGTTGTTTTTGGATGGAATGTTCTATAAATATCTATTAAGTCTGTCTTGTTTAATGTATCATTTAAAGTTTGTGTTTCCTTGTTTCGTTTCATTTTGGATGATCTGTCCATTGGTGAAATTGGGGCTTTAAAGTCCCCTACTATGATTGTGTTACTCTCAGTTTCCCCTTTTTTGGCTGTTAGCCTTTGCCTTATGTACTGAGGCGCTCCTATGTTGGTTTCAGAAATATTTACAATTTTTATTTCTTCTACATGGATTGATCCCTTAATCATTATGTAGTGTTCTTCTTTGTATCTTGTAATAGTCCTTATTTTAAAGTCTATTTTGTCTGATATGAGAATTGCTACTCCAGCTTTCTTTTGATTTTAATTTGCATGGAGTATCTTTTTCCATCCCCTCACTTTCAGTCTGTATATGTCCCTATGTCTGATTTAGGTCTCTTGTAGACAGCATATATATGTCTTTTATTTTTATTTTTGTAGCCATTCAGCAATTCTATGTCTTTTGGATGGAGCATTTAATCCATTTACATTTAAGGTAGTTATTGATATGTGTGTTCCTATTACAATCTTCTTAATTGTTTTGGGTTTGTTATTGTAGGTCTTTTCCTTCTCTTCTGTTTTCTGCCTAGAGAGTTTCCTTTAGTATTTGTTGTAAAGCTGGTTTGGTGATGCTGAATTATCTCAGCTTTTGCTTGTCTGTAAAATTTTTAATTTCTCTGTCAAATCTGAATGAGATCCTTGCTGGGTTGAGTAATCTTGGTTTTAGGTTTTTTTTGCTTTTATCCATTTAAATATTTCCTGCCACTCCCTTCTGGCTTGCAGAGTTTCTGATGAAAGTTCAGCTGTTAACATTATGGGGATTCCCTTGTATATTATTTGGTGCTTTTCCCTTGCTGTTTTTAGTATTCTTTCTTTGTATTTAATTTTTGATAGTTTGATTAATATGTGTCTTGACGTTTTTCTCCTTGGATCTATCCTGTATTGGACTCTCTGCCCTTCCTAGACTTGGTTGATTATTTCCTTACCCATGTTAGGGAAGGTTTAAATTATATTCTCTTCAAATATTTTCTCAGTCCCTCTTTTTTTTCTCTTTCTCTTCTGCGAACCCTATAATTTGAATACTGGTTCATTTAATGTTGTCCCACAGGTCTCTGAGTTTATCCTCAATTCTTCTCATTCTTTTTTCTTTATTTTGCTCTGCAGTATTTATTTTCACTATTTTATCTTCCTAGGTCACTTACCCGTTCTTCTGCCTCAGTTATTGTGCTATTGATTCTTTTTAGAGAATTTTAAATTTCATTTATTGTGTTGTTCATCATTATTTGTTTTCTCTTTAGTCTTCTAATTCCTTGTTAAATATTTCTTGTAGTTTCTCCATTCATTTTCCATAGTTTTGAATCATCTTTACTGTCATTACTCTGAATTCTTTTTCAGGTAGACTGAATATTTCCTCTTCATTTGTTTGGTCTGGTGAGTTTTTATCTTGCTACTTCATCTGCTGTGTATTTCTGTCTTCTCATTTTGCTTAACTTACTGTGTTTGGGGTCCCCTTTTCACAGGCTGCATGTTCAGAGTTCCCATTGTTTTTGGTGTCTGCTCCCTGTGGATAAGTTTTGTTCAATGGGGTGTGTAGGATTCCTGGTGGAGGAGACTGGTGCCGGTGTTCTGGTGGATGAGGCTGTATCTTTTCTTTCTGGTGGGCAGGACCACTTCTGGTGGTGTGTTTTGCTGTGTCTGTGAACTTATTATGATTTTAGGCAGGCTCTCTGATAATGTGTGGGGTTGTGTTCCTGTCTTGCTAGCTGTTGGCATAGGGAGTATATCACTGTAGCTTGCTTGTCATTGGGTGGAGCTGGGTCTTAGTGTTGTGGTAGAGATCTCTGAGTTGCCATTTGATATTACGTTGAGATGGGAGGTCTCTAGTGGACCAACCTCCTGAACTTAGCTCTCCTACATCAGAGGCTCAGGCCTGACACCCGGCTTGCATACCAATACCCTGTCAGCCACACAGCTCAAAAGAAAACTGTGAGAAAAAAAAAAGACAGACATAAAGAAAAAAAATATTAAACAAAATAAAGTTTTTAAAATTAAAAAATTAAAAATGTAATAAAAAGAAAGAGGGAAATAAAGAAGAAAACAACCAAACCAAAAAACAAATCCAACAGTGATGACAAGCACTAAACACTGTACTAAAAAAAAAAAAGTCGGAGAGACAGAACCCTAAGACAAATGGTAAAAACAAAGCTATACAGACAAAATCACACAAAGAAGCATACACATACACACTCACAAAAAGACAGAAGGGAAAAATATACATATATATATATATATATATAAGAAAAATGGAAGTGAGCAACCAAATCAATAAACAAATCTACCAATGATAATAAGCTCTAAATAGTAAACTAAAATACTCATAAAACCAGAAACAAATTTCATGCAGAATGCAAACCCCAAGTCTATAGTTGCTCCCAAAGTCCACCACCTCAATTTTGGGATGATTCGTTGTCTATTCAGGTATTCCACAGATGCAGTGTTCTTCAAATTGATTTTCGGATTTAGTCTGTTGCTCCTGAGGCTTCTGGGAGAAATTTCCTGTTTTCTTCTTTGTTTGCACAGCTCCTGGCATTCAGCTTTGTGTTTGTCTCTGTCTCTGCGTGTAGGTCACCTAAGGGCATCTGTTCCCTGCCCAGACAGGAGGAGTTAAAAGAGATGCTGGGGGCTTCCCTGGTGGCACAGTGGTTGAGAGTCTGCCTGCCGATGCAGGGGACATGGTTTCATGCCCCGGGCCAGGAGGATCCCACATGCCGTGGAGCGGCTGGGCCCGTGAGCCATGGACATTGAGCCTGCGTGTCCGGAGCCAGTGCTCCACAATGGGAGAGTTCACAACAGTGAGAGGTCTGTGTACTGCAAAAAAAAAAAAAAAAAAAAAAAGAGAGAGAGATGCTGATTAGGGGGCTCTGGCTCTGGCTCACTCAGTCCAGTGGGAGGGAGGGGTACAGAATGTGGGATGAACCTGTGGTGTCAGAGGCTGGTGTGACGTTTCACCAGCCTGTGGCATGCCATGTGTTCTTCCCGGGAAGTTGTCTCTGGGTCACCTGACACAGGTAATGGCAGGCTGCACAGGCTTCTTGCAGGGTAAGTGTGGATTGTGACATGTGCTTGCACACAAGATTTTGGTGGCTGTAGCAGCAGCCTTAGTATCTCATGCTCGTCTCTCATGTCTGTGCTGATAACCACAGCTCACGCCCTTCTCTGGAGCTCTTTTAGGTGGTGCTCTGAATCCCCTCTCCTCACCCCCCATGAAACAATGGTCTCTTGCCCCTTCAGCAGGTCCAGACATTTTCCCTGGCTCCCTCCCAGCTAGCTGTGATGCACTACCCCCCTTCAGCCTGTGTTCACACAGCCTACCCCAGTCCTCTCCCTGGGATCTGACCTCCAAAGCCCAAGCCTCAGCTCCCAGCCCCAGCCCACCTCAGCGGGTGAGCAGACAAGCATCTCAAGCTGGTGAGTTCTGGCCAGCACTGATCCTCTGAGAGTCTCTCTGCTTTGCCCTCTGTACCCATGTTGCTGCACTCTCCTCTGTGGCTCCAAAGCTTCCCCCCTGCCCACTCCCCGTCTCCACCAATGAAGGGGCTTCCTAGTACATGGAAACTTTCCCCCCTTCACAATTCCCTCCCAGACGTGCAGGTCCCGTCCCTATTCTTTTGTCTCTGTTTTTCTTTTTCTCTTTTGCCCTACCCATGTATGTAGGGAGTTTCTTGCTTTTTGGGAAGTCTGCTGTCTTCTGCCATGGTTCAGTAGGTGTTCTGTAGGAGTTGTTCCTCATTTAGATGTATTTTGGATGTATCTGTGAGAAGGAAGGTTATCTCCACATCTTAGACCTCCACCTTCTTGAAGGCACCTCAACAGTGTTTATTTTAAATCTATGTTGCCTGTTATGAGTATTGCTACTAAAGCTTTCTTTTGATTTACATTAGCAAGGAATATCTTTTTCCATCCCTTCACTTTCAGTCTGAATGTGCCCCTAGATCTGAAGTGGGTCTCTTGTAGACTGCTTATTTATGGGTCTTGTTTTTGTATCCATTCAGCCAGCCTATGTCTTTTGGTTGGAGTGTTTAATCCATTTATATTTAAGGTAATTATCAGTATGTATGTTCCAATTGACATTTTCTTCATTGTTTTGGGTTTGTTTTCGTAGGTCTTTTTCCTTCCCTTCCTCTTTTGTTCTCTTCCCTTGTGATTTGATAACTCTCTTTGGTTTGTGTTTCGTTTGATTTTTCTTTTTTTTTTGTGTGTGTATCTATTGTAGCTTTATGGTTTGCCATTCCCATGAGATTATGTTATAGCTGTATATATGTGTACAATATTGTCTTAAGTTCCTGTTCTCTTTCCTGCCTAGAGAAGTTCCTTTAGCATTTGTTGTAAAGCTGGTTTGGTGGTGCTGAATTCATAGTTTTTGCTTGTCTTTAAACTTTTGTTTTCTCCATTAAATCTGAATGACAGCCTTGCTGGGTAGAGTATTCTTGGTTGTAGGTTTTTCCCTTTCATCACTTTAGATATATTGTGCCACTATCTTCTGGCCTGCAGAGTTTCTGCTGAATATCAGCTGATCACTTTATGGGGATTCCTTTATGTGTTATTTGTTGCTTTTCCCTTGTTACTTCTAATAGTTTTTCTTTGTCTTTAATTTTTGTTAATTTGGTTAATATGTGGATCAATTTTCCTCCTTGGGTTTATCCTGTATGGGACTCTCTGCACTTCCTAGATTGGGTGCCTATTTCCTTTCCAATGTTAAGGAAATTTTCGACTATAATCTCTGCAAATATTTTCTCAAATGCTTTCTCTTTCTCTTCTTCTTTGACCCCTATAATGAGAATGTTATTGGGTTTAATGTTGCCCCAGATGTTTCTGAGACTGTTGTCATTTATTTTCATTCTTTTTTCTATATTCTGTTTTGTGGCAGTGATTTCCACCATTCTATCTTCCAGCTTGTATATCCATTCTTCTGCCTCAGTTATTATGCTATTGATTATTTCTAGTGTATCTTTCATTTTAGTTATTTTATTATTCACCTCTGCTCCTTAGTTCTTCTAGTTCTTTGTTAAACATTTCTTGTATCTTCTTTATCTGTACCTTCATTCTTTTTCTGAGCTTTTTGATCATCTTTACTCTCACTACTCTGATTTTTTTTTTTCTGGTAGGTTGATTATCTCCTTTTCATTTAGTCGTTCTTATAGTCTTGCTCCTTCATCTGGGACATATTTCTCTGTCATCTCATTTTGTCTAACTTACTGTATTTGTGGCCTCCTTTCCACAGGCTGCAGGATTATAGTGTCTCTTTCTTCTGGTATCTGCCCCCTGAGGTGCGGTTTGTCCAAGGGCTTGTGAAGGCTTCCCTGTGGGAGGGATTGGTGCCTGCACTCTGGTGGGCAGAGCTACATCTTGTCCCACTGCTGGGCAGGGCCATGCCAAGGAGTGTATTTTGGTGTGTCTGTGAACTTAATATGAGTTTAGGCAGCCTGTCTGCTGATGAGTGGGTCTGTGTTCCTGTCTTGAAGGTTGCCTGGCCTGAGGCATTCCAGGATTGTTGCCTGCAGGATGTTGGGTGGGGCTGGATCTTGGTGCCAAAATGAGGACCTCCAGAATATTTCATGTTGGGTACTATTCCTTGGGACCCCTACTACCAGTCCCCTTGTCCACACAGTGACTTACAGCCAACCCTCTCCTCCCCAGGAGACCCTCCAAGACTCCTAGTTAGGTCTAGCCCAGGTTCCTATGGAGGTACTGCTTTGTGCTTCATCCCAGTGCATGTGAGACCTTGTGAAGCACCACTTGTTGAAGAGACTATCTTTTCTCCATTATATATTGTTGCCTCCTTTGTTGTAGCTTAATTAACCATAGGTGCATGAGTTTATTTCTAGGCTCTATATACTGTTCCATTGACCTATATGTCCGTTTTTGTTCTGGCATCATGCTGTTTCAATTACTGTAACATTATTCTATATTCTGAAATCTGAAATGTTTATACCTCCAGGTTTGTTTGCTCTTTTTCCTCAATACTTCTTTGGCAATTTGGTGTTTTGTGTGGCCCTTCATGAATTTTAGTTATTTATTCTAATTCTGTTAAAATGTCAGGATTAAAATTTCATTAAACCTATAGAGTGTTTTGGGTAATATGGCCATTTTAAAAATATTAATTCTTCCAATCTGTGGTATAACATCTTATGGAAAACCCCCAACGAATGTTTTGTCAAACTCAATATCATGTTATATGCAAGTAGTGACAGTTTTACTTCTCAGATTCTAATTTGGATGCTTTTTATTTCTTTTCCTTATCTGATTGATTTAGCTAGGACTTCTAATTCTATGTTAACTAGAAGTGGTGACAGTGAACATACTTGTCTTGTTCCTGATTTTAGAAGAAAACCTCAGCTTTTTACAATGGAGTATGATGTTAGCTCTGAGTTTGTCATCAATGGCCTTTAATATGTTGAGATATGTTCCATCTATACCAACTCTGATGAGAATTTTTATCATGAGTTGATGTAGAACTTCATCAAATAATTTTACTCTGTCTGTTGATGTAATCATGTGATTTTAATTCTTGCTTTTGTTAATATTGTGTATCACATTGCTTAATTTACAGATATTGAACAATTGTTCTAACCCTGGACTTGTAATAAATTCCACTTCATCATAGCCTATGATCATTTATATATATATCTTTGCATTAGGTTTACTAATACTTTGTTGAGGATATTTGCATTTATATACACCAGATATATTGGCCTCTAATTTTCTTTTTCTTTCTTTCTTTTTTTTTTTTTTGTAGTGCCCAGGTCTGGTTTTGGTATCAAGGTAATAGTGGCCTCATAGAAGAAAATTGGGGAATATTACTTCCTGTTAAAGTTTTTGAAATAGTTTGAGAAGGATACGTAGCTCTTTTTTATGTTTGGTATAATTCCCCTGTGGAGCTTCATTTGCTGGGAGATTTGATTACTAATTCATTTCACTAATAGTGATAAATCTGTTCATATTGTCTATTTCTTCCTGATTCAGTCTTGGAAGAAGATTTTATGTTTCTAGAAATTCATCCATTTCTTCAAAGTTGTCGAATTTGTTGACACATGAATGTAGTATTCTCTTATGATTTTTTTGTATCTCTATGATATTGCTTCTAATTTATCCTCATTCATTTTCTATTTTGTTTATTTGGTACTTTTTCTTTTTTTTAATGATTGTGGCTAAAATCTTATTAATTTTGTTTAAAAAAGACAAAAAGACAGCTCTTGGTTTATTGATCTTTTTTGTTCTTTTGGTCTCTATTTTATTTATTTTATTCTGATCTTCCCTCTTAAAACTCTTTTAGCTGTGCCACATAGATAGTGGAAACTTGTATTTTAATTTTCATTTGTCTTGAGGTATTTTCTGATTTCCTCTTTGATTTTTTCATTGATCCATTTGTTTTTTAGTAGCATGATTTTTAGCCTTGATATGTTTGTTTTTTTTTATTTTTTCCATTTGTCCTCCTGTAATAGGTTCTAGTTTTACACCATTGTGGTCAGAAAATATGTTTGATGTAATTTCTATCCTCATAAACTTTGTGAGACTTGTTTTGTAGTCTAGAGTGTGATGTATCCTTGGGAATGTACCATGTGCACTTGAAAAGAATGCATATTCTGCTGTTTGGGGGTGAAAAGTCCTGGGGATATCTAATTCAGTGAATCGGGTCTAATGTTTCATTTAAGACCATTTATTCAGTATTGTTTGTCTGTTTGGAAGATATATCCATTGATATAAGTCCATTACAGCATTGTATTACTGTCAATGTCTCCCTTTATCTCTGTTGATATTTGCTTTATGGATTTAGGTGTCCCTGTATTGGGTGTGTATATGTTAACAAGTGTAAGATCCTCTTCTTGTATTTACACTTTTAACATTATATAATTCCATTTTTTGTCTTCTGTTGTAGAATTTTTTGAAGTAGGCTTATTTTATGTTAAGTAAGCTTATTTTATTTTATTTATTTCGGCCGTGCTGTGCAGCTTGTGGGATCTTAGTTTCCCAACCAGAGATCAAACGTTATAGAATGCTAGCTACTGGACTTCCAGGGAACTCCCTAAACATTGTTTCAAAGTCTCCTTTGATACAAACACATAGAGGGTAAACAATACACTAATTAATAACCAAGAGCTCACTGAAGAAATCAAAGAGGAAATAAAAAAATACCTAGAAAAAAATGACATTGAAAATACGATGACACAAAACTTATGGGATGCAGCAAAAGCAGTTCAAAAAAGGAAGATCATAGCAACATAATCCTACATTAAGGAACAAGAAACATCTCAAATAAACAGCCTACCATTACACTGAAAACAATTAGAGAAAGAAGAATAAAAAAACACCAAAGTTAGCAGAAGGAAAGAAATCATAACGATCAGATCAGACATAATGAAAAAGAAATGAAGGAAAGGACAGCAAAGATCAATAAAATTAAAAGCTACTTCTTTGAGAAGATAAACAAAATTGATAAACCATTAGCCAGACTCATCAAGAAAAAAATGGAGAAGACTCAAATCAATAGAATTATAAATCAAAAAGGAGAAGAAACAACTGACACTGCAGAAATACAAAGGATCATGAGAGATTACTACAAGCAACTATATACCAAAACAAATGGACAACCTGGCAGAAACGGACAAATTCTTAGAAAGGCACAACCATCCAAGACTGAATCAGGAAGAAATAGAAAATATTTACAGACAAATCACAAGCACTGAAATGGAAACTGTGATTTAAAATCTTCCAACAGGGGCTTCCGTGGTGGCACAATGGATGAGAGTCCGCCTGCCGATGCAGGGGACATGGGTTCGTGCCGCAGCCCGGGAAGATCCCAAATGCCATGGAGCAGCTGAGCCCATGAGCCATGGCCACTGAGCATGTGTGTCCGGAGCCTGGGCCCCTCAATGGGAGAGGCCACAACAGTGAGAGGCCCGCATACAGCAAAAAAAAAAAAAAAAAAAAAAAAAAAAAAAATCTGACAAAAAAGAAAAGGCCAGGGCCAGATGGCTTCACAGGCGAATTCTATCAAACACTTAGAGAAGAGCTAACACATATCCTTCTCAAACACTTCCAAAATATAACAGAGGGAGAAACACTCCTAAACTCATTCTACAAGACCACCAACACCCTGATACCAAAACCAGACAAAGGTGTAAAAAAAAAGAAAACTACGGACCAATATCACTGATAAACATAGATGCAAAAATCCTCAACAAAATACTAGCAAACAGAATCCAACAGCACATTAAAATGATCATACACCATGATCAAGTGGGGTTACCCGAGGAATGCCAGGATTCTTCAAAATACGCAAATCAATTAATGTGATACACCATATTAACAAATTGAAGGAGGAAATACATATGATCATCTGAATAGATGCAGAAAATGCTTTTGAGAAAATTCAACACCCATTTATGATGAAAGCCTTCCAGAAAGTAGGCACAGAGGGAACTTACCTCAACATAATAAAGGTCATAAATGACAAACCCACAGCCAACATCATTCTTAATGGTGAAAAACTGAAATCATTTCCACTAATATCAGGAGCAAGTCAAGGTGCCCACTATCACCACTATAACCCAACATAGTTTTGGAAGTTTTAGCCACAGCAATCAGAGAAGAAAATGAAATAAAAGGAATCCAAATCCGAAAAGAAGAAGTAAAGTTGTCACTGTTTCCAGATGACATGATCCTATGCATAGAGAATCCTAAAGATGCTACCAGAAAACTGCTAGAGCTAATAAATTAATTTGGTAAAGTTGCAGGGTACAAAATTAATGCACAGAAATCTATTGCATTCCTAAACAGTAATGACGAAAAATCTGAAAGTGAAATTAAGAAAACACTCCTATTTACCATTGCCACAGAAAGAATAATATACCTAAGAATAAACCTACCTAAGTGACAAAAGAACTGTATGCAGAAAATTATAAGACACTGATGAAATTGAAGAAGGTACAAACAGATGGAGAGATATACCATGTTCTTGGATTGGAAGAATCAACATTGTGAAAATGACTCTACTACCCAAAGCAATTTACAAATTTAAGGCAATCCCTATCAAACTACCACTGGTATTTTTCACAGAACTGGAACAAAAAAATTCACAATTTGTATGGAAACACAAAAGAAACTGAATAGCAAAAGCAATCTTGAGAAGGAAAAACAGAGCTGGAGGAATCAGTCTCCCTGACTTCAGACTATACTACAAAGCTAAAGTAATCAAGAGAGTATGGTACTGGCACAAAAACAGTAATGGAGATCAATGGAACAGGATAGAAAACCCAGAGACAAACCCACACACATATGGTCACCTTATCTTTGATAAAGGAGGCAAGAATACACAATGGAGAAAAGACCACCTCTTCAATAAGTGGAGCTGGGAAAACTGGAAAGCTACATGTAAAAGAATGAAATTAGAAGACTCCCTAACACCATACACAAAAATAAACTCAAAATGGATTAAAGAACTAAATGTAAGGCCAGACACTACAAAACTCTCAGAGGAAAACGTAGGACAAGCACTCTATGACATACATCACAGCAATATTCTTTTTGACCCACCTCCTAGAGAAGTACAAATAAAAACAAAAATAAACAAATGGGACCTAATGAAACTTCAAAGCTTTTGCACAGCAAAGGAAACCATAAACAAGACCAAAAGACAACCCTCCGAATGGGAGAAAATATTTGCAAATAAAGCCACTGACAGAGGAATAATCTCCAAAATTTACAAGCAGCTCATGCAGCTCAATATCAAAAAAAAAAAAAAAATCCAAAAATAGGCAGAAGACCTAAATAGACATTTCTCCAAAGAAGATATACAGATTGCCAACAAACACATGAAAGAATTCTCAACATCATTAATCATTAGAGAAATGCAAATTAAAACTACAATGCGGTATCATCTCACACAAGTCTGAATGGCCATCCTTAAAAATCTACAAACAATAAATGCTGGAGAGGGTGTGGAGAAAAGGGAACACTCTTGCACTGCTGGTGGGAATGTGAATTGGTACAGCCACTATGGAGAACAGTATGGAGATTCCTTAAAAAACTAAAAATAGAACTACCATATGACCCAGCAATCCCACTACTGGCCATATACCCTGAGAAAACCATAATTCAAAAAGAGTCATGTACCAAAATGTTCATTGCAGCTCTATTCACAATAGCCAGGACATGGAAACAACCTAAGTGTCCATCATTGGATGAATGGATAAAGAAGATGTGGCACATATATACAATGGAATATTACTCAGCCATAAAAAGAAACGAAATAGAGCTATTTGTAATGAGGTGGATGGACCTAGAGTCTGTCATACAGAGTGAAGTAAGTCAGAATGAGAAAGACAAATACCATATGCTAACACATATATATGGAATTTAAGAAAAAAATGTCATGAAGAACCTAGGGGTAAGACAGGAATAAAGACACAGACCTACTAGAGAATGGATTTGAGGATATAGGGAGGGGGAAGTGTAAGCTGTGACAAAGCGAGAGAGTGGCATGGACATATATACACTATCAAACGTAAAATAGATAGCTAGTGGGAAGCAGCCACATAGCACAGGGAGATCAGCTCGGTGCTTTGTGACCACCTGGATGGGTGGGATAGGGAGGGTGGGAGGGAGGGAGACGCAAGAGGGAGGAGATATGGGAACATATGTATATGTATAACTGATTCACTTGGTTATAAAGCAGAAACTAACACTCCATGTTAAAGGAATTATACTCCAATAAAAATGTTATACAAAAAAATAAAGTCTGATTTGTCTGATATGATTATTGCTACCCCAGCTTTCTTTTCTTTTTCATTTGCATGAAATACCTTTTTAAGTCCCCTCACTTTCAGTCTTCATGTGTCTTTAGATCTGAAGTGAGTCTCTTGTAAGCAGTATATAGATGGGTCTTTTTTATTTTTAATGCAATCAGCCATGCTATGTCCTTTGATTGGAGCATTTAGTCAATTGACATTTAAAATGATTATTGATATGTATATACTTATTGGCATTTTGCAACTTGTTTTGTGGTTGTTTCCATATTCGTTCTCTCTTCTTTCTTCTTTCAGTTTCTTCCCTTGTGGTTTGATGATTATCTTTAACTGTTTGCTTGCTTTCATTTCTTTCTCTATATTTTTGGGTGTCTACTGTTTGTTTTATTTTTGTGTTTACCATGGGGTCCATATATGTTGACCTATAACTATGTCTACTTGTTTTAAACTGGTAGTCATTTAAGTTCAGTGGTTGATCCATAGCCTCTACTATATATTTGCTTCTACTAGTGGGATGTTTCCTTTCCTATAAATTCATACATCTTGTTGTAACGTTTTCTTTTCCACCTAGATAAGACCCTTTAACACCACTTTTAGGGTCGGTTTAGTATTGATCAACTCTTTTAATTTTTACCTGTCTGAGAAATTTTTTATCTCTCCTCAATTCTGAATGATAATCTTGCTGGCGGAGTATCTTAGGTTGTAGGATTTTCCCTTTCTGCACTTTAAATATATTATGCCACTCCCTTCTTGTTTTTGAAGTTTGCAATGAAAAACCATCCAATAGCCTTATGGGGCTTCCATTCTTTGTGACCCCCTTTTTTATTCTCTTGCTGTCTTTAGAAATCTTTCTTTTAACTTTAACTTTTGCATTTTTATTATGATATGTCTTCTGTTTTCTGTTAGTTCCTTCTTTTGTGTTTTTTATTCCTGTTTTTGTATTCTTCATCTTTGACTGGTCCTTTTTTATATTTTCTAGTTCCTTGTTAAAATTCTCACTGTGTTCATCTATTCTTTCCCAAGGTGAGTTATACTTTTTATATTAGCAATGCTTTGAACTCTTTATCTGCTAAATTATGTATCTCTGTTTCATTAGTTGTTTTTTGGATTATTTCTTTTTTTTTTTGTCCTTTCATTTGAAACAACTTCTCTCATTTTTTTAACCTTCTCTGTCTATATGAAATTATTTGAAACAGTTACCTATCATGGTCTGGAAAGGATGTCATTGTTTGGAACTGACCCTATGCAGTCTGCGTGTGCCCAGTGTCTTTGGTGGGAGAGCTGGTTCTGAAGTGAGCACAGGTCATGTCTTTCCTGAATGTGTGTTTGTAGGTATCACCTTGATGGGAAATGGGGTTGGAGATGGAAGGGCTAAAGCCAGATCCAAGTGTGAACTGGAGCTTTTTCTCTACTCAGTAGTCATCACTGCCCTACTGAGGGCAGGCTCAGGTCCCAAGTAATTGGAGCAGAAGCCCTGAGGTTCAGGTCCAGGCTGGCTCTATTCCCGGTATGTGTGCTCTCTCCCCACTCCCAGAAATGACACCTTTTCTCCAGAGGTGAGTAGAACTGGAGCAAGAGGGTCAGGAGCATGTGCCCAGTACAGGCCAGTACATGTACTGGGACTATCCTACTTGCCTGTCAGAGATCTAGACAGCTCCCTATCCACAGCCTTTGCCACCTTGCTCAGATGCTGTGCTGGGTCCACACCTATTCTGCTCACCCCAAGTGCTCAATGTTCACCCCAAGTGCTCAATGTTCACCCCAAGTGCTCACTGTTCTTGACTACTGCAGCCTTTGTCTTAATAGGGAATCTGCACCACAGCTAGAGGTTCAGGATGCATGCTACTTCAGCCATGGAAAACTAGCAAGAACCCAGGGCAGTTTCAATCTGCTTCTTCTACCTTGTTACCTGGTGTAAGCAAGCAAATGTACACTCTTCAGGAATGGAGTCTAGGTTTCTTACAGCCCTCCTGTTATTTATTTATTTTTTATTTTATTTTCAATCCAGCTAAGAAGACTCATCCTCCCAGTGTTGGACCCCAGCGTTAGGGTGTGCAGTATATGTTCAAACTGCTCACTGCTCAGTGAGGAACTCTGAACCCTTGATATCCCTCTCCTCTTCTGTGTCCCCTCACACAGCAATCCCAACCTCATCCATCCTCTTCCTTTCCTGCCCAAATCTGTGTGTATCTTTCTTTAGAGCCTTGGTTGTAGAAGAGTCTTTCTGCCAATCTCCAGATTGTTTTCAGTGAGAATTGCTTCAGATGTAGATGTATTTTTGATGGATTCGTGGGGGAGGAGGTGTGTGAGCTCAGCAGCTTCTTACACTACCATCTTCAAACTCCCAGCTGCTTGAAAACCTTATTCAGCCCTAATGCTTTTCTGTGGTGTCTCCTATTTCCATATTGGTTTAGATAGGGTTTGCTTCATCTAAACAACAATAGGTTGGCATCTACTTTTGTGACTTTCATCTTGATTCTTCAAGACTTTTTTAGATGGCTGAGGTTGTTGGACCCCAAGAGGAGATTCCCCCATCCTGATGTAGAGTTTGCCACTTTTAGTCATCTGAGTATTCAGAGAATGTACTTTTATTTTCTTTCTTCCCATGCTCTAACTCCCATCTCTGCCTGACCCTAACTCTTACCTCCATCCCCATCCCCACACTCAAATTACTGTATAAATATTTCAAACATTAGTATTTAGTTCACACTTCTTAGCATGCAGAGGCTTTCATAATTTGTTCTAAGCTTATCAATCTAGCTTCAATTCACACCATTCTTTCCCTCTACACACCCTACCCTCCAGGTGACCTCACTTTTCTCAGTACAGACCAAGTATTTTCATGCCTCTCCCAGTGATGTCATTCCTTTCTTTTTCATGTAAACTACACTCATCATTCAAGGATTAGCTCAAAGATTGATTCCTCTGCCTTCCCTCTCTCCTCCTGCACTCCATCCTATATTATAGGTATGTAGTCTCTTGTATGCAACTGCTGAGGCCAAATGTGTTTCAAAGTTTAAATTGTTTTGGATGGTAAAAATGTAACACAGTGCTTTCATTGTTTATTATGCAATCTTCTCTTTAGGGTTTAGGGAAGCATCACGTAGTCAAATGCTTTAATATTTAAGTAGCAAAACATATGAAGAGTAACACTAATTAGGATAAATATAACCTATGAATAATCTTGCATCAAGTCAGATTCACTTTTGCTGCTAGATTCGCTTTTTCTGACCTTCAGAGAGTTTTGAACTTTATAATTATGAATGAAGGATTGGAGACTTTGTATTGCTGGATTAATTTTATCAAGAAAAATTAGAGTCATTCTACAGATGTAATAACTGTATAATATTAAAGAATATGTATCAGTTAGTTTGCCTATTTCCTCTCCATTTATTTCGTTTTGTAGGTTTTAACTTGCTCTTTAGTCTGTAACATATATTTCTTGTCATCTAACGTTTTTTTTTTTTTTGACTGGTGGGTCTGTGTTCCTGTCTTGCTGGTTTTTTGGCCTGAGGCATTCTGTACTGGAGTTTGCAGGCAGTTGTGTGGATCCAGGTCTTGAGGCTGAGATGAAGACCTCTGGGAGAGCTCACATTAAATAATATTCCCTGGGGTCTGAGGATCTCTGATAGTCCAGTGGTTTGGACTTGCAGCTCCTACCACAGGAACTCAGGCCTGAGCCTGGGCATGGGAACCAAGACATTGCAAGCTGCATGGTGCAACAAAAAGAAAACAACAACAACAACAACAACAACAATAAACAAAAAGGAGCAAAAAAAATAAAATTCATAAAAAATAAAATGGGACCTGCGGGAAGATGGCGGAAGAGTAAGACACGGAGATCACCTTCCTCCCCACAGATACACCAGGAATTTATCTACACGTAGAACAATTCCTACAGAACACCTACTGAACACTGGAAGAAAACCTCAGACTTCCCAAAAGGCAAGACACTCCCCACGTACCTGGGTAGGGTAAAAGAAAAAAGAATAAACACAGACAAAAGGATAGGGACGGGACCTGCACCAGTGGGAGGGAGCCGTGAAGGAGGAAAGGTTTCCACACACTAGAAGCCCCTTTGCGGGTGGAGACTGCAGGTGGTGGAGGGGGAAAGCTTCGGAATAGTGGAGGAGAGCACAGAAACAGGTGCAGAGAGCAAAGCGGAGAGATTCTGCACAGAGGATCGGTGTCGACCGGCACTCACCAGCCCCAGAGGCTTGTCTGCTCAGCCGCCGGGGTGGGCGGGGCTGGGAGCTGAGGCTCGGGTTTGGGGTTTCGGTCGGAGCGAAGGGAGAGGACTGGGGTTGGCGACATGAACACAGCCTGAAGGGGTTAGTGCACCACGGCTAGCCAGGAGGGAGTCCGGGAAAAAGTCTGGAGCTGCCGAAGAGGCAAGAGACTTTTTCTTCCCTCTTTGTTTCCTGGTGCACGAGGAGAGGGGATTAAGGACACTGCTTAAATGAGCTCCAGAGATGGGCGTGAGCCACAGCTAACAGCGCAGACCACAAAGACGGGCATGGGACGCTGGGGCTGCTCCTGCTGCCGCCAAGAAGCCTGTGTGTGAGCACAGGTCACTGTCCATGCCCCCCCTCCGGGGAGCCTGTGAAGCCTGCCACTGCTGTGGTCCCGTGATCCAGAGCCTGCTTCCCTGGGAGAGTGCATGGCGTGCCTCGGGCTGGTGCAACGTCATGCCAGCCTCTTCCGCTGCAGGCTCGCCCCGCACTCCGTACCCCTCCCTCCCCACGGGCTGAGTGAGCCAGAGTCCCCGAAGCAGCTGCTCCTTTAAACCTGTCCTGTCTGAGTGAAGAATAGACGCCCTCCGGTGACCTACATGCAGAGGCAGGGCCAAATCCAAAGCTGAGACCCAGGAGCAGTGAGAATAAAGAAGAGAAAGGGAAATCTCTCCCAGCAGTCTCAGGAGCAGCAGATTAAAGCTCCACAATCAACTTGATGTACCCTGCATCTTTAGAATACATGAATAGACAATGAATCATCCCAAATTGAGGAGGTGGACTTTGAGAACAAGATTTATGGTATTTTTCCCTTTTCCTCTTTTTACAATGAATTATCCCAAATTCAGGAGGTGGACTTTGTGAGCAAGATTTACGATTTTCCCCCTTTTTCTCTTTTTGTGAATGTGCATGTGTATGCTTCTGTGTGAGATTTTGTCTGTATAGCTTTGCTTCCAACATTTGTCCCAGGGTTCTATCCGTCCGTTTTTTAAAAAAAAAATTGAAAATTATTTTCTTATTTTAATAATGCTATTATATTTTACCATACCTTATTCTATTTGCTTCATCTTCTCTCTTTCTCTTTTGCCTACCTTCCCTCCTTCCTCCTTCCCTCCCTTCTTTCCTTCCTTCCTTCTTTCATTCTTTCTTTCTTCCTTTCTTTCTACTTCTACTAATTCTTCCTTTCTACTTTTTCTACCTTTTATTCTGAGCTGGGTGGATGAAAGGCTCTTGGTGCTGCAGCCAGGAGTCAGTGCTGTGCCTCTTAGGTGGGAGAGTCAACTTCAGGACACTGGTCCACAAGAGACCTACCAGGTCCACATAATATCAAATGGCGAAAATCTCCCAGAGATCTCCATCTCAACACCAGCACCCAGCTTCACTCAACGACCAGCAAGCTACAGTGCTGGTCACCCTATGCCAAGCAACTAGTGAGACAGGAACACAACCCAACCCATTAGCAGAGAGGCTGCCTAAAAATATAAGGACACAGACACCCAAAAACACACCACCAGACGTGGACCTATCCACCAGAAACACAAGATCGAGGTTCATCCACCAGAACAGAGGCACAAGTCCCCTCCAACAGGAAGCCTACACAACCCACTGAACCAAGCTTAGCCACTGGGGACAGACACCAAAAACAACGGGAACTACGAATCTGTAGCCTGCAAAAAGGAGACCCCCAAACACAGTAAGATAAGCAAAATGAGAATACATAGAAAACGCACAGCAGGTGAAGGAGCAAGATAAAAACCCACCAGACCTAACAAATGAAGAGGAAATAGGCAGTCTACCTGAAAAAGAATTCAGAATAATGATAGTAAAGATGATCCAAAATCTTGGAAATAGAATAGACAAAGTGCAAGAAACAGTTAACAAGGACCTAGAAGAATGAAAGATGAATCAAGAAACGATTAGAAACAGAGTAAATGAAATTAAATATAATCTAGATGGGATCAATAGCAGAATAACTCAGGCAGAAGAACGGATAAGTGACGTGGAAGATAAAAATAGTGGAAATAATTGCTGCAGAGAAGAATAAAGAAAAAAGAATGTAAAGAACTGAGGACAGTTTCAGAGACCTCTGGGACAATGTTAAATGCACCAACATTCGAATTATAGGGGTTCCAGAAGAAGAAGAGAAAAAGAAAGGGACTGAGAAAATATTTGAAGAGATTATAGTTGAAAACTTCCCGAATATGGGAAAGGAAATAGTTAATCAAGTCCAGGAGGCACAGAGAGTCCCATACAGAATAAATCCAAGGAGAAATACGCCAAGACACATATTAATCAAACTGTCAAAAAATAAACACAAAGAAAACATATTAAAAGCAGCAGGGGAAAAACAACAAATAACACACAGGGGAATCCTCATCAGTTTAACAGCTGATCTCTCAGCAGAAACTCTGCAAGCCACAAAGGAGTGGCAGGATATATTTAAAGTGAAGAAGGAGAAAAACCTACAATCAAGATTACTCTACCTGGCAAGGATCTCATTTAGATTTGATGGAGAAATTAAAATCTTTACAGACAAGCAAAAGCTGAGAGAGTTCAGCACCACCAAACCAGCTTTACAGCAAATGCTAAAGGAACTTCTCCAGTCAAGAAATACAACAGAAGGAAAAGACCTACAATAATGAACCTAAAACCATTAAGAAAATGGGAATAGGAACATACATATTGATAATTACCTTAAATGTAAATGGACTAAATGCTCCCACCAATAGACACAGATTGGCTGAATGTATACTAAAAGAAGATGCATATATATGCTGTCTACAAGAGACACACTTCAGACCTAGAGACACACACAAATTGAAATTAAAGGGTTGGAAAAAGATATTCCATGCAAATGGAAATCAAAAGCAAGCTGGTGTACCAATTCTCATAACAGAAAAAATAGATTTTAAAATAAAGACTATTAGAAGAGACAAAGAAGGACACTACATAATGATCAAGGGATTGATCCAAGAAGAAGATACAACAATTGTAAATATTTATGTACCCAATATAGGAGCACCACAATACTTAAGGCAAATACTAACAGCTATAAAAGGGGAAATCGATGGTAACACACTCATAGTAGGGGATTTCAACACCCCACTTTCACCAATGGACAGGTCATCCAAAATGAAAATAAACAAGGAAACACAAGCTTTAAATGATACATTACAGAATGGACTTAATTGATATTTATAGGACATTCCATCCAAAAACAACAGAATACACATTTTTCTCAAGTGCTCATGGAACATTCTCCAGGGTAGATCATATCTTGGGTCATAAATCAAGCCTTGGTAAATTTAAGAAAATTGAAATTGTATCAAGTATCTTTTCAGACCACAATGCTATGCGACTAGATATCAATTACAGGAAAAGATCTGTAAAAAATACAAACACATGAAGGCTAAACAATACACTATTTAATAACGAAGTGATCACTGAAGAAATCAAAGAGGAAATAAAAAAATACCTAGAAACAAATGACAATGGAGACACGATGACCGAAAACTTATGAGATGCAGCAAAAGCAGGTCTAAGGGCGAAGTTTATAGCAATACAATCCCACCTTAAGAAACAGTAAACATCTCGAGTAAACAACCTGACCCTGCACTTAAAGCAATTAGAGAAAGAAGAACAAAAAACCCATAAAGTTAGCAGAAGGAAATAAATCATAAAAATCAGATCAGAAATAAATGAAAAAGAAATGAAGGAAATGATAGCAAAGATAAATAAAGCTAAAAAAGTTTTTTTTTGAGATTAACAAAATTGATAAACCATTAGCCAGACTCATCAAGAAAAACAGGGAGAAGACTCAAATCAATAGAATTAGAAATGAAAAAGGTGACATAACAACTGACACTGCAGAAATACAAAAGATCATGAGAGATTACTACAAGAAACTCTATGCCAATAAAATGGACAACTTGGAAGAAATGGACAATTCTTAGAAATGCACAGCCTGCCAAGACTGAGTCAGGAAGAAATAGAAAATATGAGTAGACCCATCACAAGCACTGAAATTGAAACTGTGATTAAAAATCTTCCAACAAACAAAAGCCCAGGACCAGATGGCTTCACAGGCGAATTCTATCAAACATTTAGAGAAGAGCTAACACCCATCCTTCTCAAACTCTTCCAAACAATATCAGAGGAAGGAACACTCCCAAACTCATTCTACGAGGCCACTATCACCTTGATACCAAAACGAGGCAAGGATGTCACAAAGAAAGAAAACTACAGGCCCATATCACTGATGAACATAGATGCAAAAATCCTCAACAAAATACTAGCAAACAGAATCCAACAGCACATTAAAAGGATCATACTCCATGATAAAGTGGGGTTTACTCCAGGAATGCAAGGATTCTTCAATATACGCAAATCAATCAATGTGATACACCATAATAACAAAGTGAAGGAGAAAAACCATATGATCATCTCAATAGATGCAAAAAAGGCTTTCGACAAAATTCAAAACCCATTTATGATAAAAACCCTGCAGAGAGTAGGCATAAAGGGAACTTTCCTCAACATAATAACAGCCATATATGACAAACCCAGAGCCAACCTCATCTTCAATGGTGAAAAATTGAAACCATTTCCACTAAGATCAGGAACAAGACAAGGCTGCCCACTGTCACCACTCTTATTCAACATAGTTTTGGAAGTTTTAGCCACAGCAATCAGAGAAGAAAAGGAAATAAAAGGAATCCAAATTGGAAAAGAAGAAGTAAAGCTGTCACTGTTTGCAGATGACATGATACTATACATAGAGAATCCTAAAGATGCTACCAGAAAACTACTAGAGCTAAACAATGAATTTGGTAAAGTAGCAGGATACAAAATTAATGCACAGAAATCTCTGGCATTCCTGTACACTAATGATGAAAAATCTGAAAATGAAATCAAGAAAACACTCCCATTTACCATTGCAACAAAAA
Organism: Hyperoodon ampullatus; assembly: GCF_949752795.1. Lineage (NCBI taxonomy): Eukaryota > Metazoa > Chordata > Mammalia > Artiodactyla > Ziphiidae > Hyperoodon > Hyperoodon ampullatus. The sequence goes on from NC_136913.1 coordinate 55,567,742, forward strand.
GAATAAAATATCTAGGAATAAACCTACCTAAGGAGACAAAAGACCTGTATGCAGAAAATTATAAGACACTGATGAAAGAAATTAAACATGATACAAATAGATGGAGAGATATACCATGCTCCTGGATTGGAAGAATCAATATTGTGAAAATGACTCTTCTACCCAAAGCAATCTACAGATTCAATGCAATCCCTATCAAACTACCACTGGCATTTTTCACAGAACTAGAACAAAAAGTTTCAAAATTTCTTTGGAAAAACAAAAGACCCCGAATAGCCAAAGCAATCTTGAGAATGAAAAACGGAGCTGGAGGAATCAGGCTCCCTGACTTCAGACTATACTACAAAGTTACAGTAATCAAGACAGTGTGGTACTGGCAAAAAAGCAGAAAGATAGATAAATGGAACAGGATAGAAAACCCAGAGATAAACCCACGCAACTATCGTCACCTTATCTTTGATAAAGGAGGTAGGAAATTAGAATGGAGAAACGACAGCCTCTTCAATAAGTGGTGCTGGAAAAACTGGATAGGGACATGTAAAAGTATGAGATTAGATCACTCTCTAACACCATACACAAAAATAAGGTCAAAATGGATTAAAGACCTAAATGTAAGGCCAGAAACTATCAAACTCTTAGAGGAAAACGTACGCAGAACACTCTATGACATAAATCACATCAAGATCCTTTTGGACCCACCTCCAAGAGAAATGGAACTAAAAACGAAAATAAACAAATGGGACCTAATGAAACTTCAGAACTTTTGCACAGCAATAGAAACCATAAACAGGACCAAAAGACAACCCTCAGAATGGGAGAAAATATTTGCAAATGAAGCAACTGAGAAAGGATTAATCTCCAAAATTTATAAGCAGCTCATGCAGCTCAATAGCAAAAAAACAAACAACCCAATCCAAAAATGGGCAGAAGACCTAAACAGACATTTCTCCAAAGAAGATATACAGACTGCCCACAATCACATGAAAGAATGATCAACATCATTAATCACTAGAGAAATGCAAATCAAAACTACAATGAGATATCATCTCACACCAGTCAGAATGGCCATCATCAAAAAATCTAGAAACTATAAATGCTGGAGAGGGTGTGGAAAAAAGGGAACACTCTTGCACTGCTGGTGGGAATGTGAATTGGTACAGCCACTATGGAGAACAGTATGGAGGTTCCTTAAAAAAACTAAAAATAGAACTACCATATGACCCAGCAATCCCACTACTAGGCATATACCCTGAGAAAACCATAATTCAAAAAGAGACATGTACCAAAATGTTCATTGCACCTCTATTTACAATAGCCAGGAGAGGGAAACAACCTAAGTGTCCATCATCGGATGAAAGAATAAAGAAGGTGTGGCACTTATATACAATGGTATATTACTGAGCCATAAAAAGAAATGAAATTGAGCTATTTGTCATGAGGTGGATTGACCTAGAGTCTGTCATACAGAGTGGAGTAAGTCAGAAAGAGAAAGACAAATACCGTATGCTAACACATGTATATGGAATTTAAGAAAAAAAATATCATGAAGAACCTAGGGGTAAAACAGGAATAAAGACACAGACCTACTTGAGATGGACTTGAGGATATGGGGAGGGGGAGGGGTAAGCTGTGACAAGGTGTGAGAGAGGCATGTTCATAAATACACTACCAAACGTAAGGTAGATAGATAGTGGGAAGCAGCCGCATAGCACAGGGTGATCTGCTCGGTGCTTTGTGACCGCCTGGATGGGTGGGATAGGGAAGGTGGGAGGGAGGGAGATGCAAGAGGGAAGGGATATGGGAACAGATGTATATGTATAACTGATTCACTTTGTTATAAAGCAGAAACTAATAAAAAAATAAATAAAATAAAATTTGAAAAATAAAAAAATATATTAGAAAAAATAAAAATAAAAAGGAAATAACAACAGCAAAGCTAAACAGAACCAGGAAATCAAAAAATAAAGGGAAAAAGCCTTGGCATTGGGGTGTGGGGGTTTTTGGGTTCAGGCCCGGAGACCCTCGTGGATGGAGGAGGCCCTGGGGGAAGCTTAGATCCAGGACCCACACTGTCCGAAAAGGCCTTGAGGAGGAGGGTAAAAGCTTAGGCTTAGACTTAGAACTTGTGCAGCCAGAAAAGGCCCTGGGGGAGTGGGGCTTATGCTCAGGACGCCAATGAATGGAGAAGGCCATGGTTGTGGTGGTGGTGGGGCTCATGGTCAGGACCTGCATGGCCAGAAGAGACCTTGGTTGGGTATCTTAAGCTCAGGATCTATGCAGGTGGATGGAGCCCCAGAGGGTGCAGGTTCAGGCTCAGAACCACAGAAAGCTCACTGGGGCCAAGTGGGTGTGGGAAACACTGGCTGCAATCCCCTCTGATCTCCCAATGCCCTGAAGTTCTCTCCCCATCTCTGCTGATTCCCTCCCTGTGAGTGGGCCCCTCCACGTGTGGGAACCACTTCTCTCCACCAGCACCCCTCAAGCACTGGTCCTGTCCTGCCTCCACTTTTCAACCCAACACCTTACACCCCACATCTTACCCAATAGCACAGGGATTCCTCCTGTCCACACAGGTGTCTGAGGTCCCCCACTGGTACCTGGTAGGTGACCTATTTTTGAGGAGATGCAAACTCTGTGTCTTCCTACCACACCATCATGAAGGAGCAAGGTAAAAACCTACAAGACCAAATAAATGAAGAGGAGATAGGCAACCTACCTTAAAAAGAATTCAGAGTAATGATAGTAAAGTTGATCTAAAATCTCAGAAATACAATGGAGGCGTGGATCAAGAAAATATAAGAAATGTTTAACGAGCACCAAAAAGAACAAAAGAACAAGCAAACAGTGACAAAAACACAATAATTGAAATGAAAAATATACTAGAAGAAATCAACAGCAAAATAAGTGAAGCAGAAGAATGAATAAGTGAGCTGTGAGATAGAATGGTGGAAATAACTGCCATGGAGCATAGAATAAACAAAAAAAATGAATGAAAATAAATGAGGACAGTCTCAGAGACCTCTGGAACAATATTAAACACACCAACATTTGAATGATAGGGGTCCCATAAGAAGAAATGAGAGAGAAAAGTTCTGAGAAAATATTTGAAGACATTATAGTTAAAAACTTCCCTAAAACATGGGGAAGGAAATAGCCACCCAAGTACAGGAAGCACAGAGAGTCTCATACAGGATAAACCCAAGGAGAAACATGCTGAGATGCATATTAATCAACCTAAAAAATTTAAATTCAAAGAAAAAAAATTAAAAGAAGCAAGGAAAAAACAACAAATAACATACAAGGGAATCCTTCTAAGGTTATCAGCTGATTTTTCAGCAGAAACTCAGCAGGCCAGAAGGGAGAGAAGGATATATTTAAAGTGATGAAAGGGAAAAACCTACAAGCAAGATTACCCTACAAGGATATCATTCAGAATTGATGGAGAAATAAAAAACTTTACAGAAAAGAAAAGCAATGGAATTCAGTACCACCAACCCAGCTTTACAATGAATGCTAAAGGAACTTCTCTAGGTGTGAAACATGAGAGAAGAAAAAAACCCACAAAAACAAGCAAAAACAATTAAGAAAATGGTAACAGGAACATACATATCAATAATTAATTTGAATGTGAATTTATTAAATCTTTTGACCATAAGACACAGTCTGCTGAATGGATACAAAAACAAGACCTGTATATCTGCTGTCTATGAGAGACCCACTTCAGACCTATGGAAACATACAGAATGAAAGGGAGGGGTTGGAAAATGATATTCCATGCAAATGGAAATCAAAAGAAAGCTGGAGTAGCAATACTCATATCAGAGGACATAGACTTTAAAATAAAGACAGATACAAGAGACAAAGAATGACACTACATAATGATCATGGGATCAGTCCAAGAAGAATACATAACAATTGTAAATATTTATGCACCCAACATAGGAGCACCTCAATAGATAAGGCAAATGCTAACAGCCATAAAGGCAGAAATCGACTGTAAATCAATAATAGTGGGGGAATTTAACACCCTACTTACCCCAGTGAACAAATCATCCAGATAGAAAATAAATAAGGAAACACAAGCTGTAAATGACACAATAGAGCAGCTAGACTTAATTGACATTTATAGGACATTCCACCTGAAAGCAGAAGAAAACATTTTCTTCCCAAGTGCTCACAGAACATTCTCCAGGATAGATCACATCTTGGGTCACAAATCAACCTTGGTAAGTTTAAGAAAATTGAAATCATATCTAGCATCCTTTTCAGCCACAATACTATGAGATTAGAAACCAATTACAGGAAAAAAAAACCTGTAAATAACACAAACACAGTGAAGCTAAACAGTAAGCTACTAAATAACCAAGAGATCACTGAAGAAACCACAGAGGAAATTAAAAAAACACATGGACACAATGACAACTAGAACACGATGACCCCAAACGTTTGGGATGCAGCAAAACCGTTCTAAGAGGGAAGATTATAGCAATTCAATCTCACCTCAAGAAACAAAAAAAATCTCAAATAAACAATGTAAACTTATACTTAAAGCAACTAAAGAAAGAAGAGCAAACAAAACCAAAGTTAGTAGAAGGAAAAAAATCTTAAAGATCAGAGCAGAAATAAATGAAATAGAAATGAAGAAAACAGGAGCAAAGATCAATAAAACTAAAAGTTGTTCTTTGAGAAGAAAAAATAAAATTGATAAACCTTTAGCCACACTGATCAAGGAAAAAAGGGAGATAAATCAATAAAATTAGAAATGAAAAAGGAGAAATTACAACTGACACCACAGAAATACAAAGGATCATAAGAGACTACTACAAGTAACTATATGCCAAAAAATGGACAACCTGGAAGAAATGGACAAATTCTTAGAAAGGTACAACCTTCCAAGACTGAACCAAGAAGAAACAGAAAATATAAGGAGTCCAATCAGAAGTCATGAAATTGAAACTGTAATTAAAATTTTTCTAACAAACAAAACTCCAGGACCAGGTGGCTTCACAGTCGAATTCTATCGAACATTTACAGAAGAGCTAACACCCTCTCAAACTTTCTCAAAAAATTTCAGTGGGAGGAACACTCCTAAACTTGTTTTACAAGGCCACCATCACCCTGATACCAAAATCAGATAAAGGTATCACAAGAAGAGAAAATTACAGCCAATATCACACATGAACATAGATGCAAAAATCGTCAACAAAATACTAGCAAACAGAAGCTAAAAACACATTAAAAGAATCACACACCATGATCAAGTGGGATTTATCCCAGGAATGCAAGGATTTTTCAATATACGCAAATCAATCAATGTGATACACCATATTAACAAATTAAAGAATAAAAACCATATGATCATCTCACAGGGCTTCCCTGCTGGCACAGTGGTTAAGAATCTGCCTGCCAGTGTAGGGGACAAGGGTTTGAGCCCTGGTCTGGGAGGATCCCACATGCCACGGAGCAACTAAGCCCATGGGCCACAGTTTCTGAGCTTGCACTCTAGAGCCTGTGAGACACAACTACTGACCCTGCATGCCACAACTACTGAAGCCTGCATGCCTAGAGCTCATGTTCCACAACAAGAGAAGCCATCGCAATGAGAAGCCCGCAAACCACAACAAAGAGTAGCCCCTGCACATTGCAACAAGAGAAAGCCCACATGCATCAATGAAGACCCAAAGCAGCCAAAATAAATAAGTAAAATAAATAAATTTATAAAAATACCCCATATGATCATCTCAAAAGATGCAGAAAACTTTTGACAAAATTTACCACCCATTAATGGTAAAAACTCTCCAGAAAGTGGGCCGAGAGGGAACCTACCTCAACATAATACCGACCATATACCACAAACCCACAGCAAACATCATTCTCAATGGTGAAATAGTGAAAACATTTCCACTAAGATCAGGAACAAGACAAGGATGTTCACTCTCACCACTGTTATTCAACATAGTTATGGCAATTAGAGGAGAAAAAGAAATAAAAAGAATGCAAATTTGAAAAGAAGATGTAAAACTGTCACTGTTTTCAGATGACAATACTATACATAGAAAATCTTAAAGATGCTACCAATTAATGCACAGAATATCTTGCATTGTTATACACTAACAATGAAAGATCAGAAAGAGAAATTAAACAATCCTATTTACCATTATAACAAAAATAATAAAATACCTATGAATAAACCTACCTCAGGAGGCAAAAGACCTGTACTCAGAAAACTATAAAACACTGAGAAAAGTAATCAAAGATGACACGAACAGATGGAGAGATATACCAGGGGATTGGAAAAATCAATATTGTGAAAATGACTATAATGCCCAAAGCAATCTACACGTTAAAGACAATCCCTATCAAATTACCAATGACATTTTTCTCAGAATTAGAACAAAATTTTTAGAATTTGTATGGAAACACAAAAGACCCCGAATAGACAAAGCAATCTTGATAAAGAAAAATGGAGCTGGAGGAATCAGGCTCCCTGACTTCAGAAAATACTACAAAGTTACAGTAATCAAGATAGTATGGTACTGGTACAAAAACAGAAATATAGATCAATGGTACAAGATAGAAAGCCCAGAGGTAAACCACAGACCTATAGTCACCTAATCTATGATAAAGGAGGCAAGAATATACAGTGGAGAAAAGATAAAAGATAGTCTCTTCAATAAGTGGTGCTGGGAAAACTAGACAGCTACATGTAAAAGAATGAAAATAGAATGCTACCTAACACCATACACAAAAATAAACTCAAAATGGATTAAAAACCTAAATGTAAGCCCGGACACTATAAAACTCTTAGAGGAAAACATAGGAAAAACACTCTTTGACATAAATCACAGTAAGATATTTTTGACCCATTTCCTAGAGTAATGAAAGTAAAAACAAAAATAAACAAATGGCACCTAATTAAATTTAAAGGCTTTTGCATAGCATAAGAAACCATAAGCAAGACAAAAAGACGACACTCAGAATGGGAGAAAATATTTGCAAATAAAGCAACTGACTAAGGATTAATCTCCAAAATATAAAAACAGTACATACGGCTCAATATCATAAAAAATAAACAACCCAGTCAAAAAATGGGCAGAAGACTGAAATTGACATTTCTCCAAAGAAGACATACAGAAGGCCATAAAGCACATGAAAAGATGCTCAACCTCACTAGTTATTAGAGAAATATAAATCAAACTACAAAGAAGTATCACTTGACACCAGGCAGTATGGTCATCATCAAGAAATCTACAAGCAATAAATGCTTGAGAGGGTGTGGAGAAAAGGGGACCCTCTTACACTGTTTGTGGGAATATAAATTGATACAGCCATTGTGGAGAACAGTAAGGAGGTTCCTTCAAAAATTAAAAATAGTACTATTGGGCTTCCCTGGTTACACAGTGGTTAAGATTCCACCAACCAATGCAGGGGACATGGGTTCGATCCCTAGCCTGGGAAGGTCCCACATGCCATGGAGCAACTAAGCCTGCATGCCACAACTACTGAGCCTGCACTGTAGAGCCCGTGCTCTGCAACAAGAGAAGACATGACAATGAGAAGCCCGCACACCACAATGCAGAGTAGCCCCCACTTGCCTCAACAAGAGAAAGCCCATGCACAGCAAAAATAAAAATAAACAAATAAATAAATACATACATACATACATTTATTAAAAGTTAAAATAGAACTGCCATATGACCCAGAAATCCCACTACTGGGCATAAACCCTGAGAAAACCATATTTCAAAAATACACATGTACCCCAATGTTCATTGCAGCACTATTTACAATAGCCAGGACATGGACACAATCTAAATGTCCATCAACTGATACATGGATAAAGAAGATGTGGTACATATATGCAATAGAATATTACTCAGCCATAGAAAGGGACAAAATTGGGTCATTTGTAGAGATGTGGATGGACCTATATTTTGTCATACAGAGTGATGCAAGTCAGAAAGAGTAAAACAAATACTGTATATAAATGCATATATGTGGAATCTAGGAAAATGGTATAGATGAACCTATTTGCAGGGCAGGAGTAGATATGCAGACATAAAGAATGGTCATGTGGACATGGGGGAGGAAGGGGAGGGTCAGATGCATTGGGAGATTAGGATTGATATATATACACTACTATTTGTAGTATAGATGGCTAGTGGGAACCTGCTGTATAGCACAGGGAGCTCAGCTCAGTGCTCTGTGATGACCTAGATGAGTGGGATGGAGGAGGAGGGTGGGAGGGAGGTCTAAGAGGAAGGGGATATGTGTATACCTATAGCTAATTCACTTCATTGTACAGCAGAAACACAACACTGTAAAGCAATTATACTCAAATAAAAGAAGAATATGTTAATATAGTGCACCATATTAATAACTCAAATGAGAAAAATTATGTGATGTCTCCATAGTTTTCAAAAGGCATTTGACAAATTCTAATATGCATTACTGACTTCTTTAAAAAAAAGTATATGTGCATACATAAAATATATATGCATGGATCATCCTTAATGGTATAATATTTAAAACTATTTCCATCTAACGGAACAGGACATGAATGCAACTTATCTCCATTAATATTTAATGGTGTTCTGAAAGTGTTAGCCACTGCAATTAGACAAGAGAAAGAAAGTAAAGTTATTAATATTAGAAAATTATTTTCATTTCCTTTACAAATATATAGGATTATATACCACAAAATGATAATTACTAGAAACTATTCAAAGCATAGCATAATTCAGTAAGATGGTTTGTTACAAATTTATTACATAAAATCAGTAGATTTTCTATACACAGTCAGATGCAAGATATAATATTATAATATTATATTTATAATATTAACCAAAAGGAAAAAATTCTAAGGAATAAACACAAAATGTGCATAACCTATACAAAGAAAAATGGGTCATAAAAGAAGACATAAGTGAATGAAAATATACTACTCTATTTTTTCTGAAATTTTAATATAATATTAAATGTATGTCATGAAGAACCTAGGGGTAAGATGGGAATAAAGACACAGACCTACTAGAGAATGGACTTGAGGATATGGGGAGGGGGAAGGGTAAGTTGTGACAAACTGAGAGAGTGGCATGGACATATATACACTACCAAATGTAAAATAGATCGCTAGTGGGAAGCAGCCGCATAGCACAGGGAGATCAGCTCGGTGCTTTGTGACCACCTGGATGGGTGGGATAAGGAGGGTGGGAGGGAGGGAGACGCAAGAGGGAGGAGATATGGGAACATATGTATATGTATAACTGATTCACTTTGTTATAAAGCAGAAACTAACACACCATTGTAAAGCAATTATACTCCAATAAAGATGTAAAAAAATAAAAAATAAATAAATGTAACTTACAATAGAAATATTGGCAAGGATGTTGGAGGGAATTTGAAAAAAAATGGTACTAAATTTAGTATGCAAAATATCCAGAAAAATTCTGAACTAGAATAGTAATATAAGGGACATGAGCCATGAGGGAGGGAGATCAGGATGTCAGCCCTACCAGATGTTTAAGAAACATACATTATGATGCTATAAATATTAAAACAGTTTGGCACTGGAAAATAAATGGAGAAATCAGTGCAACAAAATAGAGAGTCCTGAAATAGATCCAAATATTTTTGAAAATTTAGCATATTATTAAGTTTATATTTCTGATCAGTGGTGAAAGGAGTGTTTGTTTAATAAATGGTCTTGGAAAAACTGACTAATTATTTGAAGAAAAAAACCCTTCACTACCTACACCAAACATAAATCCCAGATGTATTAAATATAGAACATTAAAAAAACAAAAATTCTCTAGGATGACATTAGCAAATATATTTATAATCTTGGAGTAGTAAAGACCTTTCTAGTAAGATACAAAATCTAGAATTCATACATGAAATTATCAATACATTCAACCATATTAAAATAATAATTTAGAAATCTGCTCTGTATGGCCAAAAAAATATGAAACAAAGTTAAATATAGAAATGGTGAAATAGGTTAATTAAAATGGTGAACTAGAGATAGTATTTGGTAATATGCACATTAGATAAAGGGTTAATTTTCATACTCTTCATAAACTCATACATCAGTAAGAAAATGGCAATCATTCCAACAACCATAAAATGGATAAACTGTATAAATATGTGGTTCATGACAAAGGAATCTAAATACTCAATAAACATTGGAAATGATGTCCTAATTGTTATAATTAAAAACAAGCAGGGCTTCCCTGGTGGTGCAGTGGTTGAGAGTCCACCTGCCGGTGCAGGGGACACGGGTTCATGCCCCAGTCCGGGAAGATCCCACATGCCGCGGAGCAGCTAAGCACATGAGCCATGTCCACTGAGCCTGCATGTCTGGAACCTGTACTTCGCAAAGGAGAGGCCACAACAGTGAGAGACCCGTGTACCACAAATAAAAACAAAAACAAAAACAAAAACAAAAACAAAACCAAGCAAACTGAAATAAGAAGATACCATTTCCACCTCTCAGATTTGGCAAAAACGAGGCTTATTATATTCAATGCTGGCAAGGATATAAATAAACAGATACTATCCTGTCCCTGGAGCTCATTAGACTTGGGTAATATCTTGTTAAGGAAGGGCATAGAGGTTTTATGTAACAAAGAAATCCTACATTTATCTAGAGGTGTATGGTTTCCAAGTGTGCTTTCATTTAATCTTTATAATGATCACATATCAGCATGAGAAAACTGAGATTTATAAAAGTTATTATGGCTTATTCAAATTAATTTAGTGAGTGATAGAGCCATAATTTTAACTCTCATCTTCTGACACAGTCCAAAACTTTTCTCACTGACCCAGAGTAGAAGCTGAATTGAGTGGGCATCTGGGTGTTTTTCAAATCTAAATCTCATCCCATTCAACCAGTGAGTATTCACTGAAAATCTACTGTTTGTCATGCATTATTCTAGTTACTTGGAATACAACAGTGACCAAAACAAGGTCTCTGCCCTCATGGAGCCTATATTCTAGTGGAAGAGGGAGATAATAAATAAGTGAATATAAAGTATATAAGTTGGTGAAAAGTGTGATTAAGAACAAATAAAATAACAAAAGATGGGAAATGCTGGTGGGGGCAGCATGTTTCAAGTAGAGTGGTCAAACAGAAAACATCAACTAGAAAGAAGTATGTGAGCAAATATCTGAAGGAAGTGAAGTAATGAGCCATGTGGGTATCTGGGGAAGGAACCTAGCACAGATGTGGGAACAAATCTGGTGTGTTTGAGGAACAGCAAGAAAACCAGGTAGTTGGAGAGGAGTGAAAAAGAGAGAGAGTAGCAGAAGATAAGGTCAGAGAGCTAAGGAGGTGGAGGAGGTGGATAGTGAAGGACCTTTGGCTTTTGCTCTGAGATGGGAAGTCATTGGTGGGCATGACTCATAAAAGAATATGTAGGCAGAAAGGATCACTATGTTGGTGGCCCTTGAGGGTCTATGCAATCATTGGAACCAACCACAACCTACCTTCCCACTTCTCAGCCTGCCTCATTACCTCTCCTCCAGAACTAGCTTATCCCTGCCTCCCAGGAGCAGTCAGTCTGGCTCTTTTACTCCCATGACCCAGAGCTCCCCACCTGGTAAGACCAGAAACAGTCAGATTGGCAGTTAGGGAGTCACAAGCAGATGGCGGCAATATGATAACAAGCAGCAAATTCCATAGAAATGAGCTGGTGAAAGAAAAGGATGACTGTCATGCTCATAAAGTAGGGGGCTTTATGAGGGAAAAGGTGCTAATCTCCAACCTGGTTGGAGATCAGTGACTGTAGATGAAGATATTACTTGGACAGGAAAGCTGCCAATATAGAGGAAAGATAAAGCAAAGATGTTCATTGCAGAAGCTGGGGTCCTTCTGTAGGCATCCTGCTTTATGGGGAGTGTATTAGGATAAGAACAAAGAAACCCTTAGAATCTGTGAGCACAAGTATCATTTTGGAGTTGTTGGCATATTACTTGCATCTCATTTGCACCAATCTGCTTAGGAAGTCTGAGGGTTTGTGGTGATTACTTGGTCTGAGAGATATAAAGAACTAAGTCCATTGCCCAGCACAGTAAAAGTTAGCTTTTAAAATTGCTGCTCTTGTTTTTGTTGTTAGAGCTGGAAGTAACAAGTGAGAAATCGTGTAAGCCTATAGATTTTCAAGTTTGGGTTTGTTGTTGTTGTTTGCAGAGAGGTTAGTAATGAAACTGTTTTTTTCCAAATAATTATTACAAAGAACCCATATATATATATATATATATATATGAAAGTATAAAAGTAGTATTTTATTAGCAAAAAAAGTATTTTTAAGTTAAAATTTATAATGTTTACTTATAAAATCAATCAATGAGAATGAAATTGTTTTGATGAGCAAAAAGAATGAGCATATAATTATTTTATTGTGTGTTTTTTTTCTATTTCATTTAACATCAATTTAATTATTTCTGTTTTTATTATAGCTGAAAATATATTTTAAAAAGAATCCCAGGGCTGCTGGAGAAGACAGCAGAAGAGTAAGATGCAGAGATCACCTTCCTCCCCACAGATACATCAGAAATACATCAACACGTGGAACTGATCCTATAGAACACCCACTGATCACTGGCAGAAGACCTCAGACCTCCCAAAAGGCAAGAAATTCCCCACATACCTGGGTAGGGCAAAAGAAAAAAAGAAAAACAGAGACAAAAGAATAGGGACTGGACCTGCACCAGTGGGAGGGAGCTGTGAAGGAGGAAAGATTTCCATACATTAGAAGCCCCTTCATGGGCAGAGACTGTGGGTGGCGGAGGGGGGAAGCTTCAGAGCCGTGGAGGAGAGCGCAGCAACAGTGTTGTGGAGGGCAAAGCGGAGATATTCCCACACAGGGGATCGGTGCTGACCAACACTCACCAGCCCAAGAGGCTTGTCTGCTCACCTGCTGGGAATGGCGGTGGCTGGGAGCTGAGGCTCTTACTTCAGTCAGAGGCCGGGAGAGTCCAGGCAGCGTGAACAGAGCCTGAAGGGGTTAGTGCACCATGGCTAGCCGGGAGGGAGTCCGGGAAAAAGTCTGGACCTGCTGAAGAGGCAAGAGACATTTTCGTCCCTCTTTGTATCCTAGTGTGTGAGGAGAGGGGATTAAGAGTGCCTCTTAAAGGAGCTCCAGAGATGGGTGCGAGCCACAGCTATCAGCGTGGACCACAGAGACAGGCATGAGAAGCTAAGGCTGCTTCTGCTGCCACCTAGAAGCCTCTGTGCGAGCACAGGTCACTATCTGCACCTCCCCTCCAGGGGCCCACCACCGTCAGGGTCCTGTGATCCAGGGACAATTTCCCCGGGAGAATGCACAGCATGCCTCAGGCTGGTGCAAAGTAACGCTGGCCTCTGCCACCGCAGGCTCACCCCCGCACTCCGTACCCCTCCCTCCCCCTGGCCTGAGTGAAACAGTGTCCCCGAATCAGCAGCTCCTTTAACCCCGACCTGTCTGAGTGAAGAACAGATGCCTTCAGGCGACCTACATGCACAGGTGGGGCCAAATCCAAAGCTGAACACCAGAAGCTGTTCTAACAAAGAAGAGGAAGGGAAATCTCTCCCAGAAGCCTCAGGAGCAGCGGATTAAATCTCCACAATCAATGTGATGTACCCTGCATCTATGGAATACCTGAATAAACAACAAATCACCACAAATGGAGGAGGTGGACTTTGGGAGCAAGATATATTATTTTTTACCCCTTTTCCTCTTTTTGTGAGTGTGTATGTGTATGCTTCTGTGTGAGATTTTGTCTGTATAGATTTATTTAACCATTTATCCTAGGGTTCTGACTGTCCATTTCTTTTTTTCTTTTTACTTTTTAATTTTTTTATTCTTAATAATTATTTTTTATTTTAACAAGTTTATTTTACTTTATGTTATTTTATTTTATTTTACCCCCTTTCTTTCTTTCTTTCCTTCAATTTTTTCTCCATTTTATTTTGAGCCATGTGGAGGACAGGCTCTTGGTGCTCCAGCCAGGCGTCAGGGCTGTGCCCCTGAGGTGGTAGAGTCAACTTCAGGACACTGGTCAACAAGAGACCTCCCAGCTCCACCTAATATCAAATGGCAAAAATCTCCCAGAGATTTCCATCTCAACACCAAGACACAGCTTCACTCCATTACCAGCAAGCTCCAGTGCTGGACACCCTATGCCAAACAACTAGCAAGAGAGAAACACAACCCCACGCATTAGCAGAGAGGATGCCTAAAATTATAATAAGGCCACAGACATACCAAAACACACCACGAGATGTGGGCCTGCAAAATAGAAAGACAAGATTCAGCCTCATCCACTAAAACACAGGCACTAGTCCCCTCCACCAGGAAACCTACACAACCCACTGAAACAACCTTAGCCACTGGGGACAGAAAACAAAAATAATGGGAACTATGAACCAACAGCCTTCAAAAAGGAGACCCGAAACACAGTAAGAGAAGCAAAATGAGAAGACAGAAAAACACACATCAGATGAAGGAGCAAGGTAAAAACCCACCAGAACTAACAAATGAAAGGAAATAGGCAGTCTACCTGAAAAAGAATTCAGAATAATGATTGTAAAGATAATCCAAAATCTTGGAAATAGAATAGAGAAAATGCAAGAAACATTTAACAAGGACCAGGAAGAACTAAAGAGGAAACAAGCAATGATGAACAACACAATAAATGAAATTAAAAATACTCTAGAAAGGATCAATAGCAGGATAACTGTGGCAGAAGAACAGATAAGTGAACTGGAAGATAAAATAGTGGAAATAAGGACTTCAGAGCAGAAGAAAGAAAAAAGAATGAAAAGAACTGAGGACAGTCTCAGAGACCTCTGGGACAACAATAATACACTAACATTCGAATTATAGGGGTCTCAGAAGAAGAGAAAAATAAAGGGACTGAGAAAATATTTGAAGAGATTATAGTTGAAAACTTCCCGAATATGGGAAAGGAAATAGTTAATCAAGTCCAGGAAGCACAGAGAGTCCCATACAGGATAAATCCAAGGAGAAACACACCAAGACACATATTAATCAAACTATCAAAAATTGAATACAAAGAAAACATATAAAAGCAGCAAGGGAAAAACAAAAAATAACACACAACGGAATCCCCACATGTTTAACAGCTGATCTTACATCAGAAACTCTGCAAGCCAGAAGGGACTGGCAGGACATATTTAAAGTGATGAAGAAGAAAAATCTGCAACCAAGATTACTCTACACAGCGAGGATCATATTCAGATTTGATGGAGAAATTAAAACCTTTACAGACAAGCAAAAGCTGAGAGAGTTCAGCACCACAAAACCAGCTTTACAACAAATGCTAAAGGAACTTCTCTAGGCAAAACACACAAGAGAAGGAAAAGACCTACAGTAACCAACCCAAAACAATTATGAAAATGAGAGTAGGAACATACATATTGATAATTATCTTAAATGTAAATGGACTAAATGTTCCCACCAAAAGACACAGAATGGCTGAATGGATACAAAAACAAGACCCATATATATGCTGTCTACAAGAGACCCACTTCAGACATAGAGACACATAAAGACTGAAAGTAACGGGATGGAAAAAGATATTCCATGCAAATGGAAACCAAAAGAAAGCTGGATTAGCAATTCTCATATCAGACAAAATAGACTTTAAAATAAAGACTATTAGAAGAGACAAAGAAGGACACTACATAATGATCAAGGGATCGATCTAAGAAGAAGATATAACAGTTGTAAATATTTATGCACCAACATAGGAGCACATCAATACCTAAGGCAACTACTAAGAGCCATAAAAGGGAAAATCGACAGTAACACATTCACAGTAGGGGAATTTAACACCCCACTTTCACCAATGGACAGATCATCCAAAATGAAAATAAATAAGGAAACACAATCTTTAAGTGATACATTAAACAAGATGCATTTCATTGATATTTATAGGACATTCCATCCAAAAACAACAGAATAAATATTTTTCTCAAGTTCTCATGGAATATTCTCCAGCATAGATCATATCTTGGGTCACAAATCTAGCCGTGGTCAATTTAAGAAAACTGAAATTGTATCAAGTATCTTTTCCGCCCACAATGCTATGAGACTAGATATCAATTACAGGAAAAGATCTGTAAAAAATACAAACAAATGGAGGCTAAACAATACACTACTTATAACGAAGTGATCACTGAAGAAATCAAAGAGGAAATCAGAAAATACCTAGAAACAAATGACAATGGAAACACGACGACCCAAAACCTATGGGATACAGCAAAAGCAGTTCTAAGAGGGAAGTTTATAGCAATAGAAGCCTACCTTAAGAAACAGGAAACATCTCGAATAAACAACCTGACCTTGCACCTAAAGCAATTAAAGAAAGAGTAACAAAACCCCCCAAAGTTAGCAGAAGGAAACAAATCACAAATATCAGATCAGAAATAAATGAAAAAGAAATGAAGGAAATGATAGCAAAGATCAACAAAATTAAAAGCTGGTTCTATGGGAAGATAAACAACATTGATAAACCATTAGCCAGACTCTTCAAAAAATATATATAGGAGAAGACTCAAATCAATAGAATTAGAAAATAAAAAGGAGAAGTAACAACTGACACTGCAGAAATACAAAGAATCATGAGAGATTACTACAAGCAACTCTATGCCAATAAAATAGACAACCTGGAAGAAATGGACAAATTCTTAGAAATGTACAACATGCCGAGACTGAACCAGGAAGAAAGAGAAAATATGAACAGACCAATCACAAGCACTGAAATTGAAACTGTGATTAAAAATCTTACAACAAAAGCCCAGGATCAGATGGCTTCACAGGCGAATTCTATCAAACATTTAGAGAAGAGTTAACACCTACCCTTCTAAAATTCTTCCAAAATATAGCAGAGGGAGGAAGAGTCTCAAACTCATTCTATGAGGCCACCATCACCCTGATACCAAAACCAGACAAGGATGTCACAAAGAAAGAAAATTACAGGCCAATATAACTGATGAACATAGATGCAAAAATGCTCAACAAAATACTAGCAAACAGAATCCAACAGCACATTAAAAGGATCATACACCATGATCAAGTTGGGTTTACTCCAGGAATGCAAGGATTCTTCAATATAAGCAAATCAATCAACGTGATACTCCATATTAACTAATGGAAGGAGAAAAAACATATGATCATCTCAATAGATGCAGAGAAAGCTTTTGACAAAATTCAAAACCCATTTATGATAAAAACCCTGCAGAAAGTAGGCATAGAGGGAATTTTCCTCAACATAATAAAGGCCATATATGAGAAAACCACAGCCAACATCGTCATCAATTGTGAAAAACTGAAAGCATTTCCACTAAGATGAGGAAGAAGACAAGTTTGCCCACTCTCACCACTCGTGTTCAACAAAGTTTTAGAAGGACTAGCCACAGCATTCAGAGAAGATAAATAAATAAAAGGAATCCAAATTGGAATAGAAGAAATAAATGTGTCACTGTTTGCAGATGACATGATTCTATACATAGAGAATCCTAAAGATGCTACCAGAAAATTACTAGAGCTAATCAGTGAATTTGGTATAGTAGCAGGATAGAAAATTAATGCACAGAAATCTCTGCCATTCTTATACACTAATGATGAAAATTCTGAAAGTGAAATTAAGAAAACACTCCCATTTGCCATTGCAACAAAAATAATAAAATATTTAGGAATAAACTTATATAAGGAGACAAAAGACCTGTATGCAGACAACTATAAGACACTGATGAAAGAAATTAAAGATGATACAAATAGATAGAGAGATATACCATGTTCTTGGATCAGAAGAATCAACATTGTGAAAATGACTCTACTACCAAAAGAAATCTACAGATGCAATGCATTCCCTATCAGACTACCACTGGCATTTTTTCACAGAACTAGAACAAAAGATTTCACAATTTGTATGGAAACACAAAAGACCCCGAATAGCCAAAGCAATCTTGAGAATGAAAAATGGAGCTGTAGGAAACAGGCTCCCTGACTTCAGACTATACTACAAATCTACAGTAATCAAGACAGTATGGTACTGGCACAGAAACAGAAAGATAGATCAGTGGAACAGGATATAAAGCCCAGAGATAAACCCATGCACATATTGTCACCTTATCTTTGACTAAGGAGGCAAGAATGTACAGTGGAGAAAAGACACACTCTTCAATAAGTGGTGCTGTGGAAACTGGTCAGGTACATGTAAAAGTATGAAATTAGAACACTCCCAAACACCATACACAAAAGTAAACTCAGAATGGATTAAAGACCTAAATGTAAGGCCAGACACTATCAAACTCTTAGAGGAAAACCTAGGCAGAACACTCTATGACATGAATCACAGCAAGATCCTTTTTGACCCACCTTCTAGAGAAATGGAAATAAAAACAAAAATAAACAAATGGGACCTAATGAAACTTAAAAGCTTTTGCACAGTGAAGGAAACCATAAGCAACACCAAAAGACAAGCCTCAGAATGGGAGAAAATATTTGCAAATGAAGCAACTGACAAAGGATTAATCTCCAAAATTTACAAGCAGCCCATGGAGCTCAATAACAAAAAAAAAAAAAAAAAAAAATCCCAATCCAAAAATGGGCAGAAGACCTAAATAGACATTTCTCCAAAGGAGATATACAGATTGCCAACAAACACATGAAAGAATGCTCAACACTGTTAATCATTAGAAAAATGCAATCACAACTACAATGAGATATCATCTCACACCGGTCAGAATGGCCATCATCAAAAAATCTAGAAACAATTAATGCTGGAGAGGGTGTAGAGAAAAGGGAACACTCTTGCATCATTGGTGGGAATGTAAATTCATACAGCCACTATGGAGAACTGTATGGAGGTTCCTTAAAAAAGCACAAATAGAACTACCATACGACCGAGCAATCCCACTACTGGGCATATACCCTGTGAAAACCATAATTCAAAATGAGTCAAGTACCAAAATGTTCGTTGCAGCTCTATTTACAATAGCCAGGAAATGGAAGCAACCTACATGTCCATCAAGAGATGAATGGATATAGAAGATGTGGCACATATATTCAATGGAATATTACTCAGCAATAAAAAGAAACAAAATTGAGTTTTTTGTGGTGAGTTGGATGGACCTAGAGTTTGTCATACAGAGCGAAGTCGGAAAGAGAAAAACAAGTACCGTATGCTAACATATATATATGGAATCTAAGAAAAAAAATGTCATGAAGAACTTATGGTTAAGACTGACATAAAGACACCGACCTACTAGAGCATGGACTTGAGGATATGGGGAGGGGGAGGAGTAGGCTGTGATGAGGTGAGAGAATGGCATGGACATATATACACTACCAAGCATAAAGTGGATAGCTAGTGGTAAGCAGCCACATGGCACAGCGAGATCAGCTCAGTGCTTTGTGATCACCTAAAGGGGTGGGATAAGAAGGGTGGGAGGGAGGGAGACGCAGGAGGGAAGAGATATGGGAACATGTGTATATGTATAACTGATTCACTTTGTTATAAAGCAGAAAGTAACACATCATTGTAAAGCAATTATACTCCAATAAAGATGTTAAAAAAAAAAGGAATCCCAGACCAAGTATTTCCTATGCTTTTGAAATAGCTCTCTTGCATATAAATCTTTAATAAACACAATTTGAAAACCATAGATATGGGACAACAGTTAAAACTGTACTTATTGTTTTGGAGAAATACCCTCAGTTTGTCTCTGGGATGAAGGGCAAGTGATGTTTCATCTTCTCTCTGCCCTCCACCCCACTTGTTTTAGCCAGTTCTACTTTTTCATATTTTATATGTTAGCCTAGGTGTCCACAACCCCCGGGCCACTGAATGGTACTGGTCCATAACCCATTAGGAACTGGGCCACACAGCAGGAGGTGAGTGGCAGAGGAGCCAACAAAGCTTCATCTGTATTTACAGCCTCTCCCCATCGCTCACATTAGCGCCTGAGCTCTGCCTCCTGTCAGATCAGTGGTGACATTAGATTCTCATAGGAGCATGAGCCCTACTCTAAACTGCACATGCGAGGGATCTATGTTGTGCGCTCCTTATGAGAATCCAATGCCTGATGATCTGAGGTGGAGCTTAGGAGGTAATGTTAATGCTGGGGAGAAGCTGCAAATACAGATTATCATTAGCAGAGAGGTTTGACTGCACAGAGACCATAATAAATCAATTGCTTGCTTACTCATATCAAAACCCTATCAATGAGTGACAAGTGACAATTAAGCTGCATCTGGTGGCAGGCTTTACCGTGGCAGATGAGTTGATGTACTTCAATAGTACAACTGCATCTGATGGCAGGCTTTAAATCAGAATCCTACAGTTACTTTAGTCTGTGCATGGCCTGCTCATTATTTTATTTACCACTTCCATCCGTACCTCTTTTCTGCACTCACACTTTTCTCTGTCAGAGTTTTGATAAGTCCACAAGCTAACCTTAGCCAAAATGAGTGAAAAACAAACATCGCTGGAGAGCTTCTTTCAAAAGGAGGAAAGACCCAATGATGAGACAGCAGAAGACTCTAAGACTTCCAACAAAAAGAAAGCTGCATTTAAAAGAAAATACCAAGAATCCTACTTAAATTACGGGCTCATTGCAACAGATGATTCACATTTTCCAAGACCACTTTGTATAATATCTGGTGACCAGCTATCCAACAAAACCATGAAACCTTCAAAACTGCTTCGCCACATGGAGACCAAGCACTCTGCATTAAAAGACAAGCCTTTGGAATTTTTCAAAAGAAAAAAAATGTGAAAACAAAGAACAAAAGCAATTATTGAAGACCACGACTTCATCAAATGTGTCTGCACTGAGAGCATCATTCTTACTGGCTAACCACATTGCTAAAGCTAAGAAGCACTTTACTATTGGTGAAGAGTTGATCCTGCCTGCTGCTAAGGACAGTCGTCATGAACTTTTAGGAGAGGCTGCAGTTCAAAAGGTGGCAAGAGTTCCTCTTCCAGATAGCACCATCACTAGATGAATTGATGAAATAGTAGAAGATACTGAGGCACAATTGTTAGAGAGAATTAATGAGTCACCATGGTATGCAATCCAGGTTTATGAGTCTGCAGATGTTGACAACAAGGCAACAATGCTTGTTTTTGTGTGATATATTTTTTCAGGAGGATGTGCATGAGGATATGTTATTTGCACTTTTGTTGCCAACCAACACCACAGCTGCAGAATTATTGAAGTCTTTGAATGATTGCATATCAGGAAAACTGAATTGGTCATTTTGTGTTGGTATCTGCACAGACGGAGTGGTTGCCATGACTGGACGGCTTTCTGGTTTCACTAATCGGGTCAAAGAGGTTGCTTCTGAATGTGTCTATACACTGTGTCATCCATAGAGAAATGCTGGCTAGCCGAAAAATGTCATCTGAACTTAACGTTTTGCAGGATGTGATTAAAATTATCAACCACATTAAAGTGCATGCCCTTAACTCAGGTCTGTTCACGCAGCTCAGAGAGGAAATGGACGCAGAGCACACAGGTCTTATACACAGAAGTGAGATGGCTTTCTAAAGGTAGATAACTGGCCAGAGTTTTGGAGTTATGAGAGCCACTCCAGAGATTTCTTTTAGAAAAACAGTCACCACTGGCATCACATTTCACAGAGATTTTGAAAGAGACTGAGCCAGGGCCTCCTTTCTCCCAGCTGGTGCATGATCACCTATCTCAGCTTTCAAAAGAGTTTGAGCATTACTTCGCAAACACAAAATACCCCCGAACTGGGAAGGAATGGATCTGCAACCCATTTGTGAATAAGCCAGGTGGATTGACTTTGTTTTTGCTAGAAGAGGATCAATTGCTTGAAATCACAAATGACAGTGGCCTTAAAAGTATGTTTGAGGGCTTCCCTGGTGGCACAGTGGTTGAGGGTCCGCCTGCCGATGCAGGGGACACGGGTTCGTGCCCCGGTCCGGGAAGATCCCACATGCCGTGGAGCGGCTGGGCCCGTGAGTCATGGCCTCTGAGCCTGCGTGTCCAGAGTCTGTGCTCCACACGGGGAGAGGCCACAACAGTGAGAGGCCTGCGTAACAACAACAAAAAAAAGTATGTTTGGGACAACTTCAAATCTCCATGTGTTCTGGATTAAAGATAGTCAAGTTGGAATATCCTGAGATTGCCACAAAAGCACTGAAAAGCCTGCTTCCATTTCCAACATCCTATCTTTTTGAAGCAAGGTTTTCTGCAGTGACAGCAACCAAAACAAGATTATGGAGTAGACTGGACATAAGCAAAACACTTTGGGTGTCACTGTCTCCCATCACCCCCAGATGAGACCCTCTAGTTTCAGGAAAACAAGCTCAGACCCCACACTGATTCTGCACTATGGTGAGTTGTATAATTATTACATTATATATTACAAAGTAATAACAATAGAAATAAAGTGCACAATAAGTGTAATGCGCTTGAATCATCCCCCCCTCCACAGATCAGTGGAAAAATTGTCTCCCACAAAACGGTCACTGATGCCAAAAACTTTGGGGACTGCTGTGTTAGACTTCCACTAAAAGTTTTATTTGATAGACACACTCCGTCACTGTTAATGGCAGCATACTATTCCATTACATGAGATGGGGGGTAGTGGGAGGAGTTTCCTGGGCTTGAAAGAGTTTGAAAATAATTGATTCCCCCCCCACGTTCATTAAACAAGTGAAGAAACTGAGTTTCATTTATGGGACTGGTCTCTCGCCTAGGGTCACACATTGCTTCAGTGGAAGAATCCATGTAAGAGTGGCTCTCTGCTCAATATTCTGCAAAGGCTCCTATCCCACTCAGAATAAAAATCAAAATCCACCTCCCTTTTCTTGTCATTATTTCTCTGCCTCTTTCTTCTACTGTTATCTCCCTCAGTCTTGCCACAACAGCCACACTTGCCTGCTTGCTATTTCTTGTACACAACAGGCAAGCTCCTAACTTACCCTTAAAAGCTGTTTCTATCTGAAATGCTCTTTTCCCAAATAGCTTTATGCTTACTCCTTTCCCTCCTTCAAATATTTGTTCAAAAGAAACCTGATAAGACCCGGCCACTGTATTTAATACTGCAAACTGCCTCCATATCCAGCACTCATGATGCTCTTTACCCAGTTTTGACCATTCTCTTTTCCATATGATTTATCTTCTTCAAATATCTGATACAATTTACTTATTTATTAGCTTTACTGCTTACTGTCTTTCTTTCTCAATGGGATGTGAGCTCCAGAAAGGCAGATATTGTTGTCTATTTTGTTTCCTCTGTGTCCTTAACATTTAGAATGGTGCTTGGCACATAGTAGGTGCTCAATAAATATTTGTAGTTGAATAAGATCTAGTCTTTCTGTCTAGCTGTCTCCTAGAGCCTCCCTTTCCTGCTCGATGTATTGTCTTTCCCTGACACTTTCTCTGAGTTTTGACCATCACAGAACACATGGCCTTCACCTGACAGGCCATGAAGTCCTCATGACATTTTGGGCTCTAGTCACTGTGGCTTTCACATATGGCTTGAATGTAGGGTTGTAAATAGTTTAAATGATCTGGATATGAAGATTACCGTGGACTTCCTGTCTAAAACCAGAAGGATTCACTTCCTTTCATCAGAAGTCAGATGAGGTGAAATTAACTATGTAAATTGGCAGGAGTAATTGGACTCCCTCATCAGAGGGAGACCTCCCCCAAACAAGTAGCCATTAATGGGAAAATGTGCAATGGAGTCATTTTATTAATTCTGTAGACCCCAAGGGTGAATTATGAAAGAAAGAAACCCAAATCTCCTTTATACAATACTAGAGACCTGTTAGTTTCAAGGGAAAGTCTGGCCCCATGCTCTTCATCCTTCAGTCTATGTTTAGCCAACATTAAGTCTAAGAAAAAAAAAAAGTATGTCTGTGTTTTGGAGATGTGCTTACTTTATGGTAAACATGTAGAGGAAAAAGCAGACCCACATCTTTCACTCCTGGGAAAATAAAGAGGAAATTTGTATGGTAGGATTCAAACCTATCCCCTTCCCTTGTGGGAAGTCAGCACTGGTGGAAAGATGCACAAATCTGAAGCAATGGCATAGAGAAAATAAGGTGAGAAAGGAATGACCAGGATCAAACCAGACCACCTAATTATCCAGAAGGTCAAAAAATGGGAAGAAGGGTGGGACTTCATGGATCTCTTTAGTGAAATTAGGGTTGGGGTAGAAGATGAAGGTTTAGAGCAAGCAGAAAAGAAATTTGTTGTCTTTCTTAAGCATAGGTAATAGGAAAAATCCTTCAACACTGTTCTTAGGATTTTCCAAATCCCTGGAAATATCTATATAGCATAATTGCAGGACCACTATTCCAAAGCAAAAGATTGCTAAAATAACTCTGGTGCTCCTTATGTGTTTATCTTTTGGCCGAAGGCCCAACCTTACCTCCATCACACACATAGCTGAAAAGACTAATAGTCTTTGAGTCCCTACGTACCACGTGAGATTCATTGGCTCAGTTTCACTTTGCCTAAAGAATAACAGGACAGGAAATTAAGATATACATCCATACTCCCCAGGTGAAGGCTAGTAATAGTAGCCACCCTCAATCACTGAGCTTCTTGCAGCTGTTGTGGATCTATTTGCATTGAAATCTTCCCTCTCCATTCTCAGTGGTACCATGATTATGCTTGTTCTATTTCTCTCAATGAACAAAGACAAGGAAATTCCCATTAACTCCATGTAATGTCTGCTTCCAAAAAGTCCCTCTACCTGTTCTCCTTTATCCAGCAGCCTCTGTTCCATGAGTAGTGCCATTCTTGTGACTCAGAAGACTCCTTGAAAGAACTGCTCCACAGATGTATAGGGAGAAAATATATGGTTATGAGGGGCAGGGGCAACTGGGAAGTCAGGGTAGAGGATGGCTTCTGGAAGAGGTTTGGAGAAAAGCTGTTTAGTTTTGCCATCCCTGGTCCAGGGAAGGTCATGTCCATAGATGTCAAAGCCAAGCTTTATTTGAGATTTATGACCAATTGTTATTTACGAGTTAGAACCAGTCCTTAACCATGGTTGCTTTTGATTGACTTCAGAACAGAAATTAAGCCTGGGGCTTCCCTGGTGGTGCAGTGGTTGAGAGTCCTCCTGCCGATGCAGGGGGCATGGTTTCATGCCCCGGTCCGGGAAGATACCACATGCCGTGCAGTGGCTGGGCCCGTGAGCCATGGATGCTGAGCCTGCATGTCCGGAGCCTGTGCTCCGCAACGGGAGAGGCCACAACTGTGAGAGGCCTGCGTACCGCAAAAAAAAAAAAAAAAAAAAAGAAAGAAAGAAAAAGAAAAAAAAAGAAACTAAGTCTGAGTTGATAATTGACTAATATAGAAACATTCCTTTTAAGAGAAAAAGAGTAGAGGTGGATGTGGGGAGGGGCAGGGAATGAACTCCCCTGGTTAACTAAATATTTTGGCTAATAGAGAGATTTCTGAGTACATTCTCCCACCATTCTTGGTCTTGAGTCATAAACACTGACACTTATGATATTATTTACTCTTCATGAAACCCTAATGAGGGAATATTATTATCTCTTTTCTGTAGACAGAAAAAAAGAGGCTCAGAGAGGCTTTAGCTGACTTGATGAAGGTCACATAATTACTAATTGAGCTGAGGCTCAAAGCCAGTCTTTTGACTCAAAATCCAGTTTTTATTGTTATTTATAAATCAGGTCATGTCAGTTCATCTAGGAAATGTTTACTATAGAAGTAATAGAAGAATTAGAATATCAGAAAATACTCTTAAAATGAATTTTTCAAAGCCATAGTGTAATCATGGACTCATAATAATAGCTGCCATTTACCAACTTCCTATGTTCTAGGCATTTTACATTTGTTATTTTGAATATGCCCAACTTTATAGAGGAGGAACTGCTGGTTCAGAAAGGTTAACATACTGTATAATTTATTCATTTGTTATGTCTATTATTTATCATACTCCTCCCTGTAGTACATTAGTAGGTTGTAAACTCCATGAGGACAAGGATCCCCAGTGCCTAGAACAATTCTCAGCATACAGTAAGTGCTCTAATATAAAAGGTTTATATGTGAGTGCCAGTATGAATCAGGATTCTCCAGAGAAACAGAACCAATAGGATATTTATGATTTATTTTAAGGAATTGGTTCATATGGTTGTGGGGGCTGGTCAGTCCAAAATTTATATGACAGGCTGGCAGGCTGAAAACTCAGGCAGGAATTGATGCTGTAATCTTGACACAGAATTGTTTCTTCTTCAAGGAACCTCAGTTTTTGCTCTTAAGCCCTTCAACTGATTAGATGAGACACACCCACTATTGAGGGTAATACTTACATAAAGTCAATTGATTTCAGAGGTTAACCATATCTACAAAAATACCTTTACCAGCATCATCTACATTAGTGTTTAATTAAACAACTGGGCACTATAGCCTAGACAAGTTGACACATAAAACTAACCATCACAGTGCTCAAGTTCATATAGTTAAGTAAATAGTGTTGTTGGGACTTAAATCTAGGTCCTTGTGATTCTCGAGCCTATCATCTTTCCTTTACACCACAAGAATGTCTAATCTGGAAGGAATTCTCCAGACCATCTAGTGTAATCCTACAATAATAGATATGGGAATATCGAGGATGGGTAGTGAGAGGGAGGGGTAAGTCACAGGAAATTGCTCAAATTCAAACTCAGATTTCCAGACTTCCTACTCCCTCTATGATGACTGGGATAGACAGAATCTGTTCTGAATCCCTGCTGTTATGATCCAGCACTGGGGAGGACACTGGAGAGGATGTCAAAGACTGTGCTGAATGTGTGCTAAGAATGACAAAGCCCATATTCTGGAAACAGATTTTGTAAAAAGTCGCTGAGATTTTTGACTGTTATTTTCCTCTGTCTTTTTTTTTTAACATCTTTATTGGAGTAAAATTTCTTTACAATGGTGTGTTAGTTTCTGCTTTATAACAAAGTGAATCAGTTATACATATACATATATCTCCATATCTCTTCCCTCTTGCATCACCCTCCCTCCCACTCTGCATATCCCACCCCTCTAGATGGTCACAGAGCACCGAGCTGATCTCCCTGTGCTATGCGGCTGCTTCCCACTAGCTATCTATTTTACATTAGGTAGTGTATATATGTCCATGCCACTCTCTCACTTTGTCCCAGCTTACCCTTCTCCCCCCCCATATCCTCAAGTCCATTCTCTAGTAGGTCTGTATCTTTGTTCCCATCTTGCCCCTAGGTTCTTCATGACCATTTTTTTTCTTAGATTCCATATATATGTGTTAGCATACGGTATTTGTTTTTGTCCTTCTGACTTACTTCACTCTGTATGACAGACTCTAGGTCCATCCACCTCACTACAAATAACTCAATTTTGTTTCTTTTATGGCTGAGTAATATTCCATTGTATATATGTGCCACATCTTCTTTATCCATTCATCTGTCGATGGACACTTAGGTTGCTTCCATGTCCTGGCTATTGTAAATAGAGCTGCAATGAACATTGTGGTACATGACTCATTTTGAATTATGGTTTTCTCAAAGTATATGCCCAGTAGTGGGATTGCTGGGTCGTATGATAGTTCTATTTTTAGTTTTTTAAGGAACCTCCATACTATTCTCCATAGTGGCTGTATCAATTTACATTACCACGAAAAATGCAGGAGGGTTCCCTTTTCTCCACACCCTGTCCAACATTTATTGTTTCTAGAGTTTTTTATGATGGCCATTCTGTCCTCTGTCTTTTAAAGTTGACCCATATACTTAATGCCCCTTAATTTTATACCTTAAAATGGTTGAAATGTCAAATTGTATGTTATGTATACTTTATACAATAAAAAAAAAATTTTAAAAAGTTGATCACAGAGTGGGAATACAAACTTGAAATCAGAAATCAAGAGACTTATGTATTAGATGGGTGTCTACTGTATTCCAGGAATTTTACCTATACATATATATTACCTTATTTAATCTTTAAATCATCAATGTGAGGTAGTAAGTACTATAAAGAAACTTAGACCCAGTAAAGTTAAATAACTTGCCCATAGTTGGGAGATAGGAGAACCAGGACTTGAACTCCAGTGTCTTAACTCTTATCCATTTCAATACCAACATGAAGATTAATGATGATGATTATATATATGGAGAATCCTTGTTCAAAGACATGTTGAGGAGAAGACTAGAGTCACCTTTTATCATTTATTTATTTATAATTAGTAATATATAAAATTAATTATAATAATTTATTATATTTATCATTAATATTTTAATACAAATGTGTTTCTCAGACCAATTAAGTTACTTGGCAAGGCCTTGAACAAATGGAACACAAGAGAGGTAAGTATATCAGATAAGAAAGTACTCAGTTGTAGAATTTTGGGGAGAGCAGGCATTGATAGCACCACCTGGAGGAAAGCTGGGCATTTAATAGAGCAGGTAAATAAAACCTATGCTTTTCTTTCAGATATGCCAATAGCTATACCTTTCAACCAAAGGCAACATGATCCTTTCATTAATTTTGTAAAGCAAAATTAGAAGCTAATTAGCTAATAGTATCTGGAGTTGCCACCACTTCCACTGCTATTGCTCAGTTGTTACAGTGGCTGTTTATTTTCTGTTCTGGCTAGTGGGCACAACTGGGAAAAAAAAAAGTACTTCACAGGAAACTGATAGAACTGGATGAGAAAGAAATCAACTAATTTCACTGGCTAAGAGGGACTCATGTAGCCTAAATTGGGGCTGTGGCAGGTGGTAAGATTTGACTAGGGAAATGGATTCAGCAAGTCAAGGCAAAGGAAAACACAGACAACTAAGAAAAGACCTGAGTCTTTTGACTGCTTTTGGGTTCAGAATTGTTATTCAGTTTTCAATAGCTATTTTGATCTCCCTGGGCTTCCAGTTTACAGTAAGTAAGTCGGTCTTAACTCTGCTACTGGTTGGCCATATAGCCTTGGACAAGGCTCTACCTCTCTCTGGGCCTCAGTATCTCTTTCTGTACATTTAGAGAATTTGGGACTAGTTAATCACCAAGAACCTCTTCATTTCTGACTGTATCACATTTTGTGACTTTTTGAGTGTGTGAACTTCTTCCGTCTCACTTTGAGATTCAGGAAAAACAGTGGTCCTCACAAACCACAGAAATACAGCCTGCTACACAGTGAGCATCAATAAATGCTTGTTGAATGAATAAATAAAGAATAATAATAGCTAATCCTTATTGAGCAGTTGCTATGTACCAGGCCAGAGCTGCAATTCTCATCTCAGAGACCTGGAGAACAAGGTCCTGTCTGATTCATATGTGCACTGTTGAGGTTGTCATCATGTTCACACAGCAAGTAATTGATGGAGCCAAGACTCAAATCCAGGATGTCTGGCTCTAGAATCCATACTCTTAAATGGTTACACTCATGCAGTAGTTCACAAAGAGCTGCTATTCAGTAGGTGCATAACAAATATTTGCAGAATAAACAGAGCTGCACTGATAAATAGGTTAAGCCACTTTGTGCCCTGGCTATGTTAAGAACCTCATTAGGTAAGGCAGTGGTTTTACATTACCTCAACAAAAACAGGAGACATAAGGGTAGAAGAAATGAGTCCCAGGGTTGGAGTGTGCTAGTGTTGTGTGTCTTGGGTAAGAATGTACCCTCTCTAAGCTTCCATTTCATCATCTATCAAGTAGAGTGAATAACTGAAAACTCAGAGGGTTGTGGTGCACACAGTGAAAAGGCAAACATGGGGCTTCCCTGCTGGCGCAGTGGTTGAGAGTCAGCTTGCCGATGCAGGGGACACGGGTTCGTGCCCCTATCCAGGAAGATCCCACATGCCGCGGAGCGGCTGGGCCCGTGAGCCATGGCCACTGAGCCTGCACGTCCGGAGCCTGTGCTCTGCAATGGGAGAGGCCACAGCAGTGAGAGGCCCACGTACCGCAAAAAAAAAAAAAAAAAAAAAAAAAAAAAAAGAAGGCAAGCATGATAGCCTCTAGCACTGTGATTGACAGATCTGGATCCTAATCCAGAACTGTGAGTTTTTGTTTTTTTTTTTTCGGTACGCGGGCCTCTCACTGTTGTGGCCTCTCCCGTTGTGGAGCACAGGCTCTGGACTCGCAGGCTCAGTGGCCATGGCTCATGGGCCCAGCCGCTCTGCGGCATGTGGGATCTTCCCGGCCCGGGGCACGAACCCGTGTCCCCTGCATTGGCAGGCGGACTCTCAACCACTGCGCCACCAAGGAAGCCCCCAGAACTGTGAGTTTTATTTTCCTTCCCTCAGGATTAGAAAAGCAAAGCCCTGGGAAAATGAGAGGAAGCTTGCACAAATGGGAAGAGGACAAAGGGTTCTGGTGAAACAAGAAAGCCCAGGAAATATGGATGTGCTCCTGGGAGGATGGAGAAATGAAGGGGAAGCATTGTTTCCCAACATTGCATCCACGGAGTTTCTCTGACTCAAAGGCTGGTCTTCAGCATGTCAAGAGCTCATGAATTCTATCAGTTCTTCTCAAAATCTTTTTGTTTCATGGACTACTCAGGTAGCCAAGTGATACAAAAGCCACAATCTTCTCCCTTTTATTTTCCTGAAATATCTGTGTTGGCATAATATACAGCCAGAGACTCCATAAGTTTCCAGCTGTAAGGCTCAAAAGAAGCCAAATGTCTTCCCTTTGGGGAGGGACGATTTGGTGCTGGATCAAATTTTGTTCACCAGTACAAAGTCTGACACATTATAAGTGCTCAATAATTATTTGTTGAATAAATCAAAATATTACTTTTTTTCAGAAGAAGTAACTTGCCAAAGCAAAGATTATCTTTCTTTTTTCAACTGTTTTGGCTGGTATTACATAGCTACAGCCCCCAACCTTCCCATCTAGGAGCCAGTGACAGAAGGCAGACAGATTGCCAAGGGCAGACAGACAAATGGACAAGGAATGAGCAAACACACATACCAAAGGCTCTCTGTAAGCCAAGGAATAAATGCCTATTCTTAGTCTTCACTCTCTCTCTTTGTGCACTTAGTACAGAGAGGCTGGCATTTCATAATCCAAATTCCTGGCAGCATTTTCCACGAGTCTGCTTTCACAGAGATGTGAAAATTAATTTAGTTAAAATATAGTCATTGATCCACAGGCTCACAAAACATAAGGTCTTTAAGGTCCTCTGACTTCAAACACTTCCTTGTGCTAAGCAAGGACCCAAGGGCCAAGAAAGAAGAGAGTAATTGTTCAAGGTCACAGAGTTAGAAGCTAAGCTGGGACTTGAACCTATGGCTTCCAGGACAAGAGCAGTTTCTTTTCTATCTATCTCATTGCCCATTGATATGTAAACTGCTGATGTGTGGAATATCCGATCCACATCCATGTATTAAGGCGGAACCACAGAGACCTTGATTTGCTAACCAGTTTTTTAATTTGGCATATGCCACAGCTATCTTGACAATATTCAATAAAAATAGAATTCTTCCTCATTTCTATTAGTTGTATTCTGAACTCTCCAATATTATAGGCACTAGGTACATGTGGCTTTCGTGGTCACATGAACTGTCTCATAGAATTTTCAATAAGTTTTATTTCTGCATTATCCAATATGGCAGTCATTAGCTATATGTGGCTTTGAGCACTTGAACTATGACTAGTGCAACTGAAGAACTAAATTTTAAATTGTGTTTAATTTTAATTCATTTATATATAAATAGCCATGTGTGGATACTGCTTACCATGTTGGACAGCAGAGCTATAAAATGCGGACGAGAATCCCCGCCTTGCCTTCCTTCCATGACTGATGAGGATGGAGTGAACAGAGTTCCTCCAGTCTAAAATGGTAGAAAAACCTTTAGGATCAGAAAAACTTGAGTTCAAACCTTCACTATATTATTCACTAGCTGTCTTCCCTTAAGGAAGTCCCTTTATAAATTGAAAACTTAGTTTCTTCATCTGTAAAGTGTGAAGAGTAGTCCCTATTCTCACAAGATTTTGAGGCAGGACCACATGAGATTGTATTGTACAGGGCCTGGTGTGGGACTGTGCTCAGGCACTATGAATTTTGCTTTTTTTTCTCTTCTGTTATCAAGGCCACCAGTAATCCAGGACAGGGAGTCCTTGAATGGCCTTGAAGACTGTATTTCTCAAGGAACAAAAGGGCACATGATTACAGGTGGAGTAGGGGTAGAGGGTTAGAAGTGGAAATCCAGCCAGAAAAGCAAGAGTTCAGGCAGGCCTGCACCCAAAAATGTCTCACAGCAAAGGGAAGCCAAGGATTGAGTCAAGTGAGGGACCTGAGATTGAGTCCAGAGACCTGTGTTATAGATCCCACTCTGAGACTCGGTGTCTTCATCCATAAAATGGGGTGGGAGCATGTGGTGGTGGTAGAAGGTAGTCACTACACTATAAAATCTCTAAAGTTCCTCTAAGCTTATAACTAACCTAATTTATAGTATTTAAGACTAGCATTTCCATTGACTCTTAGGGCTCAGCCCTACCTTCAGGGCCCAGAGTGGGCCTTACAAGCTCTGGCTTCCTCTTTTATGAACAGACTCTCCTCCACAATCTTCTTCAGACTCAGAAGGTCCTGATCTACTAGAGAAAATTGATAGCTTCTATATTTTTCTAAGGAAGACAGTAGGGCCTGGCAGGTGCACAGAACTAGAGTTAAACAAACCAGGACCTTAGGTAAATTGCTTCACTTCCCAGGGCTTCAGTCTTCTCAACTGTAAAACAAGAGTGGTAGAACCTATTTTCCAGGGCTGCTGTGACAAGTAAATGAGAGAATAATGTGTCAGAACTTGGTAATCTGTGAAGAACAGTACACATAGAAGAAATTAGCAAATGAACTTTCATTCTGTTTTGCTTATACCTCTAGGGAGCAATTACTTGTCTGCCATGTTTTAGAGTCAGAAATTGACTGATCCTCCTCCCTCGATTTTGACCTCCCAAAGATTCCAGACTGTATCTTAGTTATCTTCAGCCCTGAAGGTAGTGCCTGGTACAGAGCAGACAAAAAGTCAGCGTGCAACAATATATTTAACCCATATAGAACTGAACCCCAGAAGCAATAATAGTATTTTCATTTTATAACTTGGTCATATAAAAAACTTTGTTTCTGCACAAACTATTAGCGTTGCTAATTATGTCTTCACTGCCAGGAAGCTTAAGAAACGGTGATTAATTATACTTGTCACAATAGTCTGGCTCATCCTCTCCTTGGTCCTCATTTTCTTCTATTATGACACACCATAGAGTCTAAGTGTTTTTTTTTTAATGTAAGGTGTAGCAAATACTTGGTGGAATTGCACAATGATTATGCACATAGATTCCAGGGTCAGACACACCTGGATTCAAATCCTGCCTCTACTATTTCCTGGCTGGGTGACTTTAGACAAATTTCTTCATTCCTTTGAGACTCATTTTCTCCTACCATAAAAGAGGGTGAAATTTGTACCTCAGAGTGACGTTGTAAAATTTAACAAGGTAAGGCACAGTGCTTGGCATATGATTAGCAGTCAGTAATCAGTTAATATATGAAATATGCACATGTATGGCTTTTCTGCTTGTCTTTTCTCCAAAAAATAGGTAAAAGTGAACATACACATCCATAATTACATTCTATTTTGCTGCTTCCCACTTCCGGCACCAGACCCAAGGCCAGTGGCCATCCAACACCATAAGAAGGAAATAGCAAGTCAGGGCATTAAAGCAGGGGTAGATAAACTAAAGCCCATGGGCCAAAGATCTTAAGCAAAGAACAGCTGTTAAATGTTAGAAGAAGAAGGTGAAGAAGGAGGAGGAGGAGGAGAGGGAGAAGGGGAAGGGGAAGGGGAGGACAGTAAATCACCTGCGGCCTGCAAAGACTAAAATATTTCCTATCTGGTCCTTTATGGAAAAAAAGGTGCCGACCACTGATCTAAAGAGGAAGAGCCATGGCCACCCTTGCCAAAGACAGATAAAAGTATAGTGTAGTACTAGAATAAGGCTCTGGAGTTAAAAGTCTTAGATTTTTATCCTACAGAAGTTACCTCCACCCTACAGCCAAGACTGTGAGGGTCAAATTGGATAATGTATCTGGCACTCATGTACGTGTATCTTTCATTTCACCCTTATTTGTTCATGTAAATTGATGTGTTTATAAATCTGGGGTTCATAATTCAGGGAATACCTAATTTTATTCTCCTTTTTTCAGTACTTTCTCTTCAATTGGGCTATCTCGTGTTATGATATTGTCTACCAATGGAGCAGCCCATTAAGCCCCCAGTGGGAACTCAATACATACTTCCTTATTACTTTGTCTTGAAATGTAGAAATGCCAGAAATGTCTCCTGAGAAATGTCCTCTTCCTGTTTAGGCACTTCTTTCACTGGGTTACATTCATGAGACTATAGATTGGATTGAGACTTGAATATCTTAAAAATGATTATCATTTCTGGCTTCAGTTAGATATTATCCTTAGTTTCTCTCTAATCCTCAAACAACTCTGTAGCACAAGCAGTGTTGTCCTCCATTCAGATGAGGACACTGAAGCTCTGAGATGTTATATCACAGTAACTGACTGAAGCCCAATCTTCTCTATGCTCCATTTCTTCTTTATATTGTACCTTAATAAGTAGTTAGGAAAGACTTCTTAGAGAACTAAGGTTGAGGGAAGAGAAAAAGGACTTTGGCCCAAAGTCCTATGACCTTCATTCCCAAGGTTTATTTGAACTGGGGAATTTGAGGATGTCAGGCTAAAGAAGGAGCAGACTTCTGGAAACATATATATTTTATTTTTTCCCACAGAGGTGGCTGATGGATTCTGAGAATCATGTAGATAAAGAATATAAGCTCCTCCTAAAAGATTTAAATAATAATCTTTGCTTTCCACTCTTCAAAAAGCTGTGTTGAATGTTAAAATTAGATAATGGATGTAGAAGGGAATTGTAAACTGTAAAGGGCTATAGTAATGTGACAATCTTATTCCCATATTTGGGGGACGGGCCTGGACTTAGGTTACATGATGGATCTGTGCTAGAACCATGTTTGATTCGCCCATCTCCCGCCTCTGAGCCTAGCACTTCTACCAGTATCTCCATAGTAATCTCCACAACTAATGTCCTTAGAGTGTTAGGTGATAGAAGAAAGAAGTTGGAGGTAGCCTGAGCAGATTGCATTAGCACCTCACCCCCTTTTCAAGGGAAGACTGTAAGCCCAGCAAGCAAATTTCTGTGTCTTTCTCACTCCCCTGCTATGAAATTCTTATGTCTGCCTTCCATCATGTTGGGAAGGAGGAGAGCTAAGGAAGTGGAAGAGGCAGATAAAAAGCCATTCCAGCAAGAAAAGGAAGCTTCCAGACAATAATTGGTATTCTGTGGCTACCGTTCATGTCAACTGGCCAAACACTCCCTAAGAGTTTCATCCGGTCAGGCTCTAAGTCACATTCCAGAGTTGAATGTGAGTTGACCCTGTTCTCAGAGTTGTGGGCATGCCCTATGAGTTCAGCTGCAGCTTTAATACTGCACAGAGTATCTAAGTTCAGTATTAAAGCATAGAGTATCT
The DNA here is from genome assembly GCF_949752795.1 of Hyperoodon ampullatus. NCBI lineage: Eukaryota > Metazoa > Chordata > Mammalia > Artiodactyla > Ziphiidae > Hyperoodon > Hyperoodon ampullatus. The sequence goes on from NC_136913.1 coordinate 55,603,260, forward strand.
AAGTGGAGGCAGTGCGATAGGACAAGGAGAGAGAAACCTACAGATACAGCTGCCTCCCCCCACCCCACCTGCCTCCCGAGGCCTATTGTGACCAAGACTCATACAGTCTGATGGACCTGTTCCCATCATCAGGTAAGTGATAATAATAATAATAATAATAACAACAACAGCAACATTTGTGCCAGTTACTGGATCAAGCATTTTTCATATATTAACTTCTTCACTCCTCCCAGAAATTCTATGTAAAAGGTATATTATTATCCCAATTTTTCCTAATAAGGAAATTAAGATATAAGGTAGTCCTCAGGAGATTACAAGAGAACTAAGTCATCTTGATTCTATAAACATTGACCACCTACTATGTGCTAAATTCTGTGCTGGTCCTGGGAGTACAGAGTACCATGGGAATACATAATCTCAGTCATGTGGGAGAGTAGAAAAGTAAACAGTCAGGCAGGCAGTCACCAATTATATATATATAGTTATACGTGAAGTGCCTATTATATGGCAGGAACTATGCTAAGCCCTGAGTTTAAATGATAAAGAAAGCAGATACAGTGTTACAGCAGAGTGACAAGTGCCATGGCAGAGGTAAGCATGGGGGTTATGGGATCTCAGCCTGGGGAGTGGCAGGGGGATTCTTATAAGAATTCCTGGAAAAGGTGATCCTTTGGGCAATTGCTGCCCCTCAGGTATTTAAAAGAGACCAGCCTAGGCTCCTCTTTCCCAACAAAAGAGCCAGGTCCCTCACGCTCCATCTCTCTAGCCCCAGGAAGCTCACAGTTAATTTTTTAGGGCAATACAAGCTTGAGGGGCTTTCTGACCACAGGCAGGTCAGAGCATTCATCCCCAAAAGCCTCCCTCTCAATTCCCCTCACCCTGGCAATAGGTACAATCTGTCTATCTGGTTTGCCTTAAAAAACATCCTGCAAGATGCCTAAATAAAAAGAAAGACTGGCATATCACTGCAGTGCCTGGCTCACTGTCTCCATGGGGAGTACCTTCAGACAGGTCTTGCCAGGAAGTTTTGTCTGCAGCATTTTTCTTTCCTTTTATTATATTCATATTTATTACAATGGTATAAGCAGCGTCTGAGAGTCTGTCTGCTCAGCACAGCAATGAGATTTTTTTAATGTTCCGGACATTTTTTTTTTTTTATCAAGTACTCTAACCCTCAGCAAGAATGTGTGTCTAAGTATATACACATGGGTATGTGGGTAAGGGGGGCTTTGGTATATGGCTATATGCAGGAAACTGGGTGCGTTTGTAAGCATTTCTCTGTGTGTGTGTGTGAACTTGTGTTGGTTTAGATGTCTGGAAAACTTCTTGAAAATTTCCTAAAGAGCTGAGTTCCATAAAATTGTCCTTCTTTAACTTCGTGGAGAAAGAGGTCATGAGTAAATTTTGCTAGCTGAGATGCTTTTCTTCATGGAAATTATTTTCTGACAAGTATAATAATAATAATAATAATAATTTCTCAGAACAATCCTGTAAAGGAGGCATTATTTCACCACCATTTTATAGATGAGGAAACTGAGAGCCAGAGAGATTAAATCATTTGCTCGAGGTTGTACAGCCCATAAGTGGTAGAAACAGGATTCCAATGCAAAATTCTTATGTCTGGGATCCTAGTCATAACTACTACACACTTCTAGATTAAAGACAGGCCACCATTCAATGTTGAGTGGAGCTTGAGCACTTTATTGAAGATGCCAAAGACCAGAATGTGTTTAGAATTAATATGGAAGGCATTGGAAGCCACTGACATTTCTTGAGCAGGGGAGAAGTAGAAAGTGGTGCTTTTGGGAGACGGATTTCTAGAGAGAAGAGGCAGCACCCTTGGACCAATTATCTGTGTGTTTACTACACTGGTTTGTGTGATCCAACCAAGAAAACAGGAAGCAAATTGGACTTTCTTGGGGCCAATTACCTTTCTTTAGGTCATGATAACTGGTCTTGGGGAGGTGCTGATATAGGAAGAGGACACAGGGTTTCAACTTTCAGGAAAAATCCCATATGATCTTACTGCAGTTGTCTGGAGGCTGACTGCTAAATCACCTGGCCTTTAGAAGTTTCCAGGGGTTCTTACTTTATTTCCCTACTCTATTTAATTTTTTTAGGTCTTACCCTAACTCTGCTTATTAGATGTGCAAGTTATTTAACTTCTCTGAATTTCTAGAAGCTAGTTTGTTCCTTTTCAGTTCTCTACTCCTAACACCCCACCACACACACAAAATTCAAGGCTAAATGACATCAAAGGAAGTATGAAGGGGTAGAGTGTCGGTTACTGTTATTTAATAACAAGCAACTCCATATCATTGTAACAAGTGATAAATACAGACATATAACAAAAAAGTTAATTCTTTCCTTCAAGTCCCTTGCTATCCCATTTTCAGAAGATATCTGATGTTATCAGTTTGGCATAATTCCTTCCACAGCTTCTTCCATACTCTTACTACTTGTTTAAACAAATATATGCATATGAACAGATCTTATTTTCCCTAGACGAAAAGACTCATATCATGCGTAAGGTTTTACAAACATTATCTAATTTTACCCTCATGGATAAAAGCAACTTGCTTTGTTCATTGAATGGTTAAAAGATCATGGACTTTACTATAGGTCAATAACCATTAGACAAAAACCAATAGACTCAATGACATGAAAATAAAAATCTTCTGGATTGAAAAGAGTTAAGTCTAATAAGGACACTAACCCTTCATCTGTCATATGAGTTGCAAATATTTTTCCCAGTTTATTCTTTGTTTTTTGACTTTGATTTTTCTATCTTTTGTCAGATAGAATATTTGCATAATCTTGGAGTGATGGAGACCTTCTTAAGAGGAAGGTGTTTAAACAAGACAGAAAACTCAGATGCTATGAGGGAAAAGATAGGCATGTTTGACTATATTGGGGAAAAAATGTTAAGGCTTTTAAAGTTTCTCTCTCCAGGCATAGGAAAGGTTTAGGTGTGGGAGCATGTTGAAGAAAGGCAGAATCCAGGTGAAGAAAAAGAAGTATCAGATTAGCATTTAAGTAGCTATAGGGAGTGCAGTTTGACCTGTAGCTGGGGGTTGCACCCAGAACTAGCAAGTAATGGAAGAACGCCTGTCTGGGGAAGAGTAGTGATAAAGAGTGACTCATTGTGTAGGTGAGAGTAAAGGGCTGGAAGAAAACTTTCCTCAGACAAATCTAGCTCTTTAGCTAATAAACTGAAATACTGACAGTGATGGGTCAATTGTGGGGGTAATTCAGACAATCAGATGGTCTTGAAGCCATGACCCTTCCAGCAAGATAGCCTCTAGGGGTCTCTGAGGGTTTCCTCTGACTGTGGTCAGAAGTTTTACAATCCTCAGTACCTCATGCAATCCATCAATGCTTTCCAACCTCACTCCCCATTTCAGGCTCCTGGACCAGATGTCCTTGGTCTAGGTTATTTTAATGATCACTTTGGCAGTAGAATAAGCAGAAACTTTTGGACACTTACAGTTGTGCAGTGAGTACCTGGTACTCACTAGCTGTGTGACATTGGGCAAGTCATTTCCCTCTCTGAATTTGAGTTTCATCATTTCAAAAAAGGAAGGTTAATACTGACTTTAAAGGTTTTTCAAGGAAGAAGAAATCAGATGACTGATGTATGTGAAAGGGCTTCAGGGAATGTAAAGGCCAGTAAAAATATAGGTGATTACTATGATGCCAGGTTAGGCAGATAAACAATCTGAAGTAAAAGAAGGCATACTGAGTAGTAGCTTTCCCTTACCTATGGCATCTGCAGCCCATTTGGGGTGGGAGAAAAGTGGCTATGTGTACGTGGCTGGATGGGATCAGAGAAGATACTGAAGCTTTCAGAGCTTACCTGCTGCTAGCATCACAATTGCCCTTCATCCATGCAACTCATGGGGTGAATGCCACAGTTTTTTGAGACATCAGTGAGGTGATGTCTAGTATCATCAGACAATTATTAATTCAGTTGATAAAACCAAGCAGAAAGTGTGTCATGTTATCATCACAAACACTAAAGAAGAGGCCAATTCCTGGAGCTCCAGGAGGTCCACAGAGATATCATCAAGAAGGTCTGAGCCCTGAGAGACAAATGGACAAGCCCATATGGAACAAGAGCACATAAATATACAATCTTGGATCTGGCTGAGAGTATGGGAGTAAGTGGCCTGGGTGGGGGTACAACAAAGAGATTATTTTTTAGCCCTCACCTCTGTATGGACTGTGGAACTAGAATTCCTGGGTAGAAATCCTGGCTCTGCTGCTTACTATCTATGAGAGGTTAGACAAGTTAATTAATCTCTGTGTGCATCAGTAATAGTATTTATCTAACAGTATTCTTTTGAGGATTAAATGAATTAATACTTGTAATGTGCTTAGAATAGTAGCTAGTGCATAGCAAGTGTTACATAAATGTTATTTTAAAATATTAATTAAAAATCACAAACTTTACTTATTAGGGCATTATTTAAGGTTTTATTTTTTTTTCTTCTTAATCAGGCCCCTGTGTATTTCTCCAGTCTCATTTTTTACTGCTTCCTCTTAAAATTGCATTCTGAAAGAATGAAATAGGTGCGGCATTGCCAAATTATACCAGGTGATTGTATATCTCTTTGCCTTAGCCTTGGTCTGGAATGCCCTTCCTATCATGTTCATTAAGAAAATTCCTCTTCTCTTTTCAAAAGCCATCTCAAGCATTACCTCCTCCAGGAAGCCTTTTCTAACTACTGCCATCTAACTTTCCCATTTCCTTGATCTAGGCATTCACTTATTTTCACAAGTTCTGGAACTTGTACACATTTCTATAATGATAGCTCACATTTTGTACTTCAGTTATTGTTTATGGGATTGTTTGCCACAGTTAGGCCATGAGATCTTAAATTCAGTGACCATAATGTTACTGTTTTTCTCCCGGCCCTGAGCCTATAGTTTGTTACACAGTAGAAAGTCCAAGAATGTTGGTTGACAAGACTTAAATGTAAAGCATTTTTAATAACTACTGATCTTGTGCCATTCTTGCAATAACCTGGTGTAATAGACACTATTATTAGCCCTATTTTATGGACGAGGAATTTGAGGTTGACAGAGGTTAAGGGTACATCAAGGTCTCAACTAGCTAATGAGTAACAGAGCTGGGACTTAGTGCCAGGCCTTTTTAAACACAGTGATCTTTCCACAGCAATGCTTTTGTTATCTGCCTGATTTTATTATTAGTAATAATGGCTAACATTTATCGATTACTTGTTTTATTCAAAGCACTAGGCTGAGCCCATACCACAGATTATCTCATTTAATCCTCTCAACAATGCTATAAGGCTTATCCCATTATGATACTCATTTACAAATGAGGAAATTGAGGCATGGAGAGGTGAAGCAATTTGCCCAAACTCACAAAGAATTTGAACCCAGTGTAAATTTATAACAAGAGCTTTTAGCTGTAATCCTCTACTAATTCTCAGCTGAGACTTAGAGACAAGTCACTTCCTCAAGATTCAACTACTAGTGAATGGAATTTTGAACCTAGATCCTAGTACCTCTGAAGATCTTCTCTTTCCATCACAACATGTGGCTGCATTAGTCGTCCAAAAGGGAAAAACTCTGTTGCGGGGAGACACTTCTGGGAAGTTGGGAGTTAAGTTACTCAGCTTGAGATGTGAGGAACATGACTCCTCATGGTATAGATTTTTGAAGGGATAGAAGAGAGAATAGACTGAAGTTCATGGCCTGTCTTCTGTCCTCACAGATTTGTGATGAGCACATGTTATCTACCCTGATGAGAAAGGGGAGGCAGACACAGTAGGAAATTGGGTTGGGGAAAACATCAATTACAGAAATGAGTCCCCATCAAGCAAGCTTTCAGCAAGGTGATGTTTTCATCTTCTTCTTACCCAGTGATAATATCCCTAGGCAAGTATTTATTTAACAGGAAAGGACAAGGGAGTTCATCATTTTGATTTTAATTATTTGCTGCAGTCATTTTAAGTTGCCCATCTTTGGATCAGCACTTATAAATAAAATATATCATCTGATCTCCCAGATTTATGAGCAAGGGTGTGTCAATCAGAATTGTCTCTAGGTACCTAGGAATAATGCATTAACACAGGGAGCAAGGCAAAGAGTAGAATTTAGGAGCTTACTGGTTAGGAGAGAACTTGCTAAGTAGGAAAAGGGACACCTTTGATAAAAGTGCGTGATGAATATACAAGAGCCAGCCAAGCCCAGTGATTCAAGGCATCACTCAATCATTAAAAAAGCTGCCATAATCCTAGGTCTCCACACCTCCTTTTGACAAGTTGATCTAGCTCACTGGGAGATAGGGGAATAGGTGGAAATAATCAGGCTCGAAGGCATTTCAATCTTGGCTTACCTTAGGAGCCTAGGGAGATAGATGCATGCTTCTTGGCCTCAGAGCATGAACCATGCAGGAAAGCTCTCCAGGGTGCCTAATTTACAGATTGGGAACCTGGGGCTATGGTAGAACTCATACTAGAAACCAGGACCTTTGACTCCAATTCTAGTGTTTCTACCACTTCACCTTAGTTAACTCTATTTATTCATCATCTCTTAGCTTAGGGAAGAGAGGGTCTAGTTATTTGACCAGACAGTACACAGAGAACTGGAGGTGGTTCTTAGTACGTGCGTTTCCAAATAGACCAAAGGTTCAGGAAGAGCGATGGATTTGCCATCAGAAACCCTAGGCTTCATTCACACCTATGCCATTACCTCAGCTATCTTGGGCAAGTCCCTTTATTTTCTGAAACTTAATTTTTCCATCTACAAAATGAGGAGAATGAAACATGTCTAGCGAGCTTATGGGAGGAGGGATTGTGCAGACTGTCTGAGGTATGGGAAAGCTCTAGAGAGATGGTAGGGACAGTAAATACAGACACCTCCCAACATTCATTAGCCATGAAAGGCTTTTGGTTTTGCCTTTTAAATAGCTTTCATTTTGTGCCCACAAACATTACTTGAACAGTTACTATATGTACAATGCCATGCAAAGTGCTATGAGAGATGGAGATATGGGCCTTGCCCAGCAATAAGAAAAGGCAAAAGAATGATGACTAGAGCTATAAGCACTGAGCTTGTAGCAAGTGGGCCTCTGTCTCCAAGGCAGTCTTTGAGTAGTCCTCACCTGGATCATCATTTAAGTCCTCCCACTAGTGCTGTTTCCTTCAATGTCTCCTTTCCTACCCTACCTACCCTGTAAATGGTCAGAAGGTGCATCAATTCCAAGTTCTTCTGTTTGGCATTCCTGGGCCTCCCCATCCTGGCTCCAGTGAACTTCTCTCTCATTGGTCCCCAGTATGAACCACACTTGATCTTCAGTCCTGGTTCCTTACAGAGCCCACTCCCTCCATGATCTCTCACATTCCCAATACTATCCTCACTCCAATCTCTGCCTCTTTACTTGTCTCTCATGTTTTTGCCTATAGCCAGCCTACTTTCTCATCTTTCAGATACCAGTACAATTTCACTTCTGCTTCCTTAGGATCTATCTCCTCTGAGTTCCTAAAATCAGAACCAATCTGAAATATTAAAGGCTCAGGTTATTCCAGGCTGTTTGCTCTGTCTTCTTAATTTGAACCTCAGCTCCCTGAAGGCAAGAATCAGCTCCCCTCCATGCATGATGGCTGTTTTTTTGTTTTTGTTTTTGTTTTTTTTTTTGCCTCAAAGATCAAGATCTGCAGTCTGATACTAGTTGAAGTAAAACTCAAAGAAATGTCCTTTGCCAACATATTGACATTTCTGGACTATTGAAATAATTTCAGCAGTTTATGATAAGGGTTTTCAACCTGCTTTTAAAAATAGAACTTTTTTTTTTTTACCACAAATAAAATTCAACAGGGGCCCACAGTATAGAAAACAGATCAAAGTGGAGCTGTTCTGGGTACAGTGGGGGAACCATCCCTTCTATGCAATTCCTAGGATACCTCCATAGAATATTTTAGGGTTCATGAAGAACAACCTTAAAACAACTGTCTCAAAAGGCCAATGGGACAGGATAAGTTAAAATTAAGATACATACTTGGTGACATACTTACCTGGTGAATGTCATAATTCAGAGACCCAGGGGACCTGAGGGGGGCTGTGGGGCCATGGCTTATGCAACCCATTCAAAGTTTGCCTTATAAAAGAGGGTAAGAGTTATAATAAACACCTAATAAGAAATAGGGAAAGCTCCAAAAGGCCTTTGGTGAGGCCATAGAAATGGGACAACCAGATAGCTAAGCCCCAGACTGGTGAGGAGCCCTCTTCCCTAGGGAAGACCAGGACCCCAGGCCCTGCCTTCAGCAATTCCCCTACTACTCGGTCTAAGCCTCTCCACTGCCAAGGGTAACAAATCCCTTGTATGAGAACCTGCCTCTCTCAAGATCCATATCCCACATTTAGAACAATTTCCAATAGTCATCTTACTGTGTTTTTCTATGTGTCTGTCATCAAAAGAGTCCCAAAGAGTCAGGCGTTTTCCCTGAGGGAATTCAGTTTTTTTTAAGAAAATATGAGCACATACTTCAATCCCCAAGTAAGACACCACTTCAGCCCTTTGAGGAATTCATACAAGGCATACAATCTATTTGGATATCAGGACACTCTGGATGTTTTTGTTTTTCTTTTTGTTTTTTTTCTGAAAGGTTCTTAGCTTGTCACACATCCTATATCCAACCACCCAAATCTGGAATACATTTGCAGTGGCCTGTGGGTTATAAACTATGCTCTACACATTTGAGATTTCACAGAGGTATTTCAGGATGCAGTAATGCTGTAAGCCTAGCCCCCTGGTTTTTCAGTTTTAAAAATAAAAATTAAATAATTAACACTGTTCTAAGTGCTTTTCCTCTATTAACTCACTAAATTCTCACAAGAACCTTATGAGATAGGTGCTATTTTTCTTCTCATTTTTCTTTGAGATTGAGGCACAGAGAAGTTAAGAAACTTGTCCAGGGTCAGACTACTAGATAGTCATAGGGCTAGGATTTAAACCTAGGAATCCTGAATTCAGAGCCCAAGTTATTATCCATACATTGTATTCTCTTGTCAGCATCTTGCAGATGAAGAAACTGTGGTCTTGAGAAGCAAAGCAGCTTGTCCATATTAATGAGGTGTTTCTTAACCCATCAAGGAACAGTCTTCAGTTATTCCTTGGTTCTCTCCCATCTTCTAGGGTCTGAAGCAACAGGAGGGGTCAGATGGGAGAAAATAGAATTGTCCGGGATGCCGGTAATTTGGATTCAAGTCATTTTTTTGTTATTAAGTCTCTTTGTGATCCTGGGGAGGAAGATTCTTCCTCTCTTTGGATATCAGTTTTGCCAACTGCAAAATGATGATTTAGAAGAATTCAACTCACCCTTTTTCCAGTCAAAGTCAAAGTACAAATTTTTCACAGATTTATTATACCTTAAAAAGCTCATCTGTATTTTTTGCATTCCATTCCATAACAAATATGTCTTTGTTTTAATGTACTTATTCCAAATCTTCTAGTAAAGCCAATTCACCAGGAGAGAGTGGCCCTATAGTCAATTTACCTCCAGTGCACTGGGGAGGACCTTTGAGGTATGTGCATTCTGGTTTCAGAGCCAGTGATCTGAAGATGTCTCAAAAGGCTCTTTCTGCTCTGACAACTTACAATCTTAGAATATGCTTAACCCCCTAGTGCTAGGAAAGGGAGGTAGAAGGGCAAATGGGCTGAGTGTATTCTATGAACTCTTTCAAATTCTTTACTCATTTGAAGAAAAGTGGCATCAAGGGAATGTCAAAGAGTGGCTTAGCAAGAAGTCAGTTCCTGCTCTACTGCAAGCAAGCTGTGTGACCTTTGAACCAGATTGTGTGTAAGATCATTTCATTTAACCACCTCATTGAATGGATGAGGAAACTAAGGCACAGAGATGGGAAGGTGTTTACCTGAAGTCACATAATAGTAAGTAATGAAGAACCTAAGAGCAGGACAGGAATAAATACACAGACGCAGAGAATGGACTTGAGGACATGGGGAGGGGAAGGGTAAGCTGGGACGAAGTGAGAGAGTGACATGGGCATATATACACTACCAAAGGTAAAATAGCTAGTGGGAAGCAGCCACATAGCACAGGGAGATCAGCTCGGTGGTTTGTGACCACCTAGAGGGGTGGCATAGGGAGTGTGGGAGGGAGACGCAAGAGGGAAGAGATATGGGAACATATGTATATGTATAACTGATTCACTTTGTTATAAAGCAGAAACTAACACACCATTGTAAAGCAATTATACTCCAATAAAGATGTTAAAAAACACACACACAACCATAAAAAAAAGTAATGAGGTTTGGATTAGAACCATAGCACCCTGTTAAACCTAGAGAGTCATACCCCTCACATTAAGTTCCTGGTCCTCTGTGTCCTCATCTCTAAAATGAAAATAAAATCATTGCTCTATCCCTGAGTTGTTATGCTCATCTGATGAAACAAGGAATGTGAGAGTTGTTTGGACTGGTCACTCCTTGCCATCAGAGAAGTTAGGGAGAGAGCACCGGGGTACTGGGAACCTGAGGAATGTGGTGCCTGATGGGGAATGGGAGCTTGAAGGGAAGCCATACATAGAAAGCCTCAGAGAAGAGAGATGGGGACCTCTAAGAAAGCCTTCCTCTTGCTACAGGATTGTTTGGGCTATTGGATTTGTTTAAATTTAAGCGAAAACCTTTTTTTATTTAACAAATACTTTTATAGTGTTTACTTTATGGCAAACACTGCTCCAAGTGCTTTACAGATATTAACTCAGTTAATCCTCCTGACAACCTTATGAGGTGGATTATATTATCATCCTTTACACATGAAGAAATAGAGGTGCAAAGAAGTAAATTAACCTTCTCAGGGTCACACAGCTAGTAAGTGACAGAGAATAAATTTGAACCCAGGTCATTTGCCTTGAGAGTTTGTGCCCCTAACTGTTGGAAACCATCTATTCAGATGAAATTGGTTACGCGAAGGCTCGTGTCATGGAAAGGCACAGATTATAATATAAGCTTTGTCACTGAAAATATGTTAGTGATCTTGGGTAAGTCATTCTCCTTTATGCACCTTCTTATCTGTACAAAGAGATTTCCCTTTCTTTTGCTCACTTCTGGTCCTCTAAAAGCCCAGAATTCCTTTCTCCATTCTAGAGACATTTCCTCAAGCAACAGCTTTGGTTTTATTCTCTCACCCCTACACGCAGCCCAACCAGACTTATCACCTCTAGGAAATAATGCTCTTTCAGCATAAACTGGATTCCACTGGAGCAGATAATCTTTGACTTCTTAGAGCCTCTAGATGCCTCAGCAAGAGTAGAGCTCCAGGAGAGTTCACTTTGCTGTTCTTCATTTAGATTTAATAAGATAATTACTGTCTGTTATTTAAATATTATTGGGTTATTAAAAACATTAACAATTTCTTGCCTTTCATCCTTTTTGTTTACTGGGAACAGAGTGTCATTAAGCAAGCATTATTGACCACATTTTCTTCTGTGTGCTGTAAATATTTATGTAACTTTGAGAGGCAGCTCAGAACACTGCCACCATTTGCCCATATGACCCTGGACACATCATTTAACCTTGATGATTCTGGGTAACCAACTAGCCAGGAAGCAGCTCCCTTGATCACTGGCCTTGCCTTTTTACAAAAACGCAGTACTGTAGAGCTGAAAGAGACATCCTATGTATATCAGCTGCCACCCATTTTACCAAGGAGAAAGCAGGGCAGGGTGAAAGGAATTGCCTGTGGGTCCACTGTGAGAGGCCAATTCAGGAACATAACTGCTACACTGGAAGTCTTGTGAAGACAGGGACTGGGTCTAATTTCTTTGCCACAGTTTCCTCAATACGAAGCATAATGTCAGGCTCAAAGATTGCAGTTGAGAAACATTGTGGACTGCCTGATTGGCATAACCTAGGTGTCCTGACCTCCAGATGAGAAGTCTTATCAGTAAACCACAATTTTATTCAGTCTTACAAATTAGCATGGTCATAGACGCCCAGGGCCTGAAAAAAATCAAGATGTGAATAGGACAATTTTTCTTTCAGCTAAAAAATACCAAACTCTTCCAACTACCACAATCTTCACAATCCTGGTGTTACTCTTCAAACTCTAGCCCCTTATAGCCACAAATATGTTATTACTACCAACGAGTTGGTGAAAGAAAGGGTTTGGGAGTGAGAACCAGGGAGGAAGTTGTGGCAGCTAAGACAGTGAAGTCAATGTGGTATAGTCCACTTTGTGTTTCACGTTTTGTTAGTTATCTGTTGCTGCATAACAAGTTATATTAAAACTGAACATCTTAAAAACTGCACAGCTATTATTTCACTGTGGGTCAGGAAACCAGGCATGCCTTATCTGGGTGCATCTGGCTCAGGGTCTCTCACAGTCTACAGTCAAAGGGTCAGCTGGGGTTGCAGTCATCTTAAGGGTCAACTGGGGGAGGATCAGCTTCTAAGCTTACTCATGTGGCTGTTGGCAGGATTTAGTTCCTTATGAACAGTTGGACTGAGGGCCTCAGTTCCTTGTTAACTGTTGAACAGAGGCCTTCTTCAGTTCCTTGCCACATAGGCCTCTCCATAAAGCACCTCCCAAAATAGGAGCCTCCTTCAAAAGATAAAGCAAGTAAGAGAGCAAAAAAAGGGGTAGCAAGATGGAAATTATGGTCTTTCATAACCTGACCTCAGAAGTGACATCCCATCACATTTGCTGTGTTCTTAATTAGAAGTAAATTGCTAGCTTCAGTCCATACTCAAGGGGAGGGAACTACAGAAGGGTATAAATACCAGGAGGCAGGATCATGGCATGACATCTTAGAAGCTATCTACCACAGTGGCTTTTCCTAGCCCAAGCTTTGTACAAGATAAGCACTTTATGAGCCTAAGTAGCAAATGACAGTGACCAGAGCACTGGAGAATTTGGTCATAGTCCCTGATCTACCACTTACTCCATAGTCTTTGGTAACTTAGCTCACTTCTCTGAGTTGCACTGCCCTTATGAGCAAAATAGAGATAAAATGTCTGCCTCATAGGGTATTTGTGGGAATGCAATGTGATTGTGGATTCCAAAGAGCTGGTAATTAAACAAGGGGGAGGATTATATGCACTATTTTGCAGAGAGGATCCATATTTTTATTAGAGTCTCAAAGGGATCCTTGACTCCTTAAAATGGGATTAATAGTTCATTCCACATTTAGTAAATCTTACTATTCATTCGTTCAATCACTATTTATTGAGCACCTATCATGTACATGGCACTGTCTTAGGTACTAGGAATAACATGGTGAAGAAATCAGACAGTAATCCCTGGCACTTACACACTAGTGAGGATAACAGAAACAAGGAGAATAAGTAAAATATATAATATGTTACATATTGATAAGGGCTAAGCAGGAGAAAAATAAAGGACAGATAGATAAGAAATAATGGGAGGGTGGATATAAACTTAGATAGATAAGCTGGCCAACGAAAGTTTCCCTGAGAAAGTGAGATTTGAGTGTACACCAGGAGTAGGTAAGAGTGAGCCACGTGAATATATGAGGGAAGAGAAAATGGCAAGTGCAAGTGCAAAGATCATAGTGTATCTGAATTGTTCAAGGAACAGCAAAGAAGCCAGAGTGGCTGGAGTGAGCAAGGTGAAGAGAAGTGGGAGATGAGGCCAAGAGAGGTGGAGGGGGTGGAGATAATAAGGGGTCTTGTAGACCATTGTAATAAGTTCTATTGCTGCTACTCTTTAAACCACACCTGGTTTCCACCACACACTTCTAATGCCTCCTTAAGCTGCCTCTGTTCTCTCCCATAGTGCCCTGATTCAGGCATTATCCTCTTGGGTCAATTAGAGCTGCTGTGGCTGCCCTGCTCCCCTGATCTATTCTTGAACATTCTCTCCATGCTCATTCTCTCAGGAAACCCCTACAAAGAAAGGCCCATACATTATGCACCATTATGCACCATTCAGGCATTATCCTCTTGGGTCAATTAGAGCTGCTGTGGCTGCCCTGATCCCCTGATCTATTCTTGAACATTCTCTCCATGCTCATTCTCTCAGGAAACCCCTACAAAGAAAGGCCCGGGCTTCCCTGGTGGCGCAGTGGTTGAGAGTCCGCCTGCCGATGCAGGGGACATGGGTTCGTGCCCCGGTCTGGGAGGATCCCACATGCCGCGGAGCGGCTGGGCCCCTGAGCCATGGCCGCTGAGTGGGCACGTCCGGAGCCTGTGCTCCGCAGCGGGAGAGGCCACAGCGGTGGGAGGCCCGCATACCACAAAAAAAAAAAAAAAAAAAAAAAAAAAAGAAAGGCCCATACATTATGCACCATTGAAGCCCCAACATCTAGCCCATTGTTAACAAAATCTGTGGCTGAGAGGAGGTATTTAGCTAAAGTGTGATGAAGGAAACTATTTTGCTACCTCAAGGCTGAAAGTGCTCTAAAATGATATGCTATGCTAGTCAGTGCAGGTTACCCTCCTTTCCTGGCAAGAGGAGAAGAGTTACAAATTCAGAAATTATTCCAAAAGGAAGATCACCCAGCCCAACTCTTTCCTAATTTACTACCTGTTGAGTTCTTATTAGATGCCAGGCATGGTGTTAAAATGATATCATTTAGCTTTCACCACAATTACTTTTACAGATGGGAAGATTGAGACCTAGTGTGTAGGAAGGGATTTACCTATCATCACACAGTGAGTTAATGGCAAGGCAATAGATGTTGTTGATGCTATGGGCCCACAGTAGTGAAAATGCACTTCGCTCACTTGCTAGCCCAGCATCAACTCCTATGCCCAAGAGCACACTTCAGCAAGATTGGCCTCACATGTGAGGGGTGGAACCTGGCATCATTGCTTAGACTCAAGTAAAGCTTACTGCCACAAAAAACAGAAGACAGTCCCCTTTAGAGGCAGACATTCTTGGGACTGAATCCCAGCTCTGTCACTTACAGTCATGTGGATTTGAGCAAATTGCTCCTACTCTCCATTTTACTCTCTGTGGAAAAGGATTATAGCACCTACACTGGGTAGGGGATATGGAAGGGGTGGACAGTGTGTTGTGAGGATTAAATGAGATAAATGTGTATGAAATCATTTAACACCATCACTGGCACACAGTTTAGATACTCAAGGAGTGACAGTTTTCTTATTCATCACCCTTTGATTGGTCCAACTCCATTCTTGCTGAGACTGATAGCCTTGATATTTTATCATCATTCTCTACTTTTTAAAAAATGTAATTTAATTTAATTTATTTTTTTATTTTTTATTTTATTTTAGGCTATGTTGAGTCTTCGTTGCTGCGTGTGGGTTTTCTCTAGTTGTGGTGAGCAGGAACTACTCTTCATTGTGATGCACGGGCTTCTCATTGTGGTGGCTTCTTTTGTTGCAGAACACGGGCTCCAGGCGTGCAGGCTCAGTAGTTGCGGCACGTGGGCTTAGTAGTTGCAGAGCATGAGCTTAGTAGTTGCGGCCCGTGGGCTCTAGGGCATACAGGCTTCAGTGGTTGTGTCACGTGGGCTCAGTAGTTGTGGTGCACAGGCTTAATTGTTCCACGGCATGTGGGATCTTCCCAGACCAGGGATGGAAACCCGTGTCCCCTGTATTGGCAGGCAGATTCTCAACCACTGTACCACCAGGGAAGTCCCCATTCTCTACTTGTTGTTTTTGTTTGTTTGTTTTGTTTTTTGTTTTTTTTTCTTTGCGGTAAGTGGGCCTCTCACTGTTGTGGCCTCTCCCATTGTGGAGCACAGGCTCCGGATGCGCAGGCTCAGCAGCCATGGCTCACGGGCCTAGCTGCTCTGCAGCGTGTGGGATCTTCCCGGACCAGGGCACGAACCCGTGTCCCCTGCATCGGCAGGCGGACTCTCAACCACTGCACCACCAGGGAAGCCCCCCATTCTCTAGTTTTTGATCAGTTCT
Organism: Hyperoodon ampullatus; assembly: GCF_949752795.1. NCBI lineage: Eukaryota > Metazoa > Chordata > Mammalia > Artiodactyla > Ziphiidae > Hyperoodon > Hyperoodon ampullatus. The sequence goes on from NC_136913.1 coordinate 55,619,152, forward strand.
GCCAGCTTGCTCATAAGAGCAGTCCAGTCTTGGTGACACAGGCCCAACTTCAGGCTTCCTCAAGGTTTAATATTATCTCCCCACACCAGGGACTTTTGACATCTGGACACACATGTATGGACACATATACACAGAGTTCTGAACAGAAATAAAATCTGAACAGAAAGTTGCTTGCCAAGGGATAGGTTTGGGGAGGCCTTTTGCCCTCCCCCCTGCTATAATTTCCATTAGCCTTTAAAAGACACCCCAAATACACATAGACTGTGTATAAAATCAATACACTTGTCCAGACAACACCTCCCCTAATTCCCCTTTATATTAAAATTCTGCAACCACCACTGTCAAGAAAGAGTGAGTAGGTAAAGATATGCCCATCACTGTAAGTGTTCAAATACAGGATAATATCACACTTCTTCAAGTATCCGCCGATCCTGAGATTCTGTTAGGTTTTTGTGATCATAAAGCTACTAAGAGATGGAGCCAGGTCTTGGAACACATAAATCCTGATGTCTAGTGTTGCATTTTTGACCTCAGAGCCTGTCTCTTGATCAGGGTGAGAACACAGTCCAGCCCCAAGCTCTGGGAAAAGCAATAGATCCTCATCCTCTCATCTCAGAAACATCTACTACCACTATCTCCACCATGCTGTCATTACCCCTGGGCTCCTAGGAATACTCAAAAGAAGGAGTCCTGGGAGGCTTTTTCAGGGTTTCTTTTAGACTCACTGACTTCTGTCTCTTCAGCCTGCCTGATTTCCTTTGAACAGTACCCACTATAGAGTGTGTGTATCTGTGGGTTGTGGTATAGCAGTGGGAGGCAGTAATTTCCCTGGTGTAAGCTGGTCTGCAGGCGAGCTGAGCACCTATACGTTCTTTAGAGAAGAAGACTTGCCTCATGTGCACCCACTGCTTAAGAAGTTTCAGCTTTCCCTCGTTTTATTCAGCATTTAATTTTCTTGCTTTTGACAGGAAAGAAAAATAGGAGGAGGGGGATTAAAAGAGAAAACAACCAAGAAAGGGCTGAAGGGGAGGGGTGTTAGGGGAACTAAAACCACTGCTATGTAACCAGCCAACAGTGATACTGCAAGTTTATGGGCTTCGGTTGCCATGGAGATGGTTACGTAACTCCAGCTGGTGGTGAAATTTCATACTGCTTGTGGTGGCGAACAATATTTCAGTCACTTAGGGCTACTTTTAAAGAGAACAAATAAAGTAGCTGAGGGGCCCTTTGTCTTGCAGTCTACAACCCGTACCAAGTTTCAGTCCCACACGCCCGTCATTTTTCAGTTTTTTGTGTGTAGCAAAATGTTCCCAATTATTCTCTGAGTAGAGCTGGGCACTTACTCCTCTCTTTGGCCCAAAATGGCTAGGAGTGAGGCTTGAAGCACACAGAGAAAAAAAAAAGTAAAATGTACCTTTTTGGAGTGGAAAGTCTGTGTGGAAAATTTCAGATTAGAAAGCTTATTTTTCTGGAAAGTTATGAGTTGAGGGGAGGATATTTATTCACTAGTACAGAGTCCAAAATCTAGGTATGTTCTCTGTGTTCAACCTGTCTCTCTCTCTCTCTCTCACACACCCACATACACACTTGAACTCATATGCACAATAATATTAAATCTTATCTGTCCTTCCAAACACTTACATTCACATGCATGCATGTATATTCACATTCACAATGCTGTACTAAAAATAATACACATTAGATTGCACACACAATTCATTTATACACAAATACACATTTGCTTGAATATACACATTCATTCGCTCACAAATATGAACCTTGGCTTGTTCACACACAATTCACTCATATATCCCCAAATACACATGTAATCTTACTTACACGGTAGGCTGAACCATATGAGATTGCCAATGTTAAAGCATTGTGAACCTATAAAAATGGCAATATCATATAGCTCAACCTATACATTCACATCCATGTATACATGTACACTAGCATCCACATTCACTCTCTCAGAAACTCTCAGAATCTCACAAACCCACAAATATTCATATTTTCTCTCTCACATTCTCTTTCATGTGTTTCCAAACAAGATAGCTCTCACACAAATATACACACATTCATTTTTCACCTATTCTCTCACATATATCCCTTCACACCTTCTCATTATTTCTTCCTCTACTTTCTCACACCCAATCATGCATACACAATTTCATATTCTGACATGCTGAAAGTCTCTCACTCATAGACATTATATCACTCACTCACTCATACACACTCACTGTAGAGGCACCCTGGACCCAGAATTTTACAGTGCATAAACAGCTGATTTTCCAGACATGATCTCTCTGAGTCCTCAGGAGAAACCCTGGGAAAGGAAGCAGGAAAGGGACTTTTATCCCTATTAGACACATGAACTAAAGGACAGAGAGAGAAAAGTGACCCAAGTTCACATAGCAATTAATATGCAGAGACTTGAACCTAGACATGTTGAGGTCAAATTCAGTGTTATTGCCCCTGTGACTATCTGCCACCACAGTAGAGTGGACACATTTTGGGTGAAAACAGTCTGCATGAGGGATTGAAACTGTAAACCTCTGCTTCTGAGAACCATCTGGGAGGTTGTGGCTAGGCTTTAGATGATGTCTCTGGCCCCTTTCCTATCTCACCTAGCAATGAGGTAGATAGAGGTAATTCCATTTAGCCGTATCAGCATTTCCCGATCACTTGGTACCAATTCTGTCTCCCTAATCCTCCAGGCATATCATACCCTGCCTTGCTGATCTGGGCAGTGAACAATGTCAACCTCTGCTTTATGCACTCATCTTTCTTTATTATTTATAGAGTGACAACAGCTTGCCTGCGTGGTACACAGAGGAGCAAGAGACCCAGTACCAGCCCTGAAGCTGAAATAATTCAGCCATGCTGCTTATACTCCAGATAAATTAATAGGAAAGAGTATTTCAGGGTCAAGTTGGTTTTCAGGACAAAGATTTCTAAAAAGGTTCTGAAGCAGTGGAGTTCTGGAGTCAAAGTTTTCTGCCAGGATATTTCTGATTCCAAACGCATCTGAGACTAGAAAGTTCTAGATTGGATGTTGGAGCAGGAAGTCTCTGAAATCAGAGTATTAGGATCTGAAATGATGTAAGAAAAGAGATAAAGAGAGAACAAGAATAGATTTTGTAGCAGGGGAAAATTGGTGTGGGGAGCTGCACCCATCAAACTTCTGCCTCTCCACATGCACTCTTTTTTTTTTTTTTTATATCCACATGCACTCTTCATGCTCCTCCAACCTGCCTCTGGCCCAGGAGACTGACATGTACATTAACAAGTTTAAGTGCCCTCTGGTTTGCAACTGTGTCTGGTTAAGGGGAAAACTGACAGAAGATTGGAGAGAGGGAGAAAAATGGAGTCAGGGTCTTTATTCTCCCAGCTCCCTCCCTGCTGTGTCACCTTGAGTTGGCTGTACCTCTCAACTGAAGATAACAGCCCTTTTCCTGACAACCTCTCCACAAGACACTTACCTTCCAAATTTCAGTAACTCCCTCCTCTCACTCTTTCAGGCTTAAGAGTGGGACAAAGCCCCACTGTGAGTACTGTACTAGGCCTTGGGGTTTCCCTACACTCTACTCACACCTTTGTAACTAGTCTCTTTATAAATCTTCCTTGTATTCTAATTTGTATGCATGTACTATTTCCTTCTGGGACCAAAGTATTAGGTTGGCCAAAAAGTTTGTTTGGTTATTCCATAATATTTTATGGAAAAACACAAGCAAACATTTTGACCAACCCAACACAAGGGAAATCTGTGGGAAACAGGTCTGTTATAGTCCCTCTGAGCTCCAGTTAGAGAGAAGAGGAACCAGGTTTGATTTTCCTGTGCTGCCTAGGGTGCCTTAAAATGTCCTGTCCTTGTAACCTTGGGGACCCTCTCACACAGGCCCTTAAGCAGTACTCATATTTGTCTGAGGGCTCTTCTAAGACACAAGCCCATTTCAAGAGGGCAGAGCCCCACCCATTGTAGAAGAGTGTCATTTTCTGTCATTTCAACTTGCATCCCAAATTGGAAGGAGACATATATTTTTTTCCTACCAGCCCTGGGAATAGCCCAGAAAAAAAAAGTGATGATACTTCACAGGGTTACTTGAGGGAGGGAGGATGCTGAGGGGTTCGAAAATGGGACATGGAGTAAAGACAAAGGAAAGGCTTTCTGCTCCCACAGCCAACATTTCCGTCAGAATTGCCTGAGCCTGCTCATGTTGATTGGTGTTGCCCTTCTAGTGTCAGAAAGACAGAAACAGATGCAGAAAAGGAGGGAGATTTACTTGACAAAGGTTGCACAGCAAGTCAAGGCTGGAATCTGATGAGGACTCAGCAACTCTTGATTCCTCAAGCTGGCTGTGCCGTTCCCAGTTAGAATTCGTGACTCTCAATTCCCCTCTCTCATTCTTATCCATAGAAGTAGGTGTTGTGGGGAGGGGAGCCATTCTCTTGACTTCACTTAAGTGACAATCCACCAATGTTCCTGGATTTTTTTTTTCTGTGAAATATCAAGAAGGGTGGTTTTAGTATTACCTAAGCCTCTTTCCTCTTCCCTGTTCCCAGTTACCCCATTTTTCCCTACCACCATCCTATTTAGGTGGGGACCTCAAGACTATTTAGATCAGAAGTTTTCAAATTGTGAACCCCCAAGGTGATTCAGGGGCTACCATGGGGGTGTAAAGGTGAATATAAGCAGGTAGGGCTCCAGGGCAGAATCCCCTTCCCTTAACCACTGCTGTCCCTAACATCCCTGTCATTCCTACTATCCTCAGTCCACAAGAGCAACTCTGCTGTTTTTCTGCTTTATATATCAGGCTTTGATTTACTGTTACATTTGGGGGAAAAAACAAAGGTAATTGCTGCTTAAAATAATTAGAAAACCACTGATTTATTCCAACTCCTTTATTGTACAGATGAGAAAAACAGAGGCTCAGAGAGGAAAAGTGATTTGTTCAAGATCACACAGTAAATCAGTCAGTAGCACATTCAGTCAGGCCAGGTCTAATGAAGATTCTCACAACATGACGTCAACCTCACAGCCTTCCCTGGCAGCAGCCTTGGGGTGGATAGGGGCAGTAACCAACACATTAGCCCTAGAGGATATGACTGTGAAAGTGGTGCTACTACCTGGGTGCTCATGATGACTGCAGAGGGGAGTCCCCCTACCCCCCACCCACTCCCCCATGGGTAGTTGCTTGCTGTACCTAGGACTGAACTGTGCAAGGCCACTGTCTGGCCTGGCATTCACACTTTCTGCACTCAAGGTCCTTAGTCCACTAAAGAGGTTTCTACCCAATCAAATACATTTTCAACTTGGAACACAAGCTTCAACCTACATAGTGACAGCTAGAGAAATGGTGGTATCTTCCAGGCCAGGGAGGGATTTTGGCTGCTACAGTAGGAAAGTGGTAGCTGCAGTTTGTGTTTGGGGCAAAGTACATTGAGGAATTCTTACAGATCACGCTCCACTGCCAGAGAATTACACAATGTTGCTCTCTTCACAGGCCTAAGTCATTGGACACAAAGGTAAAGGGAAAAAGTTGCAGCAGTGGGTATTTGCAGCCCTTAGACAGGATGGCTCTGGTCTCTGCTTCTCTGGACAGGCTCTGATGTGAAATAATGGGAGTTTTAAGTCAGTTCTTGCTCCACTCAAGCCAAGTCTAGTGTTACCAGACATCTGATGTAGCAGTTAGGTGTAAAGACTCTCTAAATTTAGACAGCTTTGGTTCAAATTCTGGCTCTATCACTTATTATCTGTATGCCTTGGGAAAGTTATTGAACCTTTCTATACCTCAGTTGTTCTATATGTAAAATGGGCATAATAACCTTTATCATAGGGTAGTTGTGAGGATTAAATGAGATGATACATGTAAAACACATAGCTCAGTGTCTAAGGCTATAGTAAGCTAACTCTTTGTAAAATTTAGCTATTATCACTACTTCCTCAGCTCTTGGACCCAACTCAGAGTCTTGGGGGCAAGGACCCAGCCAGGTTACAACCTATTCAGGATGCAGATGCCACAGAAACAGTTCCTGAGAGGGAGGAGAAGACAAAAATAAGAAAATTATTATTTATCTTTTATCCCTGCTCTATGGCAGATATTTTATTCTCACATCAAAGTTATATCACTGAATTCTCAAAACAGCTCTGTAAGCTATGTATTATATTGCCTTTTTTTCATATGAGGAAACTGTGGCTTAGAAAAGTTTAAGAATCTGCAAAAGTTTACCTAGAATCAGGAGTCAAACCCACACATCTGCTCGCCAAGTCCCATGCATGTTATTTCTACTTATAGCCAGGTGGAGCTGATGGGGAACTCAGATGACAGAGTTACCATTGGAAATATGAAAGCAATGAATTAGAGGTGGTGCCATTTTGGCTGTGCCTCAAAAACACTGGGAAATCCTCAAAGCAAAAGGAAAGTTATGAGAATCACTTGCATCCTGTTCTAGCATCTCAACTATTCTGGCCTTCTTCCAATGGCATCTGATGACCATGCCCAGTTCCTTCTTCTCTGTTTTCTGTGTACTCAGGATGGAAGACACTGGAACAATCTATCATTTATGACACCCCTGAAGAACACTTGTGTGCAGTGGGCTCAGGACATTCTTAAGTGTTAGAACAGATTCCTCTGAAACTTCACTGGGCAACTGACTACCACACAAAACCCCAGGTAAAGGGCATTGGAGTAAAGTCAGAAAAAATGTTGGAGGATATGATATAAAACCACCAGAGCTAAGGTTGTGGCAGAGTAAGTCCATAGTTCCCTTTATCTCTTGACCATTCTACCCTGAAGCGCTACTTCTGGGCAGGAGAAAACCCAGGATTGGCTATGCAAATTTACCTGTAATCTGAAATATGTATTCTGCTTCCAGTGGTGAGGAAATAGTGTCAAGATAAATAGACCCATTACTCTTTCTTTGTAGGTCAGTGTCAGCTCATGGGCTGGGAGAGGAAATTGTGAACTGAGCTGGTAGAGGCAACTGTGAACTGGGAAGCAGTAGTCTAGCTTGGGAAAGGGAAGACTGAGACATGGATAATGAGGAAGTTGTGATTCAAACAGGAAGACTTTGGCCAGCTCACCAAGGAGTTAGGTTATACTTATAATAGGCACCAACACCAACACATACATATAACAGCACGCTGGGAAAACAGGAAGGAATAACATTGGGCAAGCAAAGAGAGAATTTCAGCTGGCTGATAAAATAGAACAAATTTCCTACATCAAGCATGGCACTAAGTAGACTTTTGGGAGATGATTAGGTGTGAGTGGAGAGTGTTTATGGTCTTCAGAGGTGTGAAAATTCAGAATAAGAAAAGGATGGCATTAAGCTCAAGCTACAACTCTTTCACCAGCTCCCAAGTCCCAAGTGCCTTAGAGTGCCCAGCTTGTTGGCATTCAGCAAAGGATATTTATTATTATGCTCATAGGATGAGACAGGCAGGAGTCATGAATCTTGGCAGGAAAACAAGGCCAAAAGATTTGCTTTGACTAAAAGTCGTATAACTTGAAAGGTTTATTGCTGAACTGATTATGTAACATAGCTTCCAAAGAGCAGTATTTAAGATAAAGATTTGAAGCCCTCAGGCAGGTTTGGAAAGAGAGTTGGGGAAAGGACTGAATGCATTAATAGGCCATTTAAGAACTGCCTTCCTTTTAAACCTAGTTTCAGACTACAAAGCGGGAAGGCAGTGGGACATAGTAAAGGACACTAATTTGGGGTCAGAAGACCTGGGATCAGTCAGTGATACACTGTCTCCGCAGGCAAGTCCTTTCCCTTCTCTGTATATATGTATCACATATATACTGCGTGGAGAAGAGGGAGCAGGAGTTAGATTTGAGAATCATTTAAGGGCCGTTTTAGATCTGACATCTTAGGTTTTAGAATAACCCTACTTTCCACACCCAGGTGTTTGACTCCCTACAACCTCCAGAACTCACCAAAGGACCTAAATGCATCAATCCTCCAGGTGGGCATTCCTCCCTTGGTCTCTTCTCTCTTGGTCATATTCAGTTTTTCTTGGCCTAACCCAGTAGTTTTCCACTCTGGCAGTCCATTAGACTCACACAGGAAACTTTAAAAAGGCCAAGGCTCAGGCCCCATTCCAGAGATTCTGTCTTAAAAGCTCCCCTGATGATTTCCATGTGCAGCCAGGGTAAAGAACCACTGGCTGGTGGGCCCGGAAAGGGCGCGATGCGGTGACCCGGGAAGCGGCGGCGAGGGGGTGGGCTCGTGCCCGGGAGTCCATGTGGGCGCCGGCGCGGCACGGAGCAGCGCCGTGTCGCCATGGCGGAGTTGCAGCAGCTCCGGGTGCAGGAGGCGGTGGACTCTATGGTGAAGAGTCTAGAGAGAGAGAACATCCGGAAGATGCAGGGCCTCATGTTCCGGTGCAGCGCCGGCTGTTGTGAGGACAGCCAGGCGTCCATGCAGCAAGTGCACCAGTGCATTGAGCACTGCCATGCACCTCTGGCTCAAGCCTAGGCCCTGGTGACCAGCGAGTTGGAGAAGTTCCAGGACCGCCTGGCCCGGTTGCACTATGCATTGCAACGACAAAGCCAAAGATTCAATTGATGTGGGGAGTAAAGAGCTTCAGGTGAAGCGGCAGCTGGAGCGTTGCGTGACCACGTGTGTGGATGACCACATGAACCTCATCCCAACCATGACCAAGAAGATGAAGGAGTCTCTCTCATCCATTGGGAAATAGATGTCTGCTATTGGCCATCGGGGCTGAAGGCAGGAGTCTATTTAAAAAGAGAAATGGGGATTTGGGTTTTCTAAGGAAAGTTTATGAATGAGGAAATTAAGGACGGCAGCAAGTTTAAGGCCTACATCACTTGCCTCTGGACACTGGTTCCTTTGTGTTTGAAACCTAGAAAGTGAAAAAACCTGGTGCTAAAATTGGGGTCAGAGATAGCACAGGAGAGTTTTTGTGAGCCTGAATTTCACGTGGCAAGTGCTTATCCTGGCAACAGGGAGTCTCCCTTGTACCAAACCAGAGCCCTCCAAGGTACCAGATTCTCTTAGTACACAGATACCAACAGGCTGACAGGTTCATCTGACCTGCTTATGAGCTGGTGGAGTGTGAGGAGAGGTGTTTCTGTTTGTTGCCAACCTCCTGTTTACCAGAAGGATCACTACAACATTTCCCACAAACTGGAAATAAAACAAAATCCATGAGGTCACTAATTTAGAAGGGGAAAGGGGGCTTCTGGGGATTTGTTTTGCATGGTTTTGCTTTATATACAAGGGCATGAAGCTACTTTAAGATGTAGAGTTGGGAGAGGTAGTTTCGATAAAAACTTTGAAAGGATCCTTGCGGATATTCATTTCTGGCCGTCAGGATGTGGATGCGCATTTCTTTAAATTCTCACACATGACATCTTTCAGCCTGGAGACCCTGCAAAAATATAAGAAGCGCTATCACACTGGTAGGGGAAGCAAACCTTCCCTCTGACTGGCAGCCATGATGAGCCCTGAGGCTGTCAGCAGCAGAGTCAGCCGAGTGACAAGACAATCTTGCAGTGACACTCACCCCTGAAGGGAAAGGGGATTTTGATTGTGCTATACGCTAGTATTCAAGAATGAACAGTGAAAGAGGAATTGTTAGCTGCTTAATTAAGAGAGTTATGAAGTACTGGCTTTGGAAAAATCTGGTTTTCATAAAACAAAATAGAATGAAAGCCTAAACCCAGTATTGCTTACTTTGCCCCCTGTGAAAACAGAGCTCTGTTGAAACAATCCATTGGCAACACAAAGGTCAAAGAAGAAAAAGTAAGCAACTCAGGGGCAAGCTGTGACTCCTTTAGAGCAAAAAACGGGACAGCCCTCCGGTACCAAATACTACTTGTGCGACATGCATTGTTCTTGCCCCAGTTCTGGCACCTTATCATTTTATTAAGGACCTTGTGTTTTTACCAACTTATTACTTGAAATGATAATATAGCCTGTCTGTTTGCTGTTTCAAGACTATGATATATTTTCCTAGTGGTTTGGTTTTAAAAATACATGACTTAATTTTTCTTCCCCCCCAAAAAAAAAGAACCACTGGCTTAGACAAACTCTCTAGTGGACTTGACATAAATAGCCCTAACTTCTTCAATCTTGGTTTGTTGCCTCATTTGTTATTGTCTTCACATTTGTTCTGTGGCCCTTTGATCATTCACAAACCATACACTTTTAATGTGTTTTCTACCCATGGGCTTATTATTTTAACAGTGATTAGTTCTTGAAACTAGGTCTCCTAATCACTCCAAATGGGCTCAGATCCATTTTTAGGACTCTTATCTCTAGGCACTTAGGTAGTTAATGTTAAATTAGTTGGTGTTTGTTGATTCATAGCTTTATAATGATAATAAAATACCTCATTCAAGCATAACATATTAATTCAGATTTTGTGTTATTTGGTGAAGGGTTGAACTTATATTCATCTCCAATTATCTAAATCTATTCAATTATTAATTAATTATTTCTTTTAAACATCTTTGTAGAAACATAATTTACATACCATACAATTCATCCATTTAAAATATACAATTCAATGTTTTTGAATATATTCACAGATATATACAACCATCACCACAGTCAATTTTAGAACATTTTCATAATCTCACGAAGAAATCCTGCACTCTTTAACAGTTGCCCACCTAGCATCTACACCCACAGCCTACATCCCTAAGCAACCACTAATCTATTTTCTGTCTCTATAGATTTCCCTATTTTAGAGTTTCATATGAATGAAATTATATAGTATGAGCTCTTCTGTGACTGCTCTCACTTAACATGTTTTTAAGATTTATCTATGTTATAGCATGTATTAGTACTTCATTCCTTTTTATGACTGAATAATATTCCATTGTACAGATATGCCACATTTTCTTTATTCATTAGTTGATTGTCATTTGGGTTGTTTCCACCTGTTGCCTATTATGAATAATTTTGCTATTAACAAATTTCTGTCTGGACATATATTTTTATTTCTTTTGGTTATAGATCTAGGAGTGGAATTAATGAGTCATGTGGTATCTCTATGTTTAACCATTTGAAGAGCTGCCAGACTATTTTCCAAAGTGGCTGTACTATTTATATTTCCACCAACAGTGTATGAGAGTTCCAATTTCTCCACAACCTAGCCAACATTTCTTATTTCTGAGTTTTTGATTATTCTATTCATTCTAGTGGGTGTGAGTGGTATCTTGTTACAGTTTAATTTGTATTTACCAGGTGACTAATGATGTTGTACATCTATTAGTGTATTTATTGGCCACTGATATATCTTTGGAGAAATGTATATTCAGATCTTTCACCCATTTTTTAATTTGGTTATTTATCTTTCTATTACTGAGTTGTAAGAGTTCCTTATTGTCTTTGTAAACACGTGACAATTAGCTTTTTTTATTGTAATGTAAGTGCCTGACATTAAGCTTTTGATTGTCTAGGCATCCACTTCAAAGACACCCATCTTGAATAAACACATTGTCTACACAACTTGTTGAAAATCAGTTCCACCTTACCCAAGACATTCCCCCCATTTTAGAATTCTCTAGTTGACCTAGATAACTGACTGACTGTCTGCTTGCTTTTCTACTGTCATGCTTTAATTCCCACTCTAATGTTTTAAATGCACCAAGAGTGAACCTGTAAAACCCTACTCACCCCACTCTTGACCCTAATAAAGGCAGAATACCAGGTTTCTCTCTCTCTCCCCATGACCATGCTGTGTGGCCCTATGTGTGCTGTGTACCTTGCAGAACCTGTGAGTAATAAACCTCATTTTTTTTCAAAGTTTCCTGATGGTTGGTGCCGAGGTGTGTTTAGCAGTCATAAGAACCACAAGGGCAGGTCCAGCCACAACATTGGTTTTGATCTGAGAAATGTCTGTGGGGTCTTGCCCACAAGTAGTATGGACCCAGGTGAGTGCCCCCAGGCATTTCTAGCAGGTAGCATCACTATCAATAGGCTGAAATCAACTTAAAATATTTATATATTATAGACACAAGTCCCTTATCAGATATATGGTTTAAAAATATTTTCTTCCATTCTTTGGGTTGTCTTTTCATTTTATTGATGGTGTATTTTGAAACACAAAAGTTTTAAATTTTGATACAATTCAATTATCTCTGATAACCTATATGGGAAAAGAATCCAAAAAGAATGAATATATGTACATGTATAACTGAATCTCTTTGCTGTATAACTGAATCTCTTTGCTGCATACCTGAAACTAACACAACATTTTTAATCAACAGTACGCCAATAAAAAATTCAATTAATCTATTTTTTTCTTTTGTGACTAGTGCTTTGGTATCATCATGCTTTGGTGTCATATCCAAGAACCCTTTGCCAAATCCAAAGTCATGAAGATTTACCCCTATTTTTTTTTCTTCTAAGAGTCTTATAGGTTTTGCATTTACATTTAGGTCTTTGATCCATTTTGAGTTCCAATGTCATCTGTTTACATGTGGCTGCCCATTTTTCCCACCACCATTTGCTGAAAAGATTCTTGCCCGTCTTGGCACCCTTGTTGAAAATCAGTTGACCATAAATGTATCCATTTATTTCTGGACTCTCAATTCTATTCCATCCATCAATATGTCTATCTGTTTGTCACTTCCACACTGTCTTGATTACAATTGCCTTGTAGTAAGTTGTGAAATCAGGACGTGTGATTACTTTTACTTCATTCTCATTTTCAAGACTATTTTGGCTATTTCGAGTTCCTGCAATTCCATATGAATTTTAGAATCACCTTGTCGATTTATACAAATAACTCAGCTATGAATCTGGTAAAGATTGTGTTGAAACTGTAGATTAGTTTAGGAAATATTGCCATCTTAACAATGTTAAGTCTTCTGTTCCATGCACACACATTGTTTTTTCCATTTATTTGATATTATTTAATTTCTTTCAAGAACGTTTTGTAGTTTTCAGAGTAATGCTCTGAAATTAATAAATCTTAAATTTTAAATTTATTCCTAAGTATTTTATTCTTTTTGACACCATTGTGAGTATTTAATTTTTTATTTTTCTTTTATGTTTGGATGTTTTATTGCAATATAAATATAAGCAAATTTTGTTTATTGATCTTGTATCCTAAAACTTTCTGAACTTGTTTATTAGCTCTAATATTGTTTTTAGTTGATTCCTTAAATTTTTCTATATATACAATCATGTTTCTGAAAATATAGTTTAATTCTTCCTTTCCAATTTGTATGTTTTATTCCTTCCTTTTGCCTAATTTGCCTGGCTAGAACTCCCAGTACAATGTTGAATAGAAGTAGCAAGAGTAAATATTCTTACCTTAAGGAAAAAAGCATCCAGTTTATTTTATCATTAAGTATAATGTTACTTGTGGGCTTTTGTAGATGTTCTTTACAAGCTTGTGGAAGCTCTCTTCTACTCCTACTTTGATGAGTGTTTTTATCATAAAAGGTTGTTGGATTTTGTCAAATGCATTAATGTGTCTATTGAGATTATCATTTTATTTAAATATTTATTTATTATTAATTAATTTATTTAGTTTGGCTGTGCTGGGTCTCAGTTGCAGCATGCGGGATCTTTGTTGTGGCATGTTTAGTTGCAGCATGTGGACTCCTACTAGTGGCATGCATGGGGGATCTAGCTCCACGACAAGGGATGGAACCCAGTCCCTCTGCATTGGGAGTGTGGAGTCTTACGCACTGGACCACAAGGGAAGTCCCGAGATTATCATTAGATTTTTCGTTTTTGTTCTACTGATATGATAATTGCTTTAATTTATTTTCAGATGTTAAAGTAAACTTGCATCCTGGGATAAATCCCATTTGATCATGGTGTATAATTCCCTTCTTATGTTGCTAGATTCAACTGGATAGTACTTTGTTGAGGATTTTTGAATCTATCTTTATAAGAGATACTGGCTAATAGTTTTCTTTTGTTGTGATGTCTTTGTCTGCTTTTGGCATGAGAGTAATACTAGCCTCATAAAATGAGTTGAGAAGTAACCTTTCATCTGAAATTTCTTGGAAGAACTTGTAAATATTGATATTAATTCTTCATTGAATAAATATGGAATAATTCAGAGGTGAAAACATCTGGGCCATACCTTTTCTTTGTGGGTAATTTTAAAATTACTGATTTAATATACTCACTCATATAGGTCTATTCAGATTGTTTACATTTCCTTTTTTTATTTTCTTTTTTATTTTTTTTGCTTTATAACAAATTTAATCAGTCATACATATACATATGTTCCCACATCCCCTCCCTTTTGTGTCTCCCTCCCACCCTCCCTATCCCACCGCTCCAGGCGGTCACAAAGCACCGAGCTGACCTCCCTGTGCTATGTGGCTGCCTCCCACTAGCTATCCACCTCATGTTTGGTAGTGTATATATGTCCATGCCGCTCTTTTGCTTTGTCACAGCTTACCCTTCCCCCTCCCCATATCCTCAAGTCCATTCTCTAGTAGGTCTGTGTCTTTATTCCTGTCTTACCCCTATGTCCTTCATGACATTTTTTTCCTTAAATTCCATATATATGTGTCAGCATACAGTATTTGTCTTTCTCTTTCTGACTTACTTCACTCTGTATGACAAACTCTAGGTCCATCCACCTCATTACAAATAGCTCAATTTCGTTTCTTTTTATGGCTGAGTAATATTTCATTGTATATATGTGCCACATCTTCTTTATCCATTCATCCGATGATGGACACTTAGGTTGTTTCCATCTCTGGGCTATTGTAAATAGGGCTGCTATGAACATTTTGGTAGATGACTCTTTTTGAATTATGGTTTTCTCAGGGTATATGCCCAGTAGTGGGATTGCTGGGTCATATGGTAGTTCTTGTTTACATTTTCTTGAGTCAGTTTTAGTAGTTGTGTCTTTCTAGGAATTTCTGCATTTCATATAAGTTATATGATTTGTTGGCAGATATTTGTTCATATTATTCCTTTAAAATCCTTTTTATTTCTATAACATTGGTAGTAATTTCCCTCCTTCTTTTCTGATTGCAGCCATTTGAATGTTCTTTTTTCCTTGATCAGACTAACTAAAGGTTTGTCAATTTTATTGGTAAAACGTTTTGTCAGTTTTTTAAAACCCAGAGATAAACCCACACACATATGATCACCTTATTTTTGATAAAGGAGGCAAGAATATACAGTGGAGAAAAGACAGCCACTTCAATAAGTGGTGCTGGGAAAACTGGACAGTTACATGTAAAAGAATGAAATTAGAACACTCCCTAACACCATACACAAAAATAAATTCAAAATGGATTAAAGATCTAAATGTAAGTCCAGACACCATCAAACTCCTAGAGGAAAACATAGGCAGAAAACTCAATGACATAAATCACAGCAAGATCCTTTTGGACCCACCTCCAAGAGAAATGGAAGTAAGTAAATAAATAAATGGGACCTAATGAAACTTCAGAGCTTTTGCACAGCAAAGAAACCATAAAGAAGATGAAAATACAACCCTCAGAATGGGAGAAAATATTTGCAAATGAAGCAACTGACAAAGGATTAATCTCCAAAATTTACAAGCAGCTCATGCAGCTCAGTAACAAAATAAACAAACAACCCAATCCAAAAATGGGCAGAAGACATAAATAGACAATTCTCCAAAGAATATATACAGATTTCCAATAGACACATGAAAGAATGCTCAACATCATAATGATTAGAGAAATGCAAATCAAAACTACAATGAGATATCATCTCATGCCAGCAGAATGGCCATAATCAAAAAATCTACAAACAATAAATGCTGGAGAGGGTGTGGAGAAAAGGGAACCCTCTTGCACTGTTGGTGGGAAAGTAAATTGATAGAGCCACTATGGAGAACAGTATGGACGTTCCTTAAAAAACTAAAAATGGAACTACCGTACGACCCAGCAATACCACTACTGGGCATGTACCCTGAGAAAACCATAATTCAAAAAGAATCATGTACCAAAATTTTCATTGCATCTCTATTTACAATAGCCAGGACATGGAAGCAACCAAAGTGTCCATCAACAGATAAATGAATAAAGAAGAAGTGGTACATATATACAATGGAATATTACTCAGCCATAAAAAGGAACGAAACTGAGTTATTTGTAGTGAAGTGGATGGACCTAGAGTCTGTCATACAGAGTGAAGTAAGTCAGAAAGAGAAAAACAAATACCGTATGCTAACACATATATATGGAACCTAAAAAAAAGAAAAGGTCATGAAAAACCTAGGGGTAAGACTGGAATAAAGATGCAGACCTACTAGAGAATGTACTTGAGGATTCAGGGCGGGGGGAAGGGTAAGCTGTGACAAAGTGAGAGAGTGTCATGGGCATATATACACTACCAAACGTAAAATAGATAGCTAGTGGGAAGCAGCCACATAGCACAGGGAGATCAGCTCCGTGCTTTGTGACCACGTAGAGGGGTGGGATAGGGAGGGTGGGAAGGAGGGAGATTCAAGAGGGAAGAGGTATGGGGACATATGTATATGTATAACTGATTCACTTTGTTATAAAGCAGAAACTAACACTCCATTTTAAAGCAATTATACTCCAATAAAGATGTTAAAAAAAGCACCTTTTGGTTTCATTGATTTTGTCTATTGTTTTTTCCATTTTCTATCTTATCAATTTCCACTTAAATCATTGTTATTTCATTCCTTCTGCTTGCTTTAGGTTTAGTTTGCTGTTATTTTTCCAATGACTTAAGGTGGAAGGTTAGCTTATTAATTTGGGGTTTTTCTTCTTTCTTAATATAGGCAGTTACAGATATAATTTTCCCTCTCAGCACCGCATTAACTATATCCCGTAACTTTTGGTATGTAGTGCTCTCTTCTTCATTCATCTCAAAGTATTTTCTCATTTCCTTTTTGATTTCTTCTTTAACCCATTTGTTGTTTAGGTGTTTGTTATTTAATTTCCTAAACATTTGTGAATTTCCCCAGTTTTTCCCAATTATTGACTTCTAATTTCTTTCCATTTGGATCAGAGAAGATACTTTGTATTATGTTATGTTTTCAAATTTATTGAGGGCTTATTGTCTAGCGTATGCTCTATTTCTGAGAGTGTTTCATGTGCACTTAAAAATAATGTGTACTCTGTTGTTGTTGGCCTCCTGGGTGGCGTATTCTGGAGATGTGTTAGGTCTAATTGCTTTATAGTTTTATTCAAGTATTCTATTTTCTTGTTGACCTTGTCTAGCTGTTTTATAATTTATTGAAAGTAGAGTACTGAAGTTTCCAAATATTATATTTAGATTGTCTATTCCTCTCTTCATTTCTGTCAATTATCATTTCATGTATTTTGGTGTGCTCTTATTTAGTGCATATATGTTTATAATTGTATATATTCCTGATAGGTTGACACTCTTATCATTATAAAATAGCTTAATTTATCTCTAGTAACATTTTTTATATTTTATTTCATCTGACATTAACATAGTCTCTCCAACTTTTCCATGGTTGCTGTTTGCATAGTATATATATTCCTATTCTTTTAATTTCAATTTGTTTGCCTTTGAATCTAAAGTATTTGTTCTGTATACAATACATAGTTGAAACTTTTTTTTCCAGTCTGACAGTCTTTATCTTTTGTTTGGATTGTTTAATACATTCATATTTATTTTTAATATATTTGGAATTGTGTGTGACATTTTACTTTTTGTTGTCTATATGTATTTTTTGTTCCTTTATTCCTTCCTTACTGCTCTGTTTTGCATTGAATAATATTTTCTAAAGTAGCATGTTAATTACATTAATAATTCTCACTATATTTTCAAGTTTACTTTTAGTTATTGCCCTAGGGTTTATCATATACATCTTAACTTATCAGAATCACCTTCAGATTTATACTTGTGTAATTCTAGTAATACATATATAGAAATGTAATTCCTGCACTGCTCTATTCTTTCTTAAACAGTTTTGGGGTATTGTTATAATTATTACATCTATTAATGTAACAAGCCCAACAGTACATTCTTATAATTATTATTTTATTATATCTGTTGTCATTTTTTTTAGCCCACTACAGCTTTTCTTCCATATACTTCCTTTATTCTATTATTGGCAAATGCATTACCCATACATTACTTTTCTATAGTTATAGGTCCAAGAATGCGTTCTATACATATTTTATACAATTACTTTTTAAAATCAGTCAAGAGAGAAAAAAGAGAAAAGAATATGCATTTGTAGTGTTTTTTATGATTATATAATTATTTTTACTGTTATTATTATTTTTTTTTCAGCACACGGGCCTCTCACTGTTCTGGCTTCTCCCATTGTGGAGTACAGGCTCCAGATGTGC
Organism: Hyperoodon ampullatus; assembly: GCF_949752795.1. NCBI lineage: Eukaryota > Metazoa > Chordata > Mammalia > Artiodactyla > Ziphiidae > Hyperoodon > Hyperoodon ampullatus. Next base: position 55,637,439 of record NC_136913.1, read on the forward strand.
AGGCTCAGCAGCCATGGCTCACGAGCCCAGCTGCTCTGCAGCATGTGGGATCCTCCCGGACTGGGGCACGAACTCATGTCCCCTGCATTGGCAGGCGGACTCTCAACCACTGTGCCACCGGGGAAGCCCTACTGTTAATTTTTATTCATATGGATTCAAATTACCATCTAGGGTCACTAGTTTTCAGCCTTAGGAGCATTCTTTAGTATTTCATGTAAGGCAGGTATGCAAGCAACAAATTATCTCAATTTTTGTTTATCTGTGAAAGTCTTAATTTTGCCTTAATTTTTGAACAATAGTTTTGCTGGTTATAGGATTTTTGGTTGATAGTTTACTTCTTTAAACACTGCTCAAAGGATATGTTATCTCACTGTCTTCTGGCCTTCACTGTTTCTGCTGAGAGCTCAACTGCTAATCTTATTGGGTCTCCCTTGTAAGTGAGATGACATTTTGCTCTTGCTGCTTTCAAGATTATCTCCTCAGCATTTTATTACTTTATGCTTTTTTGTGGGTCTCTTTGCATTTATCTTATTTGGAGTTTGTAGAGCTTCCTGAATATGTAGGTTACTGTTTTTCAATAAATTTGAGATTACAGCTATTATTTATTTTATATTGGCATACAGTTGATTTACAATATTGTATTAGTTTCAGGTGCACAGCAAAGTGATTCAGTTATAAATATATATTTTTTTCAGATTATTTTATTATAGGTTATTACAATATATTTAATATAGATCCCTGATATATAGTAAATCCTTGTTGTTTATCTATTTTTATATATAGTAGTGTGTATCTGTTAATCCCATACTTCTAATTTATCCCTCCCCAACCTTTCCCCTTTGGTAAACATGTTTGTTTTCTATGTTTGTTTTTATTGTGTAAACAAATTCATTTGCATTATTATTTTTAATATTTGTCTTTGTCTGACTTACTTCACTTAGTGTGAGATTCTATATGTCCATCCATGTTGCTACAAATGGCAATATTTCATTCTTATTTAAGGCTGAGTAATATTCCATTGTATATGCATATGGTGTATATGTATACCATATCTTCTTTATCCATTCATCTCTTGATGAACATGAAGGTTGCTTCCATGTCATGACTATTGTAAATAATGCTGATATGAATATTGGTGTGCATCTATCTTTTCAAATCAGAGTTTTCATCTTTTCTACATATATGCTCAGGAATGGGATTGATGGATCATAAGGTAGCTTTATTTTTAGTTTTTTAAAGAACCTCCATACTTTCTTCCATAGTGGCTGCACTAATTTACATTGCCACAAACAGTGTACAAGGGGTCCCTTTTCTCCACACCCTCTCCAGCATTTATTATTTGTAGACATTTTGAAGATAACCATTCTGACTGGTGTGAAGTGATACCTCACTGTAGTTTTGATTTGCATTTCTCTAATAATTAGCAATGTTGAGCATCTCTCCTTGTGCCTGTTGGTCATCTGTATGTCTTCTTTGGAGAAATGTCTATTTTGGATTTCTGCCCATTTTTCAATTGAGTAATTTATTTATTAATTTTTTGATATTGAGTTGTATGAACTGTTTGTATATTTTGTATATTAATCACTTGTCAGTTGTATCCTTGGCAAATATTTTCTCCCAGTACATATCTTGTCTTTTCATTTTGTTTATGGCTTCCTTTGCTGTGCAAAAGCTTTTAGGTTTGACTGTGTCCCATTTGTTTATTTTTGCTTTTTTTTCTTTTGCCTTAGGAGACTGATCTAAAAAATATTGCTTCCATTTATATCAGAGAAAGTTTTGCCTATGTTCTCTTCTAGGAGTTTTATAATGTCATCTCATATTTAGATCTATAAACTATTTTGAGTTTATTTTTGTATATGGTGAGGGAGTGTTCTGATTTCATTGATTTACATGTGGCTGTCCAGGTTTCCCAACACCCCTTGTTGAAGAGACTGTATTTTCTCCATTTTATATTCTTGCCTCCTTTGTCTAAGATTAATTGACTGTAGGTGTATGGGTTTATTTATGGCCTCTCTATTCTTTTCCATTGGTCTATATTTCTGTTTTTGAGACAATACCATGCTGCTTCTATTACTGTATCTTTGTAGTATTGTAAGAAGTCTGGGATGTTTATGCCTCTAGGATTTTTTTTCTTTTTTCCTCAAAATGCCTTTGGAAATTCTGTGTATTTTGTGGTTCCATATAAGTTTTAGTATTATTTGTTCTAGTTCTGTGAAAAATGTCATGGGTAATTTGATAAGGATTGCATTTAACCTGCAGATTGCTTTGTGTCATATGACCATTTTAACAATATCAATTCTTCCCATCCAAGGACATGGGATATCTTTCCATTTCTTTGAATCATCCTCAATTTCCTTTATCAATATTTTATAGTTCTCAGGGTATAAGTCTTTCACATCCTTGGTTTGGTTTATTCCTAGCTATTTTATTTTTTTGACATAATTTTATATGGGATTGATTTTTAAAATTTTTTTTCTCTTTCTGATATTTCATTGTTAGTGTAAAAAATACAACAGATTTCTGTAAATTAATTTTGTACCCTGCTACCTTTCTGAAGTCATTTATTAGTTCTAATAGTTTTTGTGTGGAATCCTAGGGTCTTCTATATAGAGTATCATGTCATTTGCATATAATGATTGTTTTACCTCTTCCTTTCTGATTTGGATACCTTTTATTCCTTTTTCTTGTCTGATTGTTATTGCTAGAACTTCTAATACTATGTTGAAAGAAGTGGTGAGAGTGGACACCCTTGTCTTGTTCCAGAATTTAGCAGGAAGACTTTCAGCTTTTCACTGTTGAGTATTTTATTGGCTGTGGGTTTGTCATAAATGACTTTTGTTGTGTTGAGATACGTTCCTTCTATACCCACTTTGGTGAGAGTTATTATCATGAATGGATATTGAATTTTATCAAACACTTTTTCTGCATCTATTGAGATGGTCATGTGTTTTTTGTCTTTACTTTTGTTAATGTGAAATATCACATTGTTTGATTTGCATATGTTGAACCATCCTCATGACCCTGGAATGAATCCAACTTGATCATGGTGTATGATTTCTTTTTATGTATTGTTGGATTTGGTTTGCTAATATTTTGTCAATAATTTTTGCATCTATATTCATGAAAGTTATTGACCTGTAATCTTTTTTTTTTTTTGTCTTTGTCTGGTTTTGTTATCAGGGTTATGGTGGCTTCATAGAATTACTTTAGGAGTGTTCCCTCCTCTTCAATATTGTGGAATGCTTTGAGAAGAATAGGTATAAGTTCTTCATTATATGTTTGGTAGAATTCCCCAGTGAAGTCATTTGGTCCTGGACTTTTTTTTTGCAGGGATTTTTTTTTTATTATTATTACAGACTTTGTTTCACTTCTACTGATCACTCTGTTCAAATTATCTGTTTTTCCTTGACTCAATTTTGGCAGGTTGTATGTTTCTAGAAATGTGTCCATTTCCTCTACGTTTTCCAATTTGTTAACTGTTTATAGTATTTTCTTATAATTTTTTTTGTATTTCTGTGGTATCACTTGTTATTTCTTCCCTTTAATTTCTTATTTTGTTTATATGGTTCCTCTCTCTTTTCTTCTTGATGAGCCTGGCTAGAGGTTTGTTGACTTTATCCTTAAAAAAAAACCGCAACTATTTTTTAATTGATGTTTTCTATGTTTTTAATCTCATTTTTATTTATCTTCTCTCTGATCTTTATTATTTTTTTCCTTCTGCTGACATAGGTTTTTGTTTGTTCTTCTTTTTCCTAAGTCTTATAGGTGGTAGGGTAGGTTGTTTATTTGAGATTTTTCTTGTTTCTTGAGGAAGGCCTCTACCACTACAATTATTATTTTTTAATATGTTTTCTTTTCCTTCCTATCTTTTATCTCATTCTTGTACGCCCATTACACATACGTTGGTGTCTGTAATGGTGTCGCACATTTATCTGAGGCTTTGTTAAGTTTTTTCTTCATTGTTTTTATCTTTATTATTTGGATCATGTAATCTCTATTGATATATCTTCAAGTTTCCTGATTCCTTCTTCTGCTAGTTCAAATCTACTCCATTGGACTAGTTTTTGTTGTTGTTGTTGTTATTGTTGCAGTTATTTTAGTTTTCACTCCAGAATTTCCACTGCGTTCTTCTTCAAAATTTCACTTAATGATATTCTCTATTTTATGCAACATTGTCATGTGACCTTTCTTAACTTCTTTAATGACACTTTTTTTTTTAGTTCTGTGAATATATTTATAATGCCCGCTTTAAAATATTTTCACGTTAAATCCAACATTGGATTTCTTATCCAGGTAGTTTTTGTTGCCTGCTTTTTACTGGAGTGTAGCACATACTTTCTGTTTCTCTTCATACTTTATAATTTTTGTTCAGAAATTGGACATTTTAAACAATATATTGTATCACCTCTGGGCACTGCTCCTCCTTCTGGGATTTGTTTTTGTTATCTTCTTGCTTATTAGTTCAGTAACTGAGTTATTTCAGTGAGCTCTATTTCTCCCCACAGTATTAAGTCTCTGATGTTGCTCCTCAGAGTTACACAGCTTTGAATATGTGCACTGTCAGTCTGGGATGACAGTGGTACTTGTAGTGTTCTTTTCTACTCTTACGCTGACCACCTCCTGCAGTTATGCTCCACTAGTTGTTGGATGATTGCCCTATTGTTTCTGACAATATCTTGGGGCATAAATTTTTCTACAAACTAAACAATTCAAATTGTACCTCATTTGTTGGAATTGTTTTCTGAGGCCAGAGTATGATGCTTGTCTTGATCTCGGCAGGATTTCTCCCACCTGCTTTATTCCCTGGTTCTCTACCATAAGCTATCTGACCTACATTCTAGTCTGTATCTTAATTATGTCCATGAATCCTCTTAATTGCCTTTCACCACAATCTCCATTCTTCTTGAACGTGCCCTCAGATTTAAAGTTTTCCATGTTTTGGAACAGTATGGAGGTTCCTTAAAAAACTGAAAACAGGGCTACCATATGATCTGGAAATCTCACTCTTGGGCATATATCTAGATAACACCATAATTTGAAAGGATACATGCACCACAATGTTCATTGCAACACTATTTACAATAGCCAGGACATGGAAGCAACCTAAATGTCCATCAACAGATAAATGGATAAAGAAGATGTGGCATATATATACACAATGGAATATTACTCAGCCATAAAAAGAAACAAAATTGGGTCATTTGTACAGACGTGGATGGACCTAGAGACTGTCATACAGAGTGAAGTAAGTCAGAAAGAGAAAAACAAATATCGTATATTAATGCATATATGTGGGATCTAGAAAAATGGTACAGATGAATGATCATGAAAAACCTAGGGGCAGGACAGGAATAAAGACACAGACCTACTAAAGAATGGACTTGAGGTCATGGGGCGGGGGAAGGATAAACTGGTATAAAGTGAAAGAGTGGCATGGACATATATACACTACCAAATATAAAATAGATAGCTAGTGGGAAGCAGCCACAAAGCACAGGGAGATCAGCTCTGTGCTTTGTGACCATCTAGAGGGGTTGGATAGGGAGGGTGGGAGGGAGACACAAGAGGGAGGAAATATGGGGATATAGGTATATGTATAGCTGATTCACTTTGTTATAAAGCAGAAACTAACACACAATTTTAAAACAACTATACTTCAATAAAGATGTTAAAAAAGAAATGTTTGTGGTATTATGAGTTGAATTCTGTCCCCCCAAAAGTTATATTGAAGTCCTAATCTCAAGGCCCTCAGAATGTGACTTTAATTAGAAATAGGTTAGTTTCAAGTGCAAATAGTTAAGAAAAAGACATTCTGGAATTGAGTGGACCCTATTCTAATGGCTGGTGTCTTTATAAGAAGAGAAGAGGCACAGAAACCCAGACACACAGGTATAATCTCCATGTGATTAAGGAGGCCGAGATTGGAATTATGCATCTACAGGCCAAGGAACACCAAAGATTTCTGGCAATCCCAGAAGCTAAGAAAATGTCATGGAACCTATTCTACCCTAAAACCTTTAGAAAGAGCAGGGGCTTGTCAAATCCTTGGCTGGGGACTTCTACTCTTCAGAACAGTGAAATAATAAATTTATGTTTCTTTAAAACCACCCAGTTTGTAGTACTTTTCTATGGCAAACCTAGAAAACTAATACACAAGGCAGCTCAGGGTTCCAGGCCAAGCAATCCAAGAGACAGTAAGTGGAACCTGCTACTCTCTTAGGAGTTGGGACTGGATACATATGCGGTGTCATTTCCAACATATTCCTTTGGACATTTTGGTTACAGAGTTCCCTCTCATATTCAATGAGAAGGGACAGACTCAACCTCTTCATGGGAGGAGTATTAACAAATCTGCCAATATCTTTTAACAACCATATAATTTATGTTTGTTAAATTTACATTTTTGCAGCTATCTTTGTGTTGCATGATACCCATAATTCGCAAAAATAATTTCTGTTATATTGGACAAGAGGAATTCTCATAGTGCAATCTGAAAACAACCCAAGTCTTTATTCCCTCTGCCCATTTGAACCTATTGTGTCAGGGTAGTTCTTTCCCTGGTATTGAAACAAACCTTGTGCATGTTTCATAGCTTATCTGCTGATTCTTAGGTAATAAAAATCCTCATTCAATTTTAGTTACAATAATAGTCTCATTTAATAATTAATATGCTCTTTCCAGCATAATAATAAAGGGCTCTGACTTCATTCAAAATTAAGTTCTCCTTTCCTCCAGCTGTTGTCTGCTTTAGGCTACTGCCTGTAGTGGGGGAAAGGGAGGCATGGTTGTCATCTCTAAGTCCCCATTGAGCCCTTTTAAGCCATCTCTCCCCTCACTAGTTTACTTCCAGCTTTTCTATTAGACACTGGAAGATACAAACTTCTAACTTCAGTGGTACAGACCCAATGTAACATTTGTTTTCACTTTTCAGGACAAACACTTAAGGTTGCCCTCCTTAGGGTGGGCTATAGTCACCATGCTGTACATCAGATCCCCAGAACTTATTCATCTTATAACTGGAAATTTGTATACTTTGACAGACATCTCGCCATATTCCTTACCCTCCAACCCTTTCCCATGACAACAAACAATCTACTTTATATTTCTTTAAATTAATCTTTTAAAAATTCCATATGTATGTGAAATCATACAGCATTTGTCTTCCTCTGTCTGAATTATTTCATGTAACATAATGCCAACAGATTTTATCCATGTTGTTAAAAAAAGGCAGGATTTCATTCCCTTTTATGGCTGAATTATATGCATACCTGAAACATATATATACATATATATATATATATATATGTATATATATATATATATATATATATATAGTACAAGCAAGAGAAGCCTGTTTGTACTTCTCCCAGACATGTTAAACTGTCAAATGGACAATTTGAGGTCTGGCGAGCGTATTTCATACAACTTCCTCTATGTAATGTATATAAATATGTTTTAGTCATGGTCTGTACATTTTCACGCTGTGCTGATGCTTTCTCTTACCGACAAGTTACTACCTCTTCTGTGGCTTAAATGCTTTGAAAAAGATTATACTTACCTAGGGAACTCCTCTCAAAATTCAAATTGACTGAGACACATTTTACTGGCCAGGTGCTTTGGCAAGTCAGTGTTGTTTGACTGGTTTACAAAACTTTCACTGTGCTTATACCCTAAATCCTTTGGTTTAGTTGAATGAACTAACAGTATTATTAAGACTCAATTTGCAAAATTTACAGAGGCCTTCCAAATACCTTAGCAAAAATCATTGTCATTCCTTCTAAATCTCGGATCCACTCCTTTTGGAACTCATTAATTCTCCCTCTTTGAGATAGTCAGAGGGCGCCAAATACATTTGGCTACTGCTTCTTTTGACCCACAACTGATAAGAGGAAATATACTCTAATATTGCAAAGGCCTAATTTCTTCTATTAAAAATAGTGAGATAAATATTCTCACTGTGCATCCTTGGGATACAAGCACCTTAAACATCACACCTTGCAACCTGGAGATTTTATCTATTGGAAAAGACTCCTTCAGAAGAATTATCTTCAACCTCACTGGAAAGGCCTCTATCAAGTACTGCTAACCAACCTTTTTGCTGCCAAACTCCAAGGAATAAGCTCTTGGACTCAAGTGACACACCTAAAGAAAGTGTTGAACACTGACTGGACCTGCACATCATCTGGTGACCTGAAAGTAAAGATTTCTCAGAATAGAAGCAGACAATATCTGATGAGACATTTTTCCCAGGATATCTGGATCAGACCTGTTAGAGTTGGTCACCAAAACTTTGATGGTGACATAATACTTCAAATGATCTACAATGTCTATGATCTTGATAACATGAATTTTAGATAAAAGTTCCTGAGAGTTTTCCTTCCTACCCCTGTTTGTTATTCGAGTATAACATTAATAGGTTTCCAATTTGTGCATTTTCCCTGACATGAGGCACTACACCCAGAAAAGGACCTTCCTGACCCTGAGGAATAAAAGCTGCTGAAACTAAAAAAAGTGGTGCTTTCAAAGAAAGATATTGATCAAAAGAGGAAAATGTAACAAAAATTAATTAAAAGTGCCTCCATTAAATAGAGTTTGAGGAAGAGAAAATGGAGCTCTCACACCCTGCTAAGATAAAAGAGCCCAACAGGAAGAGAAAAGATTCCCTTTCTTTCTTAGCAAGGACTGAGCCAATGAAAAGCCATGGACTCGGGCTTCCCTGGTGGCGCAGTGGTTGAGAGTCCGCCTGCCGATGCGGGGGACGCGGGTTCGTGCCCCGGTCTGGGAAGATCTCACGTGCCGCGGAGCGGCTGGGCCCGTGAGCCATGGCCGTTGAGCCTGCGCGTCCAGAGCCTGTGCTCCGCAACGGGGAGAGGCCACAACAGTGAGAGGCCCGCGTACCGCAAAAAAAAAAAAAAAAAAAAAAAAAAAAAAAAAAAAAGCCATGGACTCTTTGTTTACTATAGCTCTCCCCAACCTCATTTTCCTCTCTGTAAAAGCATTCTCTTTCTTTTGCCATTCAGAGACTTGCACACTGCTTGCCATTGTTGCAGATTCCTGAATTGCAATTAATTCTCTGCTAATCCTGAAAAAATTCATCTTTGCTGGAAAAATATATAGCAGTCTATTTGTTTCAGGTATACATATTTCCATAGCATCATATGGAAAAACACAAATTGACTTTTTGGCCAACCCGATATTTTCTAAACTAATTAACAGGGAGGATTGGGATAAACCACTGTAGCTCCTTGGAGTCCCATTGTTGAGAAGTGAGAGGACTTTGGATAGGCAGGCTAGAGTGACAAAGGTACCCAAAGTGTTTACATTTGTGACAATCACTTTTCCAATAATATCAGAAACTAGGAAGTTTTGGTTTTGTTTAGCTTTTGCTTGCTGGAGTTGAAGATTAAGAATTTTGGCAACCAGTATGTATTCTGGACTTATTATTTGTTGAGTGAGTGACTTTCATCTTCTCCTCAGTTGTCCATCATTTCAGAGAATGGCCTCCACAGAGGATGTATTAACCTGGTTAAGCAAAGCCACAGGCATACGAATTACTTCAGCACTTCTCTTGTCCAGCTTTGAGAATTTTTCTGTGTGGCAGACAGGGTCTTGGTCCTCCAGCCAGGTTTCAGGCCTGAGCCTCTGAGGTGGGAGAGATGAGTTCAGGACACTGGGCCACCAGAGAACTCCTGGCCTCACATAACATCAATCAGCAAGAGCTCTCCCAGAGATCTCCATCTCAACATTAAGACTCAGACCCACTTAACGACCAGCAACCTCCAATGCTGGACAGCCCATAGCAAACAACTAGCAAGACAGGAACACAACCCCACCCATTAGCAGAGAGGCTGCCTAAAATCATACTAAGCTCACAAACATGACAAAACACATCACCAGATGTGGTCCTGCTCACAAGAAAGATAAAATCCAGCCTCATCCTCCAGAAAACAGGCACCAGTCCTCTCCACCAGGAAGCCTAAACAACCCAGTGAACCAACTTTACCCACTGGAGGCAGACACCAAAAACAATGGCAAGTAAGAACTTGCAGCCTCCGAAAAGGAGACCCCAAACACAGTAAGTCAAACAAAATGAGAAGACAGGGAAATATGCATCAGATGAAGCAGCAAGGTAAAAACCCACCAGACCAAAACAAATGAAGAGGAAATAGGCAGTCTAACTGAAAGAAAACTCAGAGTAATGATAGTAAACATGATCCAAAACCTTGGAAATAGAATGGACAAAATACAAGAAACATGTAACAAGGAACTAGAAGAACTAAAGAGCAAAGAAACAACAATGAACAACACAATAAATGAAATTAAAAATTCTCTAGAAGGAATCAATAGCAGAATAGCAGAATAACTAAGACAGAAGAATGGATAAGTGACCTGGAAGATAAAATAATGGAAGTAACTACCACAGAGCAGAATAAAGAAAAAAGAATGAAAAGATTGAGGACAGTCTCAAAGACTCTGGGACAACATTAAATGCACCAACATTCGAATTATAGGGGTCCCAGAAGAAGAAGAGGAAGAGAAACGGACTGTGAAAATATTTGATGAAATTATAGTTGAAAAATTTCCTAATATGGGAAAGGAAATAGTAGTCAAGTTCAGGAAGCAAAGAGAGTCCCATAATGGATAAATCAAAGGAGAGACACATCAAGACACATATTAATCAAACTATCAAAAATTAACTTAAAGAAAAAATATTAAAAGTAGCAAGAGAAAAAGAACAAATAACACACAAGGGAATCCTCATAAGGTTAACAGCTGACCTTTCAGCAAAAACCCTTCAAGCCAGATGGAGGTGGTAGGACATATTTAAAGTGATGAAAGAGAAAAACATACAACCAAGAATACTCTACCCAGCAAGGATCTCATTCAGATTTGATGGAGAAATTAAAAGCTTTACAGACAATCAAAAGCTAAGAGAATTCAGTACCACCAAACCAGCTTTATAACAAATGCTAAAGGAACTTCTCCAGGCAAGAAACACAACAGAAGGAAAAGGCCTACAAGAGTACACCCTAAACAATTAAGAAAATGGTAATAGGAGCATATATATTGATAATTACCTTAAATGTAAATGGATTAAATGCTCCAGCCAAAAGACATAGACTGGCTGAATGGATACAAAAGCAAGACCTGTATATATGCTGTCTACAAAAGACCCAAAAAGACCACACCTAAGGACACATACAGACTGAAAATGAGAGGATGGAAAAAATAATATTCCATGCAAAATGAAATCAAAAGAAAGATGAAGTAGTAATTCTCATATCAGATAAAATAGATTTTCAAATGAAGACTATTACAAGAGAGAAAGAAGGGCACTACATAATGATCAAGGGATCAATCCAAGAAGAAGATATAACAATTGTAAATATTTATACACCCAACATAGGAGCACCTCAATACATAAGGAAAATACTAACAGCCATAAAAGGGGAAATTGAAAGTAACACAATAATAGTAGGGGACTTTAATACCCGATTTTCACCAATGGACAGATCATCCAAAATGAAAATAAATAAGGAAACACAAGCTTTAAATGATACGTTAAAGAAGAAGGACTTAATTGATATGTAGGACATTCCATCCTAAAACAACAGAATACAATTTCTTCTAAGTGCTCATGGAACATTCTCCAGGATAGATCATATCTTAGGTCACAAACCAATCCCTGGTAAGTTTAAGAAAATTGAAATTGTATCAAGTATCTTTTCCGACCACAACGCTATGAGACTAGATATCAATTACAGGAAAAAGTCTATAAAAAATACAAACACATGGAGGCTAAACAATACATTACTCAATAACCAAGAGATCACTGAAGAAATCAAAGAGGAAATCAAAAAATACCTAGAAACAACTGACAGTGAAAACACAGCAACCCAAAACCTATGGGATGCAGCAAACGCCATTCTAAAAGGGAAGTTTATAGCAATACAACCTTACCTCAAGAAACAAGAAAAATCTCAAATAAACAACCTATCCTTACACCAAAAGGAACTAGAGAAATAAGGACAAACAAAACCAAAAGTTAGTAGAAGGAAAGAAGTCATAAAGATCAGAGCAGAAATAAATGAAATAGAAACAAAGAAAACAACAGCAAAGTTCCAAAAAGCTAAAAGCTTGTTCTTTGAGAAGATTAAAAAAAAAAATGATACACCTTTAGTCAGACTCACCAAGAAAAAAAGGGAGAGGACTCAAATCAATAAAATTAAAAAAGAGCAAGAAGTTACAACTGACACCACAGAAATACAAAGGATCATAAGAGACTCTTACAGTCAACAATACACCAATCAATTGGACAACCTGGAAGAAATGGACAAATTCTTAGAAAAGTACAACCTTCTGATACTGAACCAGGAAGAAATAGAAAATATGAACAGACAAATCACAAGTGATTAAAAATCTTCCAACAAACAAAAGTCCAGGATCAGATGGCTTTACCAGCAAATTTTATCAAACGTTTAGAGAAAAGCTATCACCTATTCTTCTCAAGCTCTTCCAAAAATTTTCAGAGAGAGAAACACTCCTGAGGCCACTATCACCCTGATACAAAGACCAGATAAAGATGTCGCCAAAAAAGAAAATTACAGGCCAATTTCTCTGATGAACGTAGATGCAAAAATCCTCGAAATAACACTAGTGAACAGTATCCAACAACACATTAAAATGATCATACAACATGATCAAGTGGAATTTATCCCAGGGTTGCAGGGAATTTTCAATATTATCAAATCAGTAAGTGTGATACACCACATCAACTAATTGAATAACAAAAACCATATGATCATCTCAATAGATGTGGAAAAAGCTCTCGACAAAATTCAGCACCCATTTATGATTAAAAAGAAAAAAAAAAAAACCTCTCCAGAAACTGGGCATAGAGAGAACCTACCTCAACATAATAAAGACCATATATGACAAACCCAAAGCAAACATTATTCTCACCTCTTCTGAATGGACTTGAGGACACAGGGAGGGGGAAGTGTAAGGTGGGACGAATTGAGAGAGTGGCATGGACATATATACACTACCAAATGTAAAATAGATAGCTAGTGGGAAGCAGCCACCTAGCACAGGGAGATGAGCTCCGTGCTTTGTGACCACCTAGAGAGGTGGGATAGAGAGGGAGAGAGGGAGATGCAAGAGTGAGGGTTTATGGGAATATATGTATACGTATAGCTGATTCACTTTGTTGTACAGCAGAAACTAACACAACATTGTAAAGCAATTATAATCCAATAAAGATGTTAAAAATAAAACAAAATAAAACTACACTAAAAATAAAAAATCTGAAGTCTCCCCCATGGTGAACATTAGTTTGTTCTCTATATCTGTGAGTCTGCTTCTCCTTTTGTTATATTCACTAGTTTATTTTATTTTATAGATTCTACATATAAGTGATATTATACAGTATTTATCTTTCTCTGACTTATTTCACTTTGAATAAGGCAATAAAGGGGTGCGGGATTGAGAGGTACAAACTATTGGGTGTAAGCTAGGCTACAAGTATGTATTGTACAACACCAGGAATATGGCCAATATTTTGTAATAACTGTAAATGCAGTGTAACCTTTAAAAATGTATAAAAAAATTAAAAAGGAGGTTGTCAAAAAATTTTTAAATAAAAACAATCTGAAGTCAAACATAAAATTCATGTACAGGTTTTTCATATTTTTGTGTGCAACCCTGAATTTTGTTCCATTCAAGAGGCTTTGAAAAGTCCTAGGAATTGCTTGATAGTGTCACATAGTGATTGCCTGGGCCTGATCATATAAGTCAGCAGACTGGTTTCCCAGTTGTAATTCTAGAGTCCTTTTAAGACTTTCTCAATTAGTGGTTTTCATCCAATGCTGGGCCTGGCATTTGCCAACAAGCATATGAGCTATCTAAGTCAGAGAAACCAGGTGGATAAGTTTGAATGACTATATTAAATTCCTCAGCAAATCTGTCAGGATCTTTGGTTGTCTACAGCACTCAGTTCAGTCTAGGGAGTAAAAGAAATGAAGGGTTTAGCCTCTGGGTCCTCGGAAGTTTTAATTTTAAAGGGAATGGGGAGAGTTTGAGAGAAAAGTGGAAGTTTGGTGAGAAAATTAGTATGGGTGATTTGAAGGTATGGTGGAGGCATAGACAGGGTAGAAGGAAAGGAGGAAGATGGGGAGGTGGAGTCTGACCAGAAGAAGTTAAAGGAGAGAGACAAGTTGAGTTGGAGGCAGAGCCTGAGACAAAGCAGCCAAGGAAGGAGAACCTGAGGCTTTGGGGGCCATTTTATCTTTCATTAATCATTTGTTTCCTCAGTTAATCTTAAATTTTTTTTTGCAGAAAAGCAATTTTAGATTCCTAATAATGCTGGGAAATCTCTAATATACCAATCAAAAAATATATTCCTCTCAGTTCTGGAAATTTTTGAACCATTCTAGTCCAATTCAGTTTTAAGAAAAGTAAATTGGGGATTTCAAAAGTTCCCCATAAAGGTCATTGATACGATAAATTGCTTTTGATCAAGTCAGTCTATTTAGTTAGAAGTGGGTATAAGGAAGGATCTGTTTTTAAACATAAAATCGGCTAGAGTTCCTGTATGGGGCAACCTCAAGATACTTAGAAAACTGGGATCCCACTTCCTAGAGGTTTTTCCTCTAAAGAACAATTTTCAAACAGCTTAAACAGCTTATAGCACAAATGGCTTAATTCAAACAGCTTGCAAGCCAATCTCAGCCAGTTTTAGGGAGATAGCTTGGTACCAGAAGAGCCAGAGAGAAGGCTTTGTTTTTTAGCCAGTCTCCGGAGAATAGCCTTTCCCAAGAAATAGGCTGAAGTCTGAAAAACTCGGCACCATTTCAGAGAAACAACCCCTGTTTTTAAACAAATGGGTAGAAGGTTAGACAGCTTCAGGAGAAGCAGCCCCTGTTCCAAAGGGAATAGGGTGAAGACTAGCCAGTTTCAGTGAAATAGTCTGATCTCAAATCAGAACAAAGTGCCAAATGAATAGTTGCATACAGAAAACAAGGCCTTGATCAGAAAGACAAAACATTTAAATAGATCCCAAATAAAGCCTGGAGAGCTTCAAACACAAAGAGGTCATGAACTCACATCCAGGAGAAAGACACACCTTTAAACTCCAGAGTGTGGGTACTGCATCTGTTTGCTCACCAGCCCCAGAACTCTCAGGAGTCTTCTCTGGTCTCTGTACAGGCCACCAAAAAGGTTAGCCTGAAACACACTGTCAGATATTTCTCAGATATTTGGGATAAGCAGAGAATTGCAATTAGGGAGTCTGCAACCATGGTGAGCCATGCACAAGTTCTACAAAATTAATGCACAGAAATCTCTGGCATTCCTATACACAAATGATGAAAATTCTAAAAGTGAAATCAAGAAAAAACACCAATTTAGCATTGCAACAAAAAGAATAAAATATCTAGGAATAAACCTACCTAAGGAGACAAAAGACCTTTATGTAGAAAAGTATAAGACACTGATGAAAGAAATTAAAGATGATACAAATAGATGGAGGGATATACCATGCTCCTAGATTGGAAGAATCAACATTGTGAAAATGACTCTACTACCCAAGGCAATCTTCAGATTCAATGCAATCACTATCAAACTACCACTGGCAGTTTTCACAGAACTAGAAAAATATTTTTTCACAATTTGTATGGAAACACAAAATACCCCGAAGAGCCAAAACAATCTTGAGAACGAAAAACGGAGCTGGAGGAATCAGGCTCCCTAACTTCAGACTATACTACAAAGCTACAGTAATCAAGACAGTAAGGTACTGGCACAAAAAAAAAGAAATATAGAAAAATGGAACAGGATAGAAAGCCCAGAGATAAACCCACGCACATATGATCACCTTAACTTTGATAAAGGAGGTAGGAATGTATAGTGGAGAAAGGACAGCCTCTTCAATAAGTGATGATGGGAAAAATGGACAGCTACATGTAAAAGTATGAGATTAGAACACTCCCTAACACCATACACAAAAATAAGCTCAAAATGAATTAAAGACCTAAATGTAAGGCCAGAAACTATAAAATTCTTAGAGGAAAACATAGGCAGAACACTCTATGATATAAATCACAGCAAGATCCTTTTTGACCCACCACCTAGAGAAATGGAAATAAAAACAAAAATAAACACATGGGACCTAATGAAACTTCAAAGCTTTTGCACAGCAAAGGAAACCATAAACAGGACCAGAAGACAACCCTCAGAATGGGAGAAAATGTTTGCAAATGAAGCAACTGACAAAGGATTAATCTCCAAAATTTACAAGCAGCTCATGAAGCTCAATAACAACAAAAAAAAAAAAAACCCAATCTAAAAATGGGCAGAAGACCTAAATAGACATTTCTCCAAAGATATACAGAGTGCCAACAAGCACATGATAGAATGCTCAACATCATTAATCATTAGAGAAAAGCAAATCAAAACTGCAATGAGATATTATCTCACACCAGTTAGAATGGCCATCATTAAAAAATTCAGAAACAATAAATGCTGGAGCGGGTGTGGAGAAAAGGGAACACTCTTGCACTGCTGGTGGGAATGTGAATTGGTACAGCCACTATGGAGAACAGTATGGAGGTTCATTTAAAAACTACAAATGGAACTACTATATGACCCAGCAATCCCACTACTGAGCATATACCCTGAGAAAACCATAATTCAAAAAGAAACATGTACCAAAATATCCATTGCAGCTCTATTTACAATACCCAGGAGATGGAAACAACCTAAGTGTCCATCATCGGATGAATGGATAAAGAAGATGTGGCACATATATACAATGGAATATTACTCAGCCATAAAAAGAAACAAAATTGAGTTATTTGTAGTGAGTTGGATGGACCTAGTGTCTGTCATACAGAGTGAAGTAAGTCAGAAAGAGAAAGACAAATACCATATACTAATACATATATATGGAATCTAAGAAAAAATATGTCATGAAGAACCTAGGGGTAAGACAGAAATAAAGACACAGACCTACTAGAGAATGGACTTGAGGATATAGGGAGGGGGAAGGGTAAGCTGTGACAAAGTGAGAGAGTGGCATGGACATATATATATACTTCCAAACGTAAAATAGATAGCTAGTTGGAAGCAGCCGCATAGCACAGGGAGATCAACTCGGTGCTTTGTGACCACCTAGAGGGGTGGGATAGGGAGGGTGGGAGGGAGGGAGATGGAAGAGGGAAGAGATATTGGAACATATGTATATGTATAACTGATTCACTTTGTTTTAAAGCAGAAACTAACACACCATTGTAAAGCAATTATACTCCAATAAAGATGTAAGAAAAAAAAAAGGAAAGGAGAACATTTTTATAGAGAGGAAAAAAGTTGGGAGGGCTGTAGCAAACAAAAAGTCTGTGACTTTTCATTAGCTGAGTCCTTGCCAAGAAAGAAAAACAGTCTTTCTTCTTCCTGTTGGTTTTTTTAATCTTTTCAGTGTATGAGAGCTTCCCTTTCTGGTCTCCCATCTCTAATGGAGTTTTGTTTATTAAATTTAAATTTATATTTAATTTATATTAAATATATAATTTATATTAATATGTATAACATTTAATTAGTGTTATATCTATCTATCTATCTATCTATCTATCTATATATCTCACATCTCCTTTATCCATTCATTCATCACAGATACTTTGGGCATTTCTATGTCTTGACAATTATAAATAATGCTGCAGTGAACATGGGGTTGCAGATATCTCTTCAAGATACTGGTTTTATTTCCTCTGGATATATACCCAGATGTGGAATTGCTGGATCATATGGCAATTCTATTTTTAAGTTCTTGATGAACATCTGTACTGTTTTCCATAATGTCTGTACCAATTTACCTTCTCACCAAGAGTGTACCAGGGTACTCTTTTCTCCACATCCTTGCGAACACTTGTTACCTATTCTCTTTTTGATAATAATCATTCTAACAAGTGTGAAGGGATATATCATTACAGTTTTGATTTGCATTTCCCTGATGATAAGTGATGTTGAGTACCTTTTCCTGTACTTGGTAGCTATTTGTAGATGTTCTATGGAAAAAAATGTCTATTCAGGTCTTCTGTCTAGTTTTTAATCAGATTATTTATTGGCTATTGAGTTGCATGAGTTATTATATATTTTGAATATAAACTCCTTATGAGATAGATAGATGGCAAATATTTTCTCCCATTCTGTAGGTTGCCTTTTCATTTTGTTGATTGTTTCTTTTGTCGTGCAGGAGATTTTCTGTTTGATGTACACACACTTGTTTAGTTTTCCTTTTCTTGTGCTTTTAGTGTCATATCCATAAAGTCATTGCCAAGAGCAATGCCAGGAAGCTTTTTCCCTGTGTTTCTTCCATGAGTTTAATGGTTTCTGGTATTACATTTAAGTCTTTGATCCATTTCAAGTTAGTTTAAGTGAGTGGGGTAATGTCAAGTTTCATTCTTTTGCATGCCCAGTTTTCCCAACACCATTTACTGAAGCAACAACTTTTATCCCACTGAGTATTCTTGTCAAATATTAGCTGTAAAATATTAGTTGTAAAATATGGGTTTATTTCTAGACTCCACTACTGTGTCCTCCACTTCTCAACTTCACCAGCACCCTAGTCTAAGCTATTGTCATCTCTTGCCTGGTCTCCTTGCTTCTACCTTTGTCCCCATCCAAAACGTTCTTCACACTGCTGCCAAAACAATTGTTGCGTAGCACAAAGTTGGTCATGTCACCTCCCTGCTAAAAACTCTTTAATGTTTTCCCATTGTTAGTCTTGAGACAGAAAATACTATTGCTTAGGACTGGAACAGTCCTTCCTCAATGAAAAAAATTTCTATTCTACACTTAGAACTCAATATTTCCTTCCTAATGTTTCAAGGTCAAATTAAGTTTAAAACCCAGATGGACTTAAAGTTGTTAATCTGCTGACTTTGATATGGGGAGATTATCCTAAATCATCTATGTGGATCCAATGTAATCACAAAGGCTCTTATAAGTGGAAGATGGAGGCAGAAGTAGAACAAGAGAGTTGGTAGGGTGAGAAGGACTTGGCCTGATGCTGCTGGCTCTGAAAATGGACAATGTTATGAGCCAAGGAATGTGAGCAGCTTCTAGAAACTGCAAAGGGCAAGGGAACAGATTTTCCCCTAGATACTCCAGAAAGAAATTTAACACTGCCAGCATCTTGATTTTAGCCTCATAAGACTCAGTTCAGACTTTTGGTCACCAAAACATTTCTCTCCAAACAAACATTTGTGTTCTTTTAATCTAGCAATTTTGTGATAATTTGTTACAGGAGCAATAGGAAAATTATACAAGTAAGAACACAGATAGTAACATAAATTTACAACTCAGTATAATGACTTGAGTGTGAATAATAAACAGGACTACAATATAAATCTAAAACTGAAAACTGTATTGTTTGGGAAATGTATATGTGTATTGATACCACTCAAGCAGTTGTAAAAGAAAAGTGTGACCAGAAAACTATATGGATATCCAAATATTGTATTTTATTGAACTGGTAATACATTCTTTCTCATTTCTCAGTGTGTAATTATAAAACTTTGTAAAGTGGTGGCATGCAGCCATACAAGATTTTGCACAATTTTCAAATAAAGCACAATAATCTCCCTAGTAAATCAATCACATATTCCCCAAACACGAGCAAAACAATAACTTGAAGTACATTTTTTTCTGTAAATTTAGAGACCAAAAGTAAAATGACACTCAATTTCGTTTCTTTTTATGGCTGAGTATTATTTGTAGTGAGGTGGATGGACCTAGAGTCTGTCATACAGCGTGAAGTACGTCAGAAAGAGAAAAACAAATACCGTATGCTAACACATATATATGGAATCTAAGGAAAAAAAATAAATAAAAGGTCATGAAGAACCTAGGGGTAAGATGGGAATAAAGACACAGACCTACTAGAGAATGGACTTGAGGATATGGGGAGGGGGAAGGGTAAGCTGTGACAAAGTGAGAGAGTGGCATGGACATACATACACTACCAAATGTAAAATAGGTAGCTAGTGGGAAGCAGCCGCATAGCACAGGGAGATCAGCCTAGTGGTCTGTGACCACTTAGAGGGGTGGGATAGGGAGGGTGGGAGGGAGGGAGACACAAGAGGGAAGAAATATGGGAACATATGTATATGTATAACTGATTCACTTTGTTATAAAGCAGAAACTAACACACCGTTGGAAAGCAATTATACTCCAATAAAGATCTTAAAAAAAAGAAAAAAAAAGTAAAAGGAGATTATTCAAAGATGAAATATACATAACAATAACAGATGATACTGTTACCAGGAAAAAACCAGCTGCAATGTTAATATAAAGTAATAGTCTCAAAGAGAAAGCAGAATGAGTACATGGCAAACCCTCTTTAAAAGTTGGTCACTGTTGGATGATGGCACGTGATATGGAAGATCACTCACAATCTTCTGTGTGCTTTTGCATTATTCTTCTTTATAATTGAAGAAATCTACTGATGTGCAGAGTCTGGATCAATTCTTAGTATAAGTTGATGCATATATGATACAGAAGTGCAGTGTGACATTTTGTTTGTGATTGAAAACCTAATGCAAAGTAAGAAGAGATTTTTTTTATTGTTGGGGTTTATTCAGTTACTGATCTTATTTTGTTTGCTAGTTTTTAGTGAGCTCTTGTACAGACTGAAAATGTTGCTGATATTAGTATTTATAGAGAGCCAACTTTTTGTAGCAAGGAAGCACACAAGTAAGAGGGGTTCCTTTGAATGCCAGTAGGCAAACTGCTTTATTCACAGAGAATATTTGGTAGTCAACTACATGCCTCTTATTTCTGATTCAGCTTTGAATGACATAGTGAACGGTGAAAAGTGTATACATGTTCAAATTATGACCATTGAGTGTATGTCTTGTCAATTTGCTGTGCGAATAAATGAACAGCAGTTAGAAGAGTCTGATTTTCCACATTGAAGTACGCTAGCTGCTGAGGAAAAAAATTCTCACAAAAATTTTACAATCAAAGATGAGATTAAAAACATGGCATTAATAATGGTAATTTTAAAGATATCAAGTGAATTTCTTAACTGGTATAGCCCAGGGAAATGCCCATTATTTTGAATAGCCTGAATGTGTCACTTTCATTCCAAAAGATAACAAATTTTAGTGTTGAAGATGAGATAACAGATTTTCTTAAGAAGGGTAAACTAATATCCAAGTAGCTCCATCAGCAAGATATTTACTCTCACATACTACTTGATGGTTTTCATCACTTATTAGAAAAATAAATGAGTATGGTCAAATCCCTTCCAAATGCTACAACAAAACATGAAGAAATTATTTTCAGAAAATAATGAATTAGGGCACAACTCACCTCTATGTTCTATGTTGAAACATTCAACTTTCATCTGAGTCCCTGAGAGTTAAGTCTGGGTTTATGTTCAATAAAATCTTCAGAAATCTCTAAAAAGTCAACAAATAATTGCTGCTGTTTTTTTGGTAAATTATGATGGTGAGTTTTTATTTTCTAATTTGTCAGAAACAAAGAAAAATTGTAGAATCTGACCTATATATCAAGCTATCCATCATCAAACCAACTATAGACACTTTGGTTTAAGACTATAATAATTTTCATCTTTCTCACTGTTGTTACTTATTCTTAATTTTAAATTATATTATATTTTAATTTAAAAACTGTAATTTATCTTACAAAGATGACTTTTATTTGTACCAATTGCACATTAGTGTGTTGAAAATTTGATGAACACTGGACTTCATAATTGCTAAATCTCTTTTCGTTTCTGTAATTCTAACATTTCTTCCAACAAATATTCTAATTGAATTATAGCCAGTCTATGTTGTAGGTACTAAGAGGAATCTTAAAATATATAACAAATATTCTCTGCCCCAAAGAATTTCAATCTAAAACATAAACAGGCCAAAGTATAATTATATAGATATATTATGAAATGAAAGCTAAATTTTTATATAGGCTAAAAATTTACTTTTTGCTAAAGTTTGCTTATTTTATTATAGTAGGCAATCCTTTTCAATCTTTTTTAACATTATGAATTCGTAGAAAATAAGATATATGAATGGCACATTGAAGTAAAGAAATTAAGCCAGAGGCAGCAAGCCCAAGGGGATTTGTTTGGCACAGAACCCTCTAGGCTTCCCCAAGGGCTAAGTATCCTTAGCCATACAGAGCAGTATCTTATTAGACCTGAAACTCATTTATGGCACTCTGGTTAGAAACTTTAGTCTAGGGGTTAAGCACTTGAGCTCCAGAGTAAGAAATACTTGGATTTGAGCCTTTGGCCAAGTTACTTAATTTCTCTAACCTTCAGTTATCTCATTTATAAATTGTGATAAGTACTTCATAGTGTTTAAATGAGATAATATACACATTTACAAATTTAAGCAAAAAATAAATATTAAAGGACAAAATACTAAAGTAGGCATTGGGAATAAAGTAGCAACAAAATAAACGGGGTCTCTGGCTTAATGGAACTTACAGTTATCAGCAAGATTGATATCAGACAAGTAATTACAAGTGTACTGAGAACTAAAATGAGAGAAGAGTTGGTATGTGTTGGGGATGGGTGGAAATATCAGGAGACTTCCTGAAGAAGTAATACACTTACTCATTCTCAGAATTCACAAGCTACTTAAGCTTTTGAAATTTTTAACCCCAGCTCATGAAGGCTCTTGTATATCATGTTGAAAAGCTTGCCCCCCTCTATCCTAAGAATAACAGGAAACAACCTTTGAAGTTTAAGCAGAGGAGTAATAAGACCTACATTTTGTTTAAGAACAGAAAACAATCCCATGGCAGACGTGGAAAATGAATTAGAGGGACCCAAACAAGGAGGCAGTTGCAGTCATCAAGATGATGGATAGTGAGATAGTGAGGGCCTTAACCAGGGAGAGTAGTGGAATCCAGGACTGAATTGGAAAAGAAAGATTTGAGGAAGATGACAAGAATGATAATAATGATGAACACGAGGAAGAATATATTGCTGCTAAGTATCATATTGCCTGAGAAATAACATTGTTAATCCAAAACTGTAGTTTTTTAACTTCACATCCAATACATGCCAGACGGAATAGGTTCACTCATTACTTCTTTTTTGTAACATTCAACGTACTTATAATTATGTCCTCAGTGATTGTCTTCCCTGATACACCGTTGGTTATGCTAAGATATCAGAACAACCTCCATATTTATGCTTGAGATACATTTTCACAGATTTTCATAGAGTAGATATTGGATGAGTTCAGAGCATCTGAATTTTGGAAAAGAATTTTAGGTGATTCTAGTACAGTACTTGTCCATAGATATCTTTATTATTATTATTATTATTATTATTATTATTATTATTATTATTATTATTTTTTGCAGTACACGGGCCTCTCACTTTTGTGGCCTCAGTTCCGGACGTGCAGGCTCAGCGGCCATGGCTCAATGGCCCAGTCACTCCGCTGCATGTGGGATCATCCTGGAACGGGGCACGAACCTGTGTCCCCTGCATCGGTAGGTGGACTCTCAACCACTGAGCTGCCAGGGAAGCCCAAAGATAACTTTTTAAATAACCAAAATAATCATTACAGCAACCAGAGTAATCATAATCATAATAAAGAGCTAGGACTGTGATAGGAAATTCATTGACTCCATAGAAGAATTTTGTGAGTATTGTTACTTTAACAATATTAAGTGTTTTAATCTGTGAACAAAAGATATGTTTCTATGTGTTTTCCTCTTTAATTTCTTTCAATTTTGTAACTTTCAGTTTACAAGTCTTGAAGATTTTTTGGCTAAATTCATTCCTACGTTGTTTATTAGGTTTGATGCTATTTATTTTATGTTTTCTAAGGTGGCCCCTCATATTTACAGGCATAAAAAAATGAATAAATGCACCAGCTTCATTCACTATTTTCAGTAACATGTTAACTCTCTGTGTCCCCCACACTAAAACTTCATTAACCCCTTAACCTCCTGCTATATTTCAGTCTCTTTCCAACTGCTTCCAACAACTGAAGAGGTTCTTAAAAATGGACGTATATTTAAATGTCTTTTCTTTTTTTACACCTTTATTGGAGTATAATTGCTTTACAATGGTGTGTGCTTTATAACAAAGTGAATCAGTTATACATATACATATGTTCCCAAATCTCTTCCCTCTTGCATTTCCTTCCGTCCCACCCTTCCTGTCCCACCTCTCTAGGTGGTCACAAATCACTGAGCTGATCTCCATGAGCTACGTGGCTGCTTCCCACTAGCTATCCATTTTACATTTGGTAGTGTATATATGTCCATGTCACTCTCTCAATTTGTCACAGCTTACCCTTACCCCTCCCCATATCCTCAAGTCCATTCTCTAGCAGGTCTGTGTCTTTATTCACATCTTACCCCTACGTTTTTCATGACTTTTTTTCTTAGATTCCATAAAAATGTGTTAGCATACGGTATTTGTCTTTGTCTTTCTGACTTACTTCACTTTGTATGACAGAATTTAGGTCCATCCACCTCACTACAAATAACTCAGTTTCTTTTCTTTTTATGGCTGAATAATATTCCATTATATATATGTGCCACATATTCTTTATCCATTCATCCAATGATGGACACTTAGGTAGCTTCCATCTCCTGGCTATTGTAAATAGAGCTGCAATGAAAATTTTGGTACATGACTCTTTCTGAATAATGGTTTTCTATGGGTTTATGCCCAGTAGTGGGATTGCTGGGTCATATGGTAGTTTTATTTGTAGTTTTTTTAAGGAATCTCCATACTGTTATCCATAGTGGATGTACCAATTCACATTCTCATCAGCTGTGCAAGAGTGTTCCCTGTTCTCCACACCCTCTCCAAAATTTATTGTTTCTGAATTTTTTGATGATGGCCATTCTAACTGGTGTGAGATAATATCTCATTGCAATTTTGATTTGCTTTTCTCTAATGAGTAATGATGTTGAGCATTCTTTCTTGTGTTTGTTGCAAATCTGTATATCTTCTTTGGAGAAATCTCTATTTAGATCTTCTGCCCATTTTTGAATTCGGTTGTTTGTCTTTTTGTTAGTGAGCTGCATGAGATGCTTGTACAATTTGGAGATTAATACTTTGTCAGTTGTTTCATTGGCAAATATTTTCTCCCATTCTCAGGGTTCTCTTTTGGTCTTGTTTATGGTTTCCTTTGCTGTGCAAAAGCTTTGAAGTTTCATTAGGTCCCATTTGTTTATCTTTGTTTTTATTTCCATTTCTCTAGGAGGTGGGTCAAAAAGGATCTTTCTGTGATTTATGTCATAGAGTGTTCTGCCTATTTTTTGCTCTAAGAGTTTGATAGTTTCTGGCCTTACATTTAGGTCTTTAATCCATTTTGAACTTATTTTTGTGTACGGTGTTAGGGAGTAATCTAATCTCATACTTTTACATGTACCTGTCCAATTTTCCCAGCACCACTTATTGAAGAGGCTGTCCTTTCTCCACTGTACAGTCCTGTCTCCTTTATCAAAGATAAGGTGACCATATGTGCATGGGTTTATCTCTGGGCTTTCTATCCTGTTCCATTGATCTATCATTCTGTTTTATGCCAGTACCATACTGTCTTGATTACTGTAGCTTTGTAGTACAGTCTGAAGTCAGGGAGCCTGATTCCTCCAGCTCCGTTGTTCGTTCTCAAGATCGCCTTGAATATTCCGGGTCTTTTGTGTTTCCATACAAATTGTGAAATTTTTTTCTTCTAGTTCTGTGAAAAATGACTGTGGTAGTTTGATAGGGATTGCATTGTATCTGTAGATTACTTTGGGTAGTAGAGTCATTTTCACAATGTTGATTCTTCCAATCCAAGAACATGGTATATCTCTCCATCTATTTGTATCATTTTTAATTTCTTTCATCAGTGTCTTATAATTTTCTGCCTACAGGTCTTTTGTCTCCTTAGGTAGGTTTATTCCTAGATATTTTATTCTTTTTTTGTAATCTAAATCGGAGTGTTTTATTAATATCACTTTCAGGTTTTTCATCATTAGTGTATCGGAATGCCAGATATTTCTGTGCATTAATTTTGTATCATGCTACTTTACCATA
Organism: Hyperoodon ampullatus; assembly: GCF_949752795.1. Classification (NCBI taxonomy): domain Eukaryota; kingdom Metazoa; phylum Chordata; class Mammalia; order Artiodactyla; family Ziphiidae; genus Hyperoodon; species Hyperoodon ampullatus. The sequence continues at coordinate 55,663,519 of NC_136913.1, forward strand.
TTCATTGATTAGCTCTTGTAGTTTTCTGGTAGCATCTTTAGAACTCTGTATGTATAATATCATGTCATCTGCAAACAGTAACAGCTTTACTTCTTGTTTTCCAATTTGGATTCCTTTTATTTCCTTTTCTTCTCTGATTGCTGTGGCTAAAACTTCCAAAAGTATGTTGAATAAGAGTGGTGGGAATGGGCAACGTTGTCTTTTTCCTGATGTTAGTGGAAATGGTTTCAATTTTTCACCATTGAGGATGATGTTGGCTGTGGGTTTGTCATATACGGCCTTTATTATGTTGAGGAAAGTTCCCTCTTTGCCTAATTTCTGCAGGGTTTTTATCATAACTTTGTGTTCAATTTTGTCAAAAGTTTTCTCTGCAATTATTGAGATGATCATACATCTTTTCTCCTTCAATTTGTTAATATGGTGTATCACGTTGATTGATTTGCGTATATTGAAGAATCCTTGCATTCCTGGAATAAACCCCAGTTAGTCATGGTGTATGATCCTTTTAATGTGCTGTTGGATTCTGTTTGCTACTATTTTATTGAGGATTTTTTCATCTATGTTCATTAATGATATCGGCCTGTAGTTTTCTTTCTTTGTGACCTCCTTGTCTGGTTTTGGTATCAGGGTGATGGTAGCCTCTTATAATGTGTTTGCAAGAGTTCCTGCATCTGCTATATTTTGGAAGAGTTTTAGCAAGGTAGGTGTTAGCTCTCTCTAAATGTTTGATAGAATTCCCCTGTGAAGCCATCTGGTCCTGGGCTTTTGTTTGTTGGAAGATTTTTAATCACAGTTTCAATTTCAGTGCTTGTGATTGGTCTGTTCATACTTTCTAGTTCTTTCTGATTCAGTCTTGGCAGGTTGTGCATTTCTAATCATTTGTCTGTTTCTCCCAGGTTGTACATTTTATTGACATAGAGTTCCTTGTAGTAATCACTCATGATCTTTTCTATTTCTGCAGTGTCAGTTGTTACTTCTCCTTTTTCATTTCTAATTCTATTGATTTGAGTCTACTCCCTTTTTTTCTTGATGAGTCTGGCTAATGGTTTATCAATTTTGTTTATCTTCTCAGGGAACCAGCTTTTAGTTGTATTGATCTTTGCTATTGTTTCCTTCATTTCCTTTTCATTTATTTCTGATCTGATCTTTATGATTCCCTTCCTTCTGCTAACTTTGGGTTTTTTTTTTCTGTTCTTCTTTCACTAATTGCTTTAGGTGCAAGTTTAGGTTGTTTCTCTGAGATGTTTCCTCTTTCTTAAGGTAGAATTGTATTGTGATAAACTTCCCTCTTAGAACTGCTTTTGCTGTATCCCATAGGTTTTAGGTCGTCTTGTCTCCATGGTTATTTGTTTCTAGGTATTTTTTAAAAATTTCCCCTTTGATTTCTTCAGTGATCTCTTCGTTATGATGTAGTGTATTGTTTATGCTCCATGTGTTTGTATTTTTTACAGATCTCTTCCTGTAATTGATATATATTCTCATACTGTTGTAGTTGGAAAAGATACTTGATACAATTTCAATTTTCTTAAATTTACGAAGGCTTGACTTGTTACCCAAAATATGTTCTAATCTGGAGAATGTTCCATGAGCACTTGAGAAAAATGTGCATTCTGTTGTTTTTGAATGGAATATCCTATAAATATCAATTAAGCCCATCTTTTTTAGTGTATCATTTAAAGATTGTGTTTCCCTATTTATTTTCATTTTGGATGATCTGTCCATTGGTGAATGTGGGGTGTTAAAGTCCCTTACTATGAATGTGTTACCATTGATTTTCCCTTGTATGGCTGTTAACATTTGCCTTATGTATCTAGGTGCTCCTATGATGGGTGCATAAATATTTACAATTGTTATATCTTCTTCTTGGATAGATCCCTTAATCATTATGTAGTGTCCTTCTTTGTCTCTTGTAATAGTCTTTATTTTAAAGTCTATTTTGTCTCTTTTGAGAATTGCTACTTCTGCTTTCTTTTGGTTTCCATTTGCATGGAATATCTTTTTCCATCCCCTCACTTTCAATCTGTATGTGTCTGTAGGTCTGAAGTGGGTCTCTTGTAGACAGCATATATATGGGTCTTGTGTTTTTATCCATTCAGCCAGTCTGTGTATTTTGGTGGGAGCATTTAATCTATTTATACTTAAGGTAATTATCGATATGTATGTTCCTATTCCCATTTTCTTAATTGTTTTCAGTTTTCTTTTTGTAGGTCTTTTCCTTCTCTTGTGTTTCCAGCCTAGAGAAATTCCTTTAGCTTTTGTTGTAAAGCTGGGTTTTTTTTTTTTTTAATAAATGTTTCTTCTCCTCTTTATTTATTTATTTTTTTAAAGCTTTTTTTTAAATTTTTATTTATTTATTTATGGCTGTGTTGGGTCTTCGTTTCTGTGCGAGGGCTTTCTCTAGTTGCGGCAAGTGGGGTCCACTCCTCATCGCGGTGCGCGGGCCTCTCACTCTCGCGGCCTCTCTCGTTGCGGAGCACAGGCTCCAGACACGCAGGCTCAGTAATTGTGGCTCACGGGGCCAGTCGCTCCATGGCATGTGGGATCTTCCCAGACCAGGGCTCGAACCCATGTCCCCTGCATCGGCAGGCAATCTCCCAACCACTGCACCACCAGGGAAGCCCTAAAGCTGGTTTTTTGGTGCTGAATTCTCTTAGCTTTTGTTCGTCTGTAAAGATTTTAATTTCTCCATCAAATTTGAATGAGTTCTTTGCTTGGTAGAGTAATCTTTGTTGCAGGTTTTTCTCCATCATCACTTTAAATATGTCCTGCCAGTCCCTTCTGGCTTGCAGAGTTTCTGCTAAAAGTTCTGCTGTTAACCTTATGGGGATTCCCTTGTGTGTTATTTGTTGATTTTCCCTTGCTGCTTTTAATATTTTTTCTTTGTATTTAATTTTTGACAGTTTGATTAATATGTGTGCTGGCTTGTTTCTCCTTGGATTTATCCTGTATGGGTCTCCCTGTGCTTCCTGGACTTGATTAACTATTTCCTTTCCCATATTAGGGAATTTTTCAACTATAATCTCTTCAAATGTTTTCTCAGTCCCTTTATTTTTCTCTTCTTCTTCTGGGACCCCTATAATTCGAATGTTGGTGTGTTTAATATTGTCCCAGAGGTCTCTGAGACTGTCCTCAGTTCTTTTCATTCTTTTTCTTTATTCTGCTCTGAAGTAGTTTTTTCCACTATTTATCTTCCAAGTCACTTATCCATTCTTCTGACTCTGTTATTTTGCTATTGATCACTTCTAGAGTTTTTCTGTTGTTGTTGTTTGTTTGTTTGTTTTTTTGTGGTACATGGACCTCTCACTGTTGTGGCCTCTCCCTTTGCAGGGCACAGGCTTTGCATGCACAGGCTCAGCGGCCATGGCTCATGGGCCCAGCCACTCTGCAGCATGTGATATCTTCCTGGACTGTGGCATGAACCTGTGTGCCCTGCATCGGCAGGCAGACTCTCAACCATTTTGCCACCAGGGAAGCCCCCTTCCAGAGAATTTTTACTTTCATTTATTGTGTTGTTCATCATTGCTTGTTTCCTCTTTAGTTCTTCTAGTTCCTTGTTAAATGTTTCTTGCACTTTGTCTATTCTGTTTCCAAGATTTTGGATCATCTTTACTATCATTATTTTGAATTGTTTTTCAGGTAGACTGCTTATTTCCTCTTTATTTGTTAGGTCTGGTGGGTTTTTATCTTGCACCTTCATCTGTTGTGTGTTTTCTGTCTTCTCATTTTGCTTATCTTACTGTGTTTGGGGTCTCCTTTTTGCTGGCTGCATGTTCGTAATTCCTGATGCTTTTGTTGTCTGTCCCCAGTGGCTAAAGTTGGTTCAGTGAGTTGTGTATGCTACCTGGTGGTGGGGACTAGTGCCTGTGTTCTGGTGGGTGAGGCTGGATCTTGCCTTTCTGGTGGGAATGTCCACGTCTAGTGGTGGGTTTTGGGGTGTCTGTGGCCTTATTATGATTTTAGGCAGCCTCTCCTCGAATGAGTTGGCTTGTGTTCCTGTCTTGCTGGTTGTTTGCATATTACATGGAGCTGCGAGGTTTCTTGTGGACCAGTGTCCTGAAGTTGGCTCTCCCACCTCAGAGGCACAGCACTGACTCCTGGCTGCAGCACCAAAAGCCTTTCATCCACAGGGCTGAGAATAAAAGGGAGAAAAAGTAGAACAAAGGAAAGAAAGAAGATAAAATAAAATAAAGATAAAATAAAGGTATTAAAATAAAAAATAATAACTAAGAAAAAAATTTTTAAGTAAAAACGAATATATGGACAGACCGAACCCTAGGGCAAGTGGTGAAAGCAAAGCTATATAGACAATATGTCACACAGAAGTATACACATACACACTTACTAAACGAGGAAAAGGGGAAAAAATAATAAATCTTGTTCTCAAAGTCCATCTCCTCAATTTGGGATGATGCGTTGTCTATTCAGTTATTCCACCAATTCAGGGTACATCAAGTTGATTGTGGAGATTTAATCCTCTGCTCCTCAGCCTGCTGTGAGAAAGTTCCCTTTCTCTTCTTTTTTCACGCATCTCTCGGGGCTCAGCTTTGGATTTAGACCTGCCTCTGCATGTAGGTAGCGGGAGGGTGTCTGTTCTTTGCTCAGACAGGACGGGGTTAAAGGAGCAGCTGATTAGGGTGCTCTGGCTCACTCAGGCCAGGGGGAGGGAGGGGTATGGATTCAGGGCGAGCCTGTGGTGGCAGAGGCCTGTGGGACATTGCACCAACCTGAGGCATGCCGTGCATTCTCCCGGGGATATTGTTCCTGTATCACGGTACCCTGGCAGTGACAGGCTGCACAGGCTCCTGGGAGAGGCAGTGTGGATAGTGACCTGTGATGGCTCACAGGTTTCTTGGTGGTGGCAGAATCAGTCTTAGCATCTCATGCCAGTCTCTGGGGTTTGAGCTGTTAGCCACAGCTCATGCCAGTCTCTGGAGCTCCTTTAAGCAGCACTCTCAATCCCTTCTCCTCGTGCACCTTTTTGGAGATCTGAGGTCTTCTGCCAGCATTCAGTGGGTGTTCTGTAGGAGTTGTTCCATGTGTAAATGTATTTCTGATGTATCTCTTGGGAGGAGGATGATCTCCATATCTTACTCTTCCACCATCTTCCCTCGGCCCCCCTAAACTTCTTTTCTAACAGACATAGTTGAGCCATAAAATTCTCCCCAAAGAAGAAAGATAATACAGATGTGTGAGAATTATCCTTATAACTTTGGACAATACTCTGAATTTACTCTTGCATTTTTCATGTTTTCCATTACTTCCTCTGAAGCTATACATAGAAATAAGACATCTCTCTCTCTTTGCCATGTGAGGGGTCATCCCAGAAGGTGGCAGACTGCAAGCTAGGAAGAGAGCCCTCACTGGAACCCAACCATGCTGTCACCCTGATCTCAGACTCCTAGCCTCCAGAACTCTGATAAAATAAATATCTGTTGTTTAAACCACCCAGCTAGTGGTATTTTGTTACAGCAGTTTGTGCCTATTAAGACAGGGTATCAAGAAGTGCCTCTCTCTTGTTGTAATATTTCAGCTGGGACCTAAAGGAGGAGCAGGAACAAGACAGGTGAAGAGTGAGAAAAGCATTTCAGTTTGGAGAGAACATGTGAAAAGGAACTGCAGCTAAGAAGAGAAGGATGCCTTAGAGGAACTGCAAGAAGGATGACATTACCAGTGGAAGAAGATGATAATTGTAATCAACATTGAGTAGTAATTAAAAGCAACTGTACGAGATTGGTTCAAGATGGCAGAGTAGAAGGACATGCGTTCACTCCCTTTTGTATGAACACCAGAATCACAACTGACTGCTGAAATATCATTAATAGGAAGATACACTGGAACTCAGCACAAAAGATACCCCACATCCAAAGACAAAGGAGAAGCCACAGTGAGATGGTAGAAGGAGTGCAATAATGATAAAACCAAATCCTCTAACCACTGGATGGGAAACTCACAAACTGAAGAACAAGTATACCATAGAAGACCACCTAATGGAGTGAAGGTTCTGAGCCCCTCATCAGGTTTACCAACCTAGAGTTATGGCAACAGGAGGAGGAATCCCCAGAGAATTGGACTTTGAATGTCAGTGGGATTTGAATGCAGAATTTCGACAGGACTGGGGGAAACAGAGAATCCACTCTTGGAGGGCATACACAAAGTCTTGTGTGTAAGAGGAGGAAGGAAGACGGAGCACTGAGCCTATAGGAGACTGAACCAGACCTACCTGCTAGTGTGAGAGGGTCCCCTGCAGAGGTGGGGGGTAGCTGTGGCTCACCGCAGGGAAAAGAACACTGGCAGCAGAAGTTCTGGGAAGTACTCATTGGCATGAGCTCTCCCAGGGTCCAGCAGTAGCCCCACCAAAGCACCTGTAGGCTCCAGTGCTGGGTCACCTTAGGCCAAACAACCAACAGGGAAGAAACTCATCCCCACCCATCAGCAGACAAACAGATTACAGTTTTACTCAGCTTTGCTCAACAGAGCAACACCCAGGTCTACCCACCACCAGTCCCATCCATCAGGAAGCTTGCCGAAGCCTCTTAGACAGCCTTATCCACAAGAGGGCAGAGAGCAGAAGCAAGAAGAGGTACAATCCTGCAGCCTTCAGAATTAAAACCACAATCATGGACAGATAGATAAAATGAAAAGGCAGGGGGTTATGTCCCAGATGAAGGAACAAGATAAAACCCAAGGAAAACAACTAAATGAAGTGTAGATAGGCAACCTTCCAGAAAAAAAGAATTTGGAATAATGATCATGAATATGATCCAGGACCTCGGAAAAAGAATGGAGGTAAGGATCAAGAAGATGCAAGAAATGTTTAAAACAGACCTAGAAGAATTAAAAAAACAAACAAACAGATGAACAATACAATGGAAATGAAAAATACACTAGAAGGAATCAATAGCAGAATAACTGAGGCAGAAGAATGAATAAGTGACCTGGAAGACAGAATGGTGGAAATCACTGCCATGGAACAGACTAAAGAAAAAAGAATGACAAGAAATGAAAACAGCCTAAGAGACCTCTGGGACAACATTAAATTCACCAACATTCATATCATAAGGGTCTTAGGAGAAGAGAGAGAGAAAGGAACCAAGAAAATATTTGAAGATATAATAGTCAAAAACTTCCCTAACATGGGATAGGAAATAACCACCTAAGTCTAGGAAGCACAGAGAGTCCCAGGCAGGATATACCCAAGAAGGAAAATGCCAAGACACACAGTAATCAAATTAACAAAAATAAAAGACAAAGGGAAAATATTAAAAGCAACAAGAGAAAAACAACAAATAACATACAAAGGAACTCCCATAAGGTTATCAGCTGATTTTGCAGCTGAAACACTGTAGGCCAGAAGGGAGTAGCATGATATATTTAAAGTGATGAAAGGGAAGAAACTATAACCAAGAATACTCCACCCAGAAATGTTCTCATTCAGACTTGATGGAGAAACCAAAAGCTTTACAGACAAGCAAAAGCTAAGAAAATTCAGCACCACCACAACAGAGTTGCCACAAACTATAAAGGGACTCCTCTAGGCAAGAAAGAGATCAGCAACTTAAAACAACCTAGTACATATATAGACTGCTATATCAAAACCTCCTGGGAACAGCAAACCCCAAACTACAGTGGATAGACACACACAAACAGAAAAAAAAAGCAACACAAACAGAACATCAAAGATGGTCATGAAACCAAAAGAGAAGAGAACAAAAGAGGAATGAAAGAAAAAAGACTTACAAAAACAAACCCAAAACAATTAAGAAAATGGAAATAGGAACACACATATTGATAATTACCTTAAATGTAAATGCATTAAATGTGCCAACCAAAAGACAAAGACTAGCTGAAAGGATACAAAAACAATACCCATATATATTCTGTCTACAAGAGACCCACCTCAGACCTAGGGAGACATACAGACTGAAAGTGAGGGGATGGAAGAAGGTATTCCATGGAAATGGAAATCAAAAGAAAGCTGGAGAAGACATACTCATATAAGACAAAAAGACTTAAAAATAAAGACTATTAGAGACAAAGAAGGATACTACATAACAATCAAGGGATCAATCCAAGAAGAAGATATAACAATTGTAAACAAATGTGTACGCAACATAGGAGCACCTCAATATATAAGGCAAATACTAACAGCCATAAAGTGAGCAATCGATAGTAACACAATTAGTGGGGGACTTTAACACCCCACTTCCATCAATGGAAGATCATCCATAGAGAAAATCAATAAGGAAACAGGCTTTAAATGACACATTAGACCAGCTGGACTTAATTGATATTTATAGAGCACTCCACCCAAAAGTGAAAGAATACACATTTTTCACAAGTGCATATGGAACATTCTCCACGATTAACCACATCCTTGGCCACAAAGTAAGCCTCTGTATTTTTAGAAAATTGAAATGATATCAAACATCTTTTCCGACCACAACACTGTGAGATTAGAAATAAACTACAAGAAAAAAAACTATAAAAAACAAAAACATGTGGAGGCTAAAAAATATGCTACTAACCACCAATGGATCACTGAAGAAATCAAAGAGGAAATTAAAAAAAAAAAAAACTAGTGTCAAACGAAAATGAAAGCAAAATGTTTCAAAACCTATGGGATACAGCAAAAGAAGTTCTAAGAGGAAAGTTTATAGAAATACACTTCTACCTCAGGAAACAAGAAAAATCTCAAATAAACAACGAAGACTGACACCTAAAGAAAGTAGAGAAAGAAGAACAAACAAAACCAAAAGTTAGTGGAAGGAAAGAAATCATAAAGATCACAGCAGAAATAAATGAAATAGAGACAAAAAAAGACAGTAGTAAAGATTGATGAAACTAAATGTTGGTTCTTTGAAAAGATAAAGAAAATTGATAAACCATTAGCCAGACTCATCAAGAAAAAAGGGAGAGGACTCAAATGAATAAAATTAGAAATGAAAAAGGAAAAGTGACAACAGACACCACAGAAATACAAAGGATCATGAGAGACTACTATATGCAACTGTATGCCATTAAAATGGACAACATGGAAGAAATGGACAAATTCTTAGAAAAGTATGGTCTCCCAAGACTGAACAAGGAAGAATTAGAAAATATGAACCGACCAATCACAAGCACTGAAATTGAAACTGTAATTTAAAAATTCCCAAAAATCAAAAGTCCAGGACCTGTCTTCACAGGCGAATTCTACCAAACATTTAGAGAAGAGCTAACACTAATCCTTCTGAAACTGTTCCAAAAAATTACAGAGGAAGGAAAACTCCCAAACTCATTCTATGAGGCCACCATCACCGTGATACCAAAATCAGACAAAGATACCAATAAAAAAGAAAATTACAGGCCAATATCACTGATGAACATAGATGCAATAATCCTCAACAAAATACTAGCAATTGGAATCCAACAATACATTAAAAGGATTATACACCATGATCAAGTGGAATTTATCACAGGGATGCAAGAATTCTTCAATACATGTAAATAAATTAATGTGATACACCACATTAACAAACTGAAAAGTAAAAACAATATGATCATCTCAATAGATGCACAAAAGTATAAGATGCTGATGAAAGAAATAGAAGAAGACACAAACAGATGGAAAGATATACCATGTTTTTGGATTGAAAGAATAAATATTGTCAAAATGAGTATACTACCCAAGGCAATCTACAGATTCAATGCAATTCCTATAAAATTACCAATAGCATTTTTCACAGAACTAGAACAAAAAATCTTAAAATTTGCATGGAGACTCAAAAGACTCTGAATAGCCAAAGCCATCTTGAGAAAGAGAAATGGAGCTGGATGAATCAGGCTCCTTGACTTCAGACTATACTACAAAGTTATAGTCATCAAACAGTATGGCACTTGCACAAAAATAGAACTATAGATCAATGGAACAGGATAGAAAGCTCATAAATAAACCCATGCACCTATGGTCAATTAATCTATGACAAATGTGGCAAGACTGTGCAATGGTGGAAAGATAGTCTCTTCAAACAATGGTGCTGGAATAACTGGACAGCTACATGTAAAAAGTGCAATTAGGTCATTCTTTAACGCCATACACAAAACTGAGCTCAAAATGGATTGAAGGCCTAAATGTGAGACCATACACTATTAAACTCTGAGAGAAAAACATAGTAGAACAATTTCTGACATAAATCTCAGCAATATGTTTTCTGATCCACCTCCCAGTGTAATGGAAATAAAAACAAAAATAAACAAATGGGACCTAGTTAAACTCAAAAGCTTTTGCACAGCAAAGGAAACCATAAACAAAAGGAAAAGACAACCCACAGATTGGGAGAAAACATTTGCAAATGATGTGACAGTCAAGGGATTAGTATCCAAATTCTACAAACAGCTCATGTGGCTTAATATTAAAACAAACAACCCAATCAACAAATGGGCAGAAGACCTCAATAGACATTTTTCCATGGAAGACATAAGGATGGCCAAGAGGCATATGAAAAGATGTTCAATGTCGCTAAAAGTTAGAGAAATGCAAATCAAAACTACAATGAGATATCACCTCATGCCAGTCTAAATGGCTATCATCAAAATATCCACAAACAATAAACGCCAGATAGGGTGTGGAGAGAAGGGAAGCTTCTTACACTGTTGGTGGGAATGTAAATTGGTACAGCCACTATGGAGAACAGTATGAGGTTCTTTAAAAAACTAAAAATAGAGCTACCATATGACCCTGCAGTCCCACTCCTGTCCATATATCTGGAGAAAAACATGGTCCAAAAGGATACATGCGCCACAATGTTCATTGCAGCACTGTTTACAAAAGCCAAGACATGGAAGCAACTTAAATGTCCATCAACAGAGAATGGAAAAAGAATGTGTGGTACATATATACAATGGAATATTATTCAGCCATAAAAAATAATGAAGTAATGTCATTTACAGGAACATGGATGGACCTAGAGATTGTCATACTGAGTGAAGTAAGTCAGACAGAGAAAGAGAAATATCATATGATATTGCTTATATGCTGAATCTAAAAAGAAATGATACAAATGAATGCATTTATGAAACAGAAATGGACTCACAGACTTAAACAATGAACTTATGGTTACCAGGGGGGAAGGATGGAGGGAAGCGATAGCTAGGGAGTTTGAGGTTGACATGTACACACTGCTATATTTAAAAAGGATAACCAACAAGGACCTACAGTATAGCACAGGGATCTCTGCTCAATGTTATGTGGCAGACTGCATGGGAGGGGAGTCTGGGTAAGAATAGTTACATGTACATATACGGCTGAGTCACTTTTTTATGCACCTGAAACTATCATAACATTGCTAATTGGCTATACTTCAATATAAAATAAAAAGTTAACCAACTGTAAAAAAGAAAAAAGAAATGAGATGAAGTTATTTAGGAAGTTTAAGAAAATTTTGGTTTAACATGTGTTGCCATTATACATGTTATATTTAACCACACAAATTCAACTATGGCTACTTTGGAATTTCTATAAATTAGTGATGACAAGCTATTTGAAGAAGTATGGGGCTTGAAGACATGTCTTAAACCTGTGCTTACATTTTTGTGTGTAGTTGTATGGGAAGTGGGTTGTTAGACATTGTAGAGACTGACTCTCTGCACTCACTTCCCCAAACATGTCTTAATCTACAATTGTCTCTCAAAGGAAGTTGCAATGATGAAATCATTTATTCAGAAATTAAGAAAATCAACTGAAGGACATCTAATTATTGCCTGGAATAGAGCTATGGTTATCATTATTAAAATCACTTGATAAGTACAGATTTGATAGAAACTTTCTGACATTATTTCAAGGACAAGAGGCTAAATTCAGTGCACTTTAAATGAATTTTAACAATTCACATTATACTATATAATAAGAATCTCTCATAACATGACCCACAGATTGTTATAATTCTTGAGCTCACATAAGATAGGTGATCCACATTTGTCATTTATTCAGAGACCTTTGTTATAAATTTAACATGATTATTTTAAAAATATTTTTTAAATCTCTAGTTTTTTCTTGTGCTATTAAGTTAATTATTAAATTAAGTTAGTAGTTTGGAGTAGTTAACTGTTTTATTGATTCATGGAAATTATTACTGCTGGTTTAAAAACTTTTAAAAATCTTGATTATATATGTTAAAGCTTGTCTCGTTAATTTGTTTGACCCTTACTGAAGTGATAGGAAAATAAAAAGTAAATGACAGAATATTATTCTAAACTGTATTTAGAAGAGATCTTAAGCTTAAATCTCAATAAACAGGAAAAGGTAAACACATATATAAATATATACACACATTTTAATAAGTGACATCTAAACTCTAGGTAGTGAAGTGTAGGAATTTAAAAACTGTCAATAGTGAGTAAAATTTTATTTATCATAAAATAATGCAAAATTTGATAGATGTAAGAAAGCAAGAATTTATATATCAGTCAAGATTCTTACTTGCTAGCAACAAAAACCAGCCCTGGCTGACTTAAGCAGAAAAGAATCTGACTAGTTAGGGATTGGTTGACTCAACAAACCAGAGAAGTATTGATAATCATAATTATATCATAATTTTATAATTCATAAATGTTTCGTATTGTATCTATTGCTTTTCTGGTGTAGTTGTCTTTTAAGTTACGTTTTCCTCTTTCCTTTCTTCATATACCAGCCAAATAATTCTCTTTTTAAACCTGATCTACACCTCTAATGTATTCTTTGTCCATGTTTATGTGATAATAATATATAGCAGTTATATGCATATTTTTAAGCTCAGATATATTGGAAATTTACTAAATAATAAAGATTATACTAATTGCTTTATGTGAATTTCCGCATTTCATTACCATGAAAATTCCCTATGTGGTTACTATATATTTCTCCCCTTTAGATAATAGAGAACAAGATCATAGATTGAATATACCCCAATAAATATGTTTAAAAAAATAGGCTAAATGCTCCAATCAAAAGACAGAGTGTGGCTGAATGTATATAAAAACAAGGCTCATATATATGCTGCCTACAAGAGACTCGCTTCAGATCTAAAGACACTGACTGAAACTTAGGCAATGGAAAAAGGTATTCCACACACATGAAAATGAAAAGAAAACAAGGGTAGCAAAAATAAGCTAATAATCCATGTATTAATAAACTTTAATAAATGGATTAAAGACCTAAATGTAAGATCAGAAACCATAAAATTCCTAGAAGAAAACAGATGAAACACTCTTTGACATAAATTGTAGTGATTTATTTTTTGGATCTGTCACATAAAGCAAAGGAAATAAAAAGCAAAAATAAACAAACAGACTTAATTAAATTTAAAAGCTTTTACACAGCAAAGGAAACCATCAACAAAATGAAAGATGACCTACTGAATGGGAGAAAATATTTGCAAATGATATGACTGTTAGGGGGGTAATATCCAACAAGTATAAATAGCTCATACAACTTGACATTACAAAAAAAACAATTAAAAAATAGGCAGAAAACCTGGATAGACATTTTCCCAAAGAGATCATGCAGATGGCCAATAGGCACATGAAAAGATACTCAACAACACTAACCACCAGGGAAATGAAAATCAAAACTACAATAAATATCCCCTCACACCTGTTTGAATGGCTATCATCAAAAAGACCACAGACGGAGGGAATCAAGATGGTGGAGTAGAAAGATGTTGAACTCATCTCCTCCCACAAATAAATCAAAAATACATCTACATATGAAACAATTCTCACAGAGTATGTGCTGAATGCTGACAGAAGACCTCAAACTCCTCAAATGATAAGAAAGATCTCCACGTAACCAGGTAGGATGAAAGGGAAATACAAGGAAGCAGGATCAGACTTTCACCCCTTGGAGGGAGCTGTTAAGGAGGAAAAGTTCCCACACTCTGGGAAGTCCCCTTACCAGTGGGGAGATCAGCCAGGACAGAAAGAATGATTCAGAGGCTTGGAGGAGAGCACTACAACAAGTGTGTGGCAGGATGAACAGAGTGAGACCTACACAGAAAGTCCATGCCACTTTGCTGTGCACCCCAGCCTGAGATGCATGTCTGCTGGTACAGGTGGGGTCTGGGTGCTGAAACCTGGGGTTTAGAGGACAAACCCAGGGAGAAGACTGGGGTTGGCTACTCTGAGGCAGCCTTGAAGGGACTGGATTGTGGTACTGCCGCAATCAGTGGTGTACACAGAAGAAGCCCAGGACTGCCATAGAAGGGAAACACCATTGTTAAGTGGCACATGAAGGGAGGTGCGGGGTCTGCTGTGGCAGCCTCTTACTCTGTGTGCTCAATAGGGTACTGGCTCAATGGGCTCCAGGAGTGCATTCATCAGCCACCATCTCAGCGGTCTCTGGGAGAAGGTGTCAGCAGATTGCCCACATGCAGAGGTGAGCCTGAAATCATAGTGAGCCCCAGGAGTCACACAACTTAGGAAAAAGGGCTGAAATCCTTCCCTGCTGCTGTGCAAGCCATGGATTTACCACCACTGCCACCAGCTTTGTAAACCCAGTGCCTGAAAGACATCTGAGCAGACAATGGGTGCTCCTGTGGCTAGGATGGGTCTGGCTTTAGCAGCTGTGGGTTTTGTGGGTGCATGCATGTGGGAGCTAGGCTGGGCCAGGATCTGGGCTGCCTCCATATCTCCCACAGCGGGTCCAGGTGAGCAATGACTATGATCCTGGGACCTGACTTCAGTGGATCTGTACTGGTAGCTTTGTGAAAAAAATGCCTTAGGAATATCAAGACCAATTGCTGACATTCCCACAGTTGAGGCTGGGTCAAGGGCAGTGCCAACAACAGTGTACTTTGAAAGCCTGCATGACAGGTGACAGGTGACACAGCATAGCACACTACCTAATGGACAGCTCTGGCAGAGGAATTCTAAGGGACTGCTCTCCCAGTGGCAGTGCTCCAATCCTGCCCACCTCACACTGTAGCTCAGAAACACAGCTCTGAAATAGATCTGGGTTCTTCTACTCCAACAACTAGGGAGCAGTCCCTGGCCCCAACAAGGCTGTGACAACCAGAGAGCAAAGAAGAGGCCTCACTCAACATCCAGTGTAGGCTCCGGTCACCACAACACCAGTTCCATCCCTTATCAAGGGAATAATGGCCAGGATACACTAAGAAAAGAAGCAGGCATCCACACTAAAAACAGCCCTCACACCAAATATATTAAACCCACTCAGGCTACACAAGGGTGCTTCCACATAAAATTAGCCCTCCAAGACCACAGTAGATCATTGTTTCTCCTAAACTCACAGAGGAAGAAAAACATCAGTAAAATGAGGAAGCAGAGGAACCACTCTTACTTAAAAGATCAAGATAACTCCCCTGAAAGAGTATAAACAATGAAACAGAACTCTTCAGTCTAATAGACACTGAGTTCAAAAAGGAGATAATGAAAATACCAAAGAAATTAAGAAAGGCTGTTGATAGAAATGTAGATTACTGTAAAAAGGAACTAGAAACTATAAAGAGGAGCCAGGAAAACTTTGAAAACTCATTTGCAAGATGAAAGCTGAGCTAATGGCAATGAATACAAGATTGAATAATGCAGAAGAATAAATAAGTGTTCTGGAAGATAGAATAATGGAAATCTCCCAAGGAGAACAACACACAGAAAGCCAAATGAAAAAAAAACAAAATGAAAACAATGTAAGAGATTGGGATAATATAAAGCATGCCCATCTACACATAATAGGGATTCCAGAAGGAGAAGAAAAAGAAAAGGGGATGAAAATGTATTTGAAGAAATTATGGCTGAAAATTTTCCTAATCAAAAGAAGGAAATGGATATCCAGGTACAGGAAGCACAGAGGGCCCCAAACAAGATGAACCCAAACAGGTCTACACCAAGACATATTATAATTAAAATGGCAAAAGTGAAAGATAAAGAGAGGATTCTAAAGGCAGGAAGAGAAAAACAAAGAGTTAATTACAAGGGAACCCCCATAGGGCTATCAGCAGATTTCTCTACAGAAAAGTTTCAGGACAGAAGGGAGTGGCAAGATATATTCAAAGTCATGAAAGGGAAAGGTCTTCAACCTAGGATACTCTACCCATCAAAATTATCATTTAGAATAGAAGGAGAGATAAAGAATTTCTCACACAAGCAAAAACAAAAAGAATACAACAATACTAAGCCTATCCTAAAAGAAATATTGAAAGGTCTTTTCTAATTAGAAAATAAATAATAAACTATAGGAAAACTATAGGAAAGAGAAAATCACAATTGAAAATAAAATCACTTAAATAAGACAGTATACAGATTAAAAACAAACAAATTTTTGTGAAAGCAGTGATAACCACAATGAACAGCAAAAGGATAAATATGAAGATGTAAAAGAGAACATCAAAATCATAAAATGTGGAGAAGGAGAGTAAGAAAATGTAGGGGTTTTTTAGAATGTGTTTGAGCCTATATGACTATCAGTCTACAGCAAGTAGATATAGGAAGCGGTTAACATACTTAAAAATCAGGGTAACCACAAATCAAAAACATACTATAGATTCACAAAAGACAAAAAGAAGATAACACAAGCATAATATAAAAGGAAATCTTCAAACCCGAAAAGTAAAAACAAAAAGAAAGGTACAAAGAAGAAAGACAGATCAAGTGCAAAACAAGGATTGAGGCAATTAATACATATCTATCAATATCTACTTATCATATCTACATATCTATCAATAATTACCTTAAATGTCATTAGATTAAATGCTCCAATCAAAAGACATAGAGTGGCAGATTGAAAAAAAAAAAAACAAGAGCCTACAATATACTGCCTACAAGAGACCCACATTAGGGCAAAGGACACACAGAGATTGAAAGTGAGGGGATGGAAAAAGATATTTCATGAAAATGGAAATGACAAGAAAGTGGGGGTCACAATACACATTTCAGACAAAATAGACCTTAAAACAAAGGATATAAAGAAAGATAATAAGGGACACTATATAATGATAAAATGATCAATACAAGAAGATATTACACTCATCAACATATATGCACCCAATATAGAAGCACCCAAATACATAAAACAAATAATAACAGACATAAAGGGAGAAATTTATGGGAATAAAATAATAGTAGGAGACTTTAACACCCCACTCACATCAATAGACAGATCTTCTAGAAAGAAAATCAATAAGATAACAGAGATCCTGAATGATACAATAGAAGTTAGACTTAATTGATATTTTCAGGACATTACATCCAAAAAGAACAGAACATACATTATTTTCAAGTGTGCATGCAATATTCTCTAGGATTAGCCACATACTAGGGCACAAAACAAGTCTCAGCAAATTTAAGAGTATAGAAATCATTTCAAGTATCTTTTCTGAGCACAATGGCATGAAACTAGAAATCAATTACAGAAAAACAAATAAGAAAAAAAAAAGATTACATGGAAACTAAAAAAAAAATGTTACTAAAAAGCAAATGGGTCAATGATGAAAACAAGGAGGAAATTTTAAGAAAATACCTTGAGACAAATGACAATGAAAACAAAACCATACAAAATCTATGGGATGCAAAAAAAGCAGTCCTAAGAGGGACGTTCATAGTAATCCAGGCCTTCCTTAAAAAAAAGAAAAAATTCAAATAAACAATGCAGTACCACATACAAGAATTAGAAAAAGAAGAACAAACAAAGCTGAAAGTCAGCAGAAGGAAGGAAATAATAAAGATCAGAGAGGAAACAAATAAAATATAGATAAAAACAATAGAAAAAATTCAATAAAATGAAGAGCTGGTTTTTTGATAGGGTAAACAAAATTGACAAACCTCTGGTCAGGCTCACAAAGAAGAAGAGAGAGGATTCCAATAGAAAAATAAGAAATGAATAAAAGGAGAAATAACACCTGATACCAAATAAATATAAAAAAAAAACTATGAGAATATTATGAACATATGCCAACAAGTTCAACAGCCTAGAAGAAATGGAAACATTTCTAGAAACATACAGCCCACCAAAACTGAACCAAGAAGAAATAGATAATTTGAACAGACCAATCACTAGAAGTGAAATGGAATGTGTAATAAAAAAAACTCCCTACAAACAAAAGTCCAAGACCAGATGGATTCACAGGAGAATTTTACCAAACATACAAAGAAGAACTTATACTGGGCCTTCTCAAACTCTTCCAAAAGATTGAAGAGGAGTGAACACTCACAGAGACATTCTATGAAGCCACCATCACCCAATACCAAAACCAAAGGCATTAAAAAAGAAGAAAATCACAGGCCAATAACTTTGATGAATGTAGATGCAAAAATTCTTAACAAAATATTAGCAAACCGAATCCAACAACACATAAAAATATCATACATCATGACCCAGTTGGATTTATCCCAGGGTCACAAGGATGGTTCAACATATGCAAATCAATCAATGTGATATACTGCATCAACAAAAGAAAAGACAAAAACCATATGATCACCTCAATAGATGCAGAAAAAGCAGTTGACAAAATTAAACATCGATTTATGATGAAAACTCTTACCAAAGTGGGTATAGAGGGAACATATCTCAACATAATAAAAGCTATTTATGACGAACCCACAGCCAATAAAATACTCAATGGTGAAAAGCTGAAAGCTTTCCCACTAAAATCTGGTACAAGACAAGAATGCCCACTCTCACCACTTTTATTCAACATAGCATTGTAAGTCCTAGCCACAGCAATCAGACAAGAAAAATATATAAACCGTAATCAAAGTGGAAGGGAAGAGGTAAAATTTTTATTATATGCAGATAACATGATATTATACATAGGAAACACTAAATCTCAAAACAAAAACTACTAGAACTGATAAACAAATTCAGCAAAGTAGCAGGATACAAGATTAACATACAGAAATAGGTTGAATTTCTTTACACTAATAATGAAATATCAGAAAGGGAATGAAAAACAATATCCTTTTTAAAATTGCATCCAAAAAATAAAATATTTAAGAATAAACTTGACCAAGGAGGTGGAAGACTTATATGCTGAGAAATATAAAACATTAATAAAGGAAACTGAAGATACTACAAAGAAATGGAAAGATATCCCATGCTCTTGGATTGGAAGAATTAACATTATTAAAATGGCCATATTACCCAAAGCCATCTACAGATTCAATGTTATCCCTATCAAATTACCCATGACATTTTTCACAGAACTAGAACAAATAATCCTAACATTTATATGGAACCATAAAAGACCAAGAATTGCCAAAGTAATTCTGAGAAAAAAGAACAAAGCAAGAGGCATGACCCTCCAAGACTTCACAAAATACTACAAAGCTACAGTAATCAAAACAGTGTGGTATTGGCACAAAAACAGACATATGGATCAATGAGACAGAATAGAGAGCCCTGAAATAATCCCATACACCTACAGTCAACTAATCTTTGATAAAGGAGGCAAGAATATGCAATGGAAACAAGATAGTCTCTTCAGCAAGTGCTGTTGGGAAAGTTGGAATCAGTTGTTCTAAGTCAGTGAAGTTAGAATACACCCTCATACAACACACAAATATAAACTCAAAATGGCTTAAAGACTTAAATATAAGACATGACACCATAAAACTCCTAGAAGAGGACATAGGCAAAACATTATCTAATATAAATTGTACCAATGTTTTCTTAGGTCAGTTTCTCAAGGCAATAGAAATAAAAGTAAAAATAAACAAATGGGATCTAATCAAACTTGCAAGCTTTTGCGCAGCAAAGGAAACCATAAACAAAATGTAGAGACAACCTACAGAATGGGAGAAAATGTTTGTAAATAATGTGACTGATGAGGGCTTAATTTCCAAAATATGCAAACAGCTCATACAACTCGACAACAACAACAAAAACAACCCAATCAAAAAATGGGCAGAAGACCTAAATAGACATTTTTCCAAAGAAGACATACAGATGGCCAATAGGTACATGAAAATATGCTCAATATTGCTAATTTTTAGAGATTTTTTTTAATTTAGGAGGTTCCTCAAAAAACTAAAATTAAAGTTGCCATATGATTAGCAATCTCACTCCTCAGCATATATCCGAACAAAACTACAATTAAAAAAGATACATGCACCCCTATGTACATAGCAGTACTATTCACAATAACCAAGACATGGAAGCAACCTAAATATTCATCAGCAGAGGAATGGATAAAGAAGAAGTGGTACATATATACAATGGAATACTATTCAGCCATAAAAAAGAAATAATGCCACTTGAAACAACGTGGATGAACTTAGAGCTTGTCATACTAAGTGAAGTAACTCAGAATGCAAAAGACAAATACCATATGATTATGGTTATTAAAAGATATTGAATATCAACTTTTCCCTGTGCTTGACAGTAGGTCCTCTTAATTTATCTCTCACCCTCCCACCCCCTTTGGTAACCATAATTTGTTTTCTATGTATGTGAGTTTATTTCTGTTTTGTAAATAAGTTCATTTGTATCATTTTTTCAGATTACACAAATAAGTGATATTATATGATATTTGTCTTCCTCTGTCTGGCTTACTTCACTTAGTATGATAATCTCTAGGTCCGTCCATGTTGCTGCAAATGACATTATTTCATTCATTTTTATGGATGAGTAATATTCCATTGTATATATGTACCACATCTTCCTTATCCATTCATCTGTCAGTGGGCATTTAGATTGTTTCCAAGTCTTAGCTATTGTAAATAGTACAGCTGGGCTTCCCTGGTGGCGCAGTGGTTGAGAGTCCGCCTGCCGATGCAGGGGACACGGGTTCGTGCCCCGGTCTGGGAAGATCCCACATGCCGCAGGAGCGGCTGGGCCCGTGAGCCATGGCCACTGAGCCTGTGCTCCGGAGCCTGTGCTCCGCAAGGGGAGAGGCCACAACAGTGAGAGGCCCGCCTACCGCAAAAAAAAAAAAAAAAAAAAAAAATAGTACAGCTATGAATATTAAGCAGCATGTATCCTTTCGAATTATAAGTTTCTCTGGATATGTGCCCAGGAGTTAGATTGCAGGATCATATGGTAACTCTATTTTTAGCTTTTTAAGGAACCTCCATACGGCTCTCCATAGTAGCTGAACAAATTTACATTCTCACCAACAGTATAGGATGCTTCCTTTTCCTCCACAGTTCCTCCATTTATTATTTGTAAACTTTATAATGATTGCCACTCAGACTGGTGTGAGATAGCTTTGATTTGCATTTTTCTAATAATTAGAGATGTCAAACATATTTTCATGTGCCTGTTGGCCATCGGTATTTTTTTGGGGGGTGGGGAAATGTCTATTTAGCTCTTCCACCCATTTTTTGATTGGGTTGTTTGTTTTCTTGATATTGAGCTGCATGAGCTGTTTGTATACTTTGGAGATTAATCCCTTGTTGGTTGTGGCATTTGCAAATACTTTCTCCCAGTTGGTTGTCTTTTCATTTTGTTTATGGTTTCCTTTGCTGTACAAAACCTTTTGAGTTTAATTAGGTCCCATTCATTTATTTTTGTTTTTATTTCTATTACTCTCAGAGATGGATCCAAACAAAATATCACAGCAATCTGTGTCAAAGAGTGTTCTGCCTATGTTTTCCTCTAAGAGTTTTATACTGTCTGGCCTTACATTTAGGTATTTAATCAATTTTGAGTTTATTTTTGTGTATGGTGTTAGGGAGTG
The DNA here is from genome assembly GCF_949752795.1 of Hyperoodon ampullatus. Lineage (NCBI taxonomy): Eukaryota > Metazoa > Chordata > Mammalia > Artiodactyla > Ziphiidae > Hyperoodon > Hyperoodon ampullatus. The sequence goes on from NC_136913.1 coordinate 55,685,163, forward strand.
TTCTAATTTCATTCTTTTACATGTAGCTGTCCAGCTTTCCCAGCATCACTTATTGAAGAGACTGTCTTTTCTCCATTGTATATTCTTGCCTCCTTTGTTGTATATTAATTGACCATAAGTGGGTGAGTTTATTTCTGGACTTTCTATCCTGTTCCAATGATATATAAGTCTGTTTTTCTGCCAATATCATACTGTTTTGATGACTGTAGGTTTGGAGTATAGTCCGAAGTCAGGGAGCCTGATTTCTCCAACTCCGTTCTTCTTTCCAAAGATTGCTTTGGAGTCGGGGAATTTGGGGTCTTTTGTGACTCTGTACACTTTTTCAGATTTTTGTTCTAGTGCTCTGAAAAATGCCATTGGGAATTTGATAGGGATTGCATTGAATCTTTAGATTGCCTTGGGTAGTTTGGTCATTTTAAGAATATTGTTTCTTCCAATCCAAGTACTCGGTATAGCTTTCCATCTGTTTCTGTCATCTTCATTTTCTTTCATCTGCCTCTTATAGTTTTCAGAGCACAGCTCTTTTGCCTCATTAGGTAGGTTTATTCCTAGGTATTTTATTCTTTTTGATAGGATAGTGAATTGGATTATCTCCTTAATTCCTCTTTCTGTTATTTCCTTGTAAGTGTATGCTTTGATGCTTTTTGATGGAATTGTTCACATCACTTCATTTCAGATGGCTCATTGCAAATCTGTAGAAATACAATTCATTTTTTTATGTTGATCTTGTATCCTATAATTTTGCTGAGGTCTTTTATTAGTTGTGTTAGCTTTTTCGTGAACTTTTCATCATTTTCTGTATACAAGATAATGTCATCTATGAATAGAAATTGTTTTATTTCTTTTTTTTTTCATTTTTAATGTTTTTATTTCTTTCTCTTGACTAATTGCTCTGGCTGGAACTTCCAATACAATGTTAAATGGAGGTGGTTAGCTTGGACATCCTTGTCTGGTTACTGATTTTAGATCAAAGTATCCAGTCTTTCATCATAAAATATAATGTTATCTTGGATTTTTCATAGATACCCTGTACCTCGTTGAAGATGTACCCTTCTATTCTACTACTTTGTCAAGTGTTTTCATAAAAGTGTGTTTGATTTTATGATATTCTTTTCCTGCATCTACTAAAATGATCATGCAATTTGTTGTTTTTTATCTTATGGATATAATGTATTACATTAATTGCTGTTCAGATGTTAAACCAATGTTGCATTCCTCATATAAATCCTACTTGGTCATTATGTATAATTATTTTTATGTTTTGCTGGATCCCATTTGATAGTAAATTTATTAGTGAGTTTTTCATTTTGGTTATTATGCTTTTCAACTACAGAATTTTTATTTTAAACTTTTAATTCCTTCTCTTTATATACATTCTCTATTTGTTGAGACATTATCATTATACCTTCCTTTAAATCTTTACATATGGTTTTCTTTAGTTCTTTGACTACATTTATTAGAGCTGCTTTGAAGTCTTTGCATTGTTTTCCATAAAAATATTTTCTATTGCCTGCCTTTTTCCTTTGTGTATAGGACACTCTAATCCTGCTCCTTCTCATGTCATTTTTGTTGTTAAATGGGTGTTTTTGACAGTATATGTAACCAACTCTGTATACTGATACTTCTCCCCCATAGCCCAGCCCTGAGTTGTTGTTGGTTTTGTTTACTTGTTTGTTTATTTGCTTATTGACTAAGCTGAATTATTTTTGCATATTCCATTTCTCCTGCAGCATACTGCCTCTGATATCTCTGCTCAGAATTTTTCTCCTTTTAATTTTTTTTAGCTTGGCTACCTAAGGTTTGTCCCTGTACCAGCCTAAATTACTTGTTGGTCATAGGTTGTGCTTAAGCTACCTTGCCAGTTAAATTTCTATCCTTTACTCTTTGATATGTGTGTATGTTGCCTGGAGGCTTCTATCACAGTTCAGAGAATTTGCTTTCTTGCCCCAAATTCAGCAAGGGAACTGTAGCTTGGAGGTTCTCTCTCTTATTGCTCCACAGAGGGCACAGGTACAGCCATGGGCTTGCACACATACCTTCCAGACTGTCAGGGATGAGTGTGATAGTATTTTTAGACCTGACTTTCTAGGAGTATCCCTTAAGTCAGAGTATCTTATTGTTCATTCAAAGTTTAATTACAGGTTGTTTTTAAGCCCCAATGAAGCTTTTGTACTATCTTAATGGGTCAGTGTGTGGCTAGGGAATGCTTTCAAGTGGGCATCATGTCCCTCTCTGATTGCTCCTGTGTGGGTGCAGCTTAGCGCATACACACAACCATTCCACAGCCATAATTAATTGTGTGCCCAGGAGGGTTTTTCTTATGTGTCTCTTTCTCTGGTTCTCAATATTAAACTTCTGACTGTTCTGTTATTTTTCTTTTCATCAGGGAGCTAATTGCTCTTCACCAAGATCTCCATTGTTTCTGAATATGGTCAAAGGCGTGGACTTCTCCCCTCTCTGTTTTAAATAAAGTCAGTCCCCTCAAGCAAAGCTGGTAAACTCTTTGTTCTTATGGCTTTCCTTTATCCCTGGGCAAAAATTCTGTGCTACTGCTCTAGGGCTGGGGGTGGACACACATTTTTTCCAGAGTGAAACATCTGCTCTATAAATAGGCACTGCTGTGAAAGGGGATGTTAGCCCCTGATTTTCTCAGCTTGCCTCTCCCAGTGTGGAACTTTCATTCTATGAGCAAAGTGAGGAGGGAGGGATGACCAGGGCTCCAATATTCTCTTCCTGGGGTAGAGCTCCCATCTTATGAGTGAAGAATGGGTGGGGAAAGAGAGACCTAATTCTCTGTCATGCCTGCCTGAAACAGAGCTTCAGTGACTTAGGTCATTGGTCTGAGAAATGCCACTGATAACCTGCCCCTGCCAAGATGAAACTATAGCCTCAGTCTGGGAACTGGAAAGAGAGAAAACTCCCACCTTCTTGGCAGAACATGTCTAGCATAGTGTATGCAGGGTGGGACCTCTGTAAAATGGAGCTAGAGGAGTAAGCTAGGTGGTAAGAGACAGTTGTCATTCAAATACCAGACTCTTATTATTGCCAAAATTTGGAAGATTTCCCTGAAAAACCTTTCTTTATTTTGTTGTATATTCTTAGGACTATTTACAGAGACATTTATTAATCAAATTTTAAAATGATTTTCACCAGTTAAATCGTTGTATTGCTGAAAAGGCCCACCAAGCTCTTTACTGTGTCATTCTAGAAGTCCTCTTAAACAATATACTGTTATACTTCTTTTTTTATGTTTTTTAACATCTTTGTTGGAGTATAATCGCTTTACAATGGTGTGTTAGTTTCTGTTTTATAACAAAGGGAATCAGTTATACATATACATATGTCTCCATATCTCTTCCCTCTTGCATCTCCCTCCCTCTCACCCTCTCTGTCCCACCCCTCTAGGTGGTCACAAAGCACTGAGCTGATCTCCCTGTGCTATGCAGCTGCTTTCCACTAGCTATCTATTTTACATTTAGTAGTGTATGTATGTCCATGCCACTCTCTCAGTTTGTCCCACCTTCCCCTTCCCCTCCCCATATCCTCAAGTCCATTCTCTAGTAGGTCTGTGTCTTTATTCCTGTCTTACCACTAGGCTCTTCATGACCATTTTTTTTTTTAGATTCCATGTATATGTGTTAGCATATGGTATTTGTTTTTCACTTTCTGACTTACTTCACTCTATATGACAGACTCTAGGTCCATCCACCTCACTACAAATAACTCAATTTCGTTTCTTTTTATGGCTGAGTAATATTCCATTGTATATATGTGCCACATTTTCTTTATCCATTCATCTGTTGATGGACACTTAAGTTGCTTCAATGTTCTGGCTATACTTCTTAAAAATTATAGAAAGTTGGTTTAATGGACATGCTTTTTTTAACTCAAGGTGTTTGTCACTGTAACTTATTCATGTTGCACATAACTAGTACATTCATTTTCACAGCTGTTTGTGTGAACATAAACAAATTATCTAATAGTATTTTCAGACTTTTAAATTTTTGACAGTTGAATGTGTGCAAGATGGGATTCCTTTATATTTTTGAGTTAATGGACAGGTTTTTGTGGCCACATGGATGAAATAACTTCTGGAGAATTTGAGAACAAGAGTAAGGAACTTATTGCATAATTTCTAATTTTCAGTGCCACATGAGTTAGTTTCCATGTCACGATCATCTCTCTATTTCTAAAATGTCTATATTCTACCACCACTACTTCAGAGAACCACCCCCATGAGGCACTGACATTTCAGACCTCTTGCCTTCTTTTGGGAAGTGTGATAATAGTGCTTCCTCCTTGCTTCTTGACTACCTCCAACAGGATCCAGCACTCTGAAAAGTGGCCAACACCACTGTAGACTGGGTTTCACCAGTACATCCTAGCATTTCTGCAGCCCTCTCTCCAGCTCCCCAACACTGCTTTTTATTTGGTGTGTCAATTTCTAATTTTAATATTTCAGTTTATAAAAACATAAGTGCACATATTAATTTTGAAGAAGCTAAGACGTTGATATATAAATTAATTTTGAATACGTTTCCCACAATATATTAACTTTTAAATGTGCATCACAGCCCTCAGTTAAAGCAACAGCAGCAAATGCCATCAAGGTAGTTCTAAGCCATGAATAGGAATGTCTTCTATTGACTGTCTCATGTAAGGTTTTCCTCTAAATTCAATATAGGCTGTATTTATTTCTTATTTTTCAAACACCACTTTTACTTTTAATACTTCAATCAGCGAGTCTCCAAATTGAGTGTACACTTGAATCTCTTAAAGAACTTGTTAAAATGCAAATGCCCAGGTCCCACTCCCAAAGATTCAGATTCAGTATATCTGGAGGAGCTGGGAATCTGCATTTTAACAAGCACTCTATGGAAATCTTATGTCTATTCACATTTCAGAACCATAACTCTTAAGGAAGAAATCCACAGTATAAAGAAACAACCTTTTCCACACATTTGAGATTCCTTTATCTTCGCCTTAAAGCACCATTGGCAATTTCAGAGCTGATCCAAGACATTGCTGAGTCCAGTCAGTGTTACTAAGCCATTCTTCTCTCTCTATGCTCACTGCTACTCAGCCTTTAAGCTCCAGCACTTCCTGCCAGCTTTATGAACAGGGGCAAGCCAGAGCCACTTTCAGTCCAGCCCTGGAAGGAAAATCTATAAAACCCCAGGCTTCAGGCTGTCTCCTCCCTACCTATTTCACTCAGTTGACATGCTTCACTACCTTAGTCACAACCTCCACATAACTCTGGCATCCACAGCTTCTGATTAAAAATTAGCATAATGGGAACAGAAAGTAAGAAAGAACAAAAAGCTATTTCTTTGAGGTTTGCTGATCATTTTTCTTCTTTAGACTCGGGCTATTCAGGTGCTAGCTCCTCCACTCCCTGCCTAAGCTAAGGTAGGCCTGGCTTGGCTGACATTCTGGTGGGAAAAATTAGTGAAGAGGGAGATATAAAATGGATGCACTGACTTTTCTGTACACAGAGAAACTGGATGTTAAGAAAAGATGAGTCACAGTTTGGAAGTATTCTCATACTGTTACTTCCGAATTTGTGGGCAAGAAGTGATATTTTAGCTCACTCATGCAAGCCCAGCTTATACTATATCCCTCCCAAATTGTGTGTCAGTACCAGCCTTCTTACCTCCAGTGATGATTTGCTCACTCCCTCTGAGACAGCTGATACCACCCAATGATGGCTCTGTTGAGCTGATAATGTCTATCTTTCCTGTGGCTTTCTAAAGTCTTCCCCTGAGAATGCACTGAAAACATCTGTTCCCTCTGCCTTTCGATAGCCTTTCAGAAATCTGCTGTCTGAGACTAAATCTCCTTAATTCTTCTCAAGACCAAACAGCCCCAGAAACTTCAACTTCTCCTCATTAGATTTGTTTTCCAAACTCCTGCTGTTATGAACTAAATGTATGCCTCAAACTTCATATGTTGAAGTCCTAACCCCCACTGTTGCTATATTAAAAGTAAGAATGAGGGCTTCCCTGGTGGCGCAGTGGTTGAGAGTCCGCCTGCCGATGCAGGGGATGCAGGTTCGTGCCCCGGTCTGGGAAGATCCCACATACCGCGGAGCAGCTGGGCCCGTGAGCCGTGGCCACTGAGCCTGCGCGTCTGGAGCCTGTGCTCCACAACGGGAGAGGCCACAACAGTGAGAGGCTCGCGTACCGAAAAAAAAAAAAAGTAAGAATGCAATTAAAGTTAAGTGAGCTCATAAGGGTGGGACCCTGGTAAAATAGGATTAATGTCATTTTAAGAAGTGTCTCTCTCTCTCTCTCTCTCTCTCTCTCTCTCTTCCTCTCCCTTTCCCTCTCCTTCCCTCCATTCCCCTTCCTTACCTCTCTCTCCCTGTGTACACACACTAAGGAATGGCCATGTATGGTCATCTACATTCTGGGAAGACAGTTCTCATCAGAAGTCAAATTGGTTATGGACCTTGATCATGGACCTCCACCTCCCAGAACTGTGAGAAAATGAATTTTTGTTGCTTCAGCCATTCAGTTTGTGGTATATTGTTATGGCAGACTAAGCAGATTAGTACACCTCACCAGACTTCTCACTTCCCTTTGGACAGGTCTCAGTTTCCTTTGTGGGGTCCAGAGCTATTACCCTGATGTGGGCCTGACCAGTAGAAAACAGACCCAAATTAACAATGTTGGTAATTAACTGCTTTTGGAATTTCATATTTACTCTATTCACAGTCAGCTTTCCTTACCCAGTTCTGTTTGTCTGTCCTGAATGCCTCTCAGAGTGACCCCACCCTGATCCCAGGGCACTGATTCCTAAGACAGCTAGCCTTTCTCCTGCTCTGCCCTACTCCTACTGTATTAATTTATTTATTAAATATTTACTATACTGTATATGTTTCAAGAGTTTATTTTTTAAGAACAGTTTTAAACTCACAGCAACAATGATATGAAGGTACATAGATTTCTCATATACACTCTACTCCCAACCACACGTAGCTTCCCTCATTATCAGTAGATGTACCAGAGTGGTACATTTGTTACAACTTACGTTGACACATCATAATCACCCAATTTTCATAGTTTACACTAATGGTCACTCTTGGTGTTTTACATTCTATTGGTTAGGACAAATCTATAATGGCATATATCTATCATTATACTCTTTTAGAAATTTTCAACTGCCCTAAAAGTCCTCTGTGCTTCACCTATTCATCTATTCCCCCACCCTAACCCCTGGTAACCACTGATCTTTTTATTGACTCCATAGTTTGCCTTTTCCAAAATGTCATATATTGGAATCATACAGTATGTAGCTTTTTCAGATTGGCTTCTTTCACCAAGTATTATGAATATAAGGTCCCTCCATGTTTTTTCATGGCTTAATATCTGATTTCTTTTTAGTGCTGAATAATATTCCATTGTCTGGATGTACTTCAGTTTACACATCCATTAGCCTACTGAAGGATATCTTGCTTGCTTTCAAGTTTTGGCAATTGTGAATAAAGCTGCTGTATATATCTGTGTGCAGGGTTTTTTATGGACATATGTTTTCAGCTCATTTAAGTGAATATCAAGGAATACAGTTGCTGGATCATATAGTAAGAGTATGTTTATTTTTCCAGTTGTTTTGAGATGTAATTGACATACAATATTATAAAAACTTTAAGGTGTACAGAATAATGATTTGACTTACATATATTGTAAAATGATTAACACAATAAGTTTAGTTAACATCCATTATCTCATATAGATAAAAAACGAAAGGAAAAAATTGTTTGTTTTCCCTAGTGATGAGAACTCTTTAGATCTACTCTCTTAACAACTTTCAAAAATAGCAGTGTTAACCATAGTCATTGTGTTGTACCTTACACACCTAGTATTTATTTATCTTATGACTGGACGTTTGTACACTTTGACAACTTCCATCAAATTTCCCCTCCCCCTACTCCTGCCTCTGGTAAACACAAATCTGATCTCTTTATATATATATATATATATATATATATATATATATATATATATATATATATATATATATTCCACTTTTAAGTGAGATCATGTACTACTTGTCTTTCTCTGTCAAACTTATTTCATTTACCATAGTGCCCACAAGGATCATCCATATTGTTGCAAGTGGTAGGATCTTGTTCTTTATTTATGGTTGAATAATATTCCATTGTATATACCACAACTTATTTATTTGTTCATCCATCAGTTGACACATAGGTTATTTCCATGTCTCTGCTATTGTGAATAATGCTGCTATGAACATGGGTGGAGATGTCTTTTTGACATAGGGTTTCTGTTCCTTTGGATACATTCCAAGAAGTGGAATTTCTGAATCATACAGTAATTCTATTTTTAATTATTGGGGAACCTCCATATTGTTTTATATAGTGGATGTACCAATTTTCAATCCCACCAACAATGTATAAGGATTCCCTTTCCTTCACATCCTCGCCAGCATTTGTTATTCCTTGTCTTTTTTGATGATAACCATTCTAACAGATGTGAGGTGATATCTCATTGTGGTTTTGATTTGCATTTACCTTATGATTGGTGATGTTGAGCAACATTTCATGTATTTGTTGGCCAGTTGTATAATTTCTTTTGGAAAATGACTATTAAGATCCCTTGATCATTTTTTGAAATTGGATTGTTTGTTTTGCTATTGAATAGTATGAGTTTTTATATATTTTAGATATTAACCCCTTATTAGATATGGTTTGCAAATAATTTCCCATTCTGTAGATTGTCTTTTCATTTGTTTGATCATTTCATTTGTTGGGCAGAAACTTTTTGGTTTCCAATTGTTTGTTTTTTATTTTGTTGTTTGTACTTTAGGCATTATCCAAAAATCATGGCCAAGACCCATGTCAAGGAATTTTTTTCCTATGTTTTCTTCTAGGAGTTTTATGTTTTCCAGTTCACATTTACATCTTTAATACATTTTGCATTAAATTTTTTGAATGGTGCAAGATAAGAGCCTAGTTTCATTTTTTAATGACAATATCTAATTTTCCGATCTCCATTTATTGAAGAGACTGTTATTTCTCCATTGAGTGTTCTTGTCTCCCTTGTCAAATATTAGTTGGCTGTATAATGCATGGTGTTGTTTCTGGCCTTTTGGTACTCTTGCATTGGGTTTTTTGTCTGCTTTTATGCCAGTAGCATACAGTTTTGCTTACTGTTGCTTTATAATGTGACTTGAAATCAGGAACTGTGATGTCTCCTCTCATTTTGTTATTCTTTTTTAGGATTGCTTTTACTATTTGAGATCTTCTGTGGTTCCATATAAATTTTAGGATTTATTCTACTCATATAGAAAATGCCATTGGCTCTTGATAGGGATTGCATTGAACCTATACATGATTTTGGGTTGTATGGAAATTTTAACAATATTAATTTTTCCAATACCTGAACATGGAATATATTTCCATTTATTTGTGTCTTCTTCAATTTCTTTCATCAATGTCTTATAACATTTCAGTGTAAAGATATTTAACTACCTTGGTTAAATTTATTCCAAAGTATTTTATTGTTTTTCAATGGTATTGTAAATGGAATTTTTTTTCAGTTTCAGTTAATTCATTGTCAAGTTATTAAAAAGCCAGCTATTTTTGTGTATTAATTTTCTATCCTGCAAGTTTACTGAATTTGTTGATTAGATTTGACAGGTTTTTTTTGGGGGGGGTCTTTAGGATATTCTATATATAAACTTATTTCATCTTCAAATACAGCCAATTTTATTTTTTTCCTTACCAATTCTGATGCCTTTTATTTCTATTCCTTGATCTGTCTGGCTAGGAATTACAGTACTATGTTGAATAGGAGTGGTGAGAGTGAGCACCCTTGTCTTGTTCGTTATCTTAGAGGAAAAGCTTTCAAACTTTCACCTTTGACTATGATGTTAGCTGTGAACTTGTCATATATGGTCATTATTATATTGGAGTAGAGTCCTTCTATAACTAATTTATTGAGTCTTTATCATGACCTGAAGATTTTGTTTTAGATTCTTTATCTTTATCTATTGAAATGATCATTTGATTTCTTTCTTTCATTCTATTAATGTGATGTATCACATTTATTAATTTTCATATGTTGAACTACTTTTGCATCTCATGAATAAATCCCACTTCATCATGGTGAATGATCCTTTTAATGCACTGCTGAATTTGGTTTGATAGAAGTTAAATGATAATTTTGCACCATATTCATCAGGGATATTGGCCTGTATTTTTATTTTCTTGTTTTGGTTAGTGAGTGTTCCCTCCTCCTTGATTTTTGGAAGAGTTTAGGAAGGATTGATGTTATTGCTTTAAATGTTTGGTAAAATTTACAAGTGAAGCCATCTGGTCCTGGGCTTTTCTTCATTGGAAATTTTTTGATTACTGACTCAATCTTTTTACTGGTAATCAGTCTGTTTAGATATTTTATATCTTTCTGGTTCAATACTGGTATGTTTCTAAAAATTTTTCCATTTCAACTAGGCTGTCCAAATTTTTGACACACAGGTATTTATGATCCTTTGTATTTCAGTGGTGTGAGATGTCATGTCTCTTTTAACATTTATAATTTGTTTATTTGAGCCCTCTCTCAAGTTAAGTTAGTATAGCTAAAAGTTTGTCAATTTTATTTATCTTTGCAAAGAAACATGTTGGTTTCATTAGTATTTTCAATTATTTTCCTATTTTTTATTTCATTTATTTCTGCTTAATCTTTATTATTTTCTTCTTTTTTGTTAAATTTGGGTCCAGTTTCTTCTTTTCCTAGTTCATTGAAGCTTAGAGTTAGGTTGTTTGAGACCTTTTTTGTTTCTTAATATAGGTGTTTACTTCTTTGAATTACCCCTTAGACCTGCTTTTGTTGCATCCCATGAATCTTAGTATTGTGCTTCCATTTTTGTTAATTTCAATATACTATTTCATCACCCCTGTAATTTCTATTTTGATCCATTGGTTGTTCAGGAGAGTTGTTTAATTTCCATGTGTTGTAATTGTTCCAATTTTTCTCCTGTTATTACATTCCAGTTTCATACCATTGTGGTCAAAGAAGATATTTGACATGATTTCAGTCTTCTTTAATTTGGTAATACTTGTTTTGTGGCCTAGCACATTGTCTATTCTACAAAATATTCCATGTGTCCCTCAGAAAAATGTGTATTCTGCTGTTGTTGGATAGAATATTCTATATATGTCTGTTAGGTCCATTTAATCTATAACATTGTTCACATTCTCTGTTCCCTTATTGATTCTTTCTCTGAAAGACTTATTCATTATTGAGAGTAAGTTATTAAATTCTGCAACTATTCTTGTATTGTCATTTATTTCTCCTTTTACCTCTGTTTAATTTTGCTTTATATGTTTAGGTGTTCCAAAGTTGAGCACACAAATATTTGCAATTCTGGTATCTTCTTGACAGAATGACACTTTAAATCATTATATAATGACCTTTTTGTCTCTTTTTAACATTTCTCCTTTAAGGTCCAATTTTCCTGATACAAGAATAGCTACCCCTGTTTTTTTGGTTGTTTTTTTTTGTTTTGTTTTTGCTCTGTGGTTAATATTTACTTGAAATATCTTTTGCATACTTTCACTCTCAAGCCATGTGTGTCTTTAAGGTGATTCTGCTGTATGCAGCATATTCTTAGATCAGTTTTAAAAAATCCATTCAGTCTCTCTATATATTTGACTGCAGAAATTAATCCATTTATATTTATAAATTGTATATAGATAAGAACTTACTATTATTATTTTCTTAATTGCTTTCTGGCTGTTTTGTAGATCAATTGATCCTTGTTTCTTCTCCTGGGTTCTTAATTTGTGTTTTGGTGTCTTTTGGTAACAGTAGGCTTTGATTCCTTTATCATATTCTTTTGTGTTATTACTATGGGTTTTGCCCTTATGGTTACCCTGAGGTTTACATAAAATATATTAAAATTATAACACTCTGGCGTTACATTTAGGTCTTGAATCCATTTTGAGTTTACTTTTGTGTATGGGGTTAGGGAGTGTTCTAATTTCATTCTTCTACCTGTAGCTGTCCAGTTTTCCCAGCACCCCTTATTGAACAGGCTTTCTTTTCTCCACCATATATTCTTGCCACCTTTATCAAAGATAAGGAGACCATATGTGCATGGGTTTATCTCTGGGCTTTCTATCCTGTCCCGTTGATCTATATTTTGGTTTTTGTGCCAGTACCATACTCTCTTGATTACTGTAGCTTTGTAGTATAGTCTGAAGTCAGGAAGCCTGATTCTTCCAGCTCCGTTTTTCTCTCTCAAGATAGTTTTGGCTATTCGGGTTTTTTTGTGTTTCCATACAAATTGTGAAAAAATTTGTTCTAGTTCTGTGAAAAATGTCATTGGTAGTTTGACACGGATTGAATTGAATCTGTAGATTGTTTTGGGTAGTAGAGTCATTTTCACAATGTTGATTCTTCCAATCCAAGAACATGGTATAACTCTCCATCTATTTGTATCATCTTTAATTTCTTTCATCAGTGTCTTATAATTTTCTGCATACAGGTCTTTTGTCTCTTTAGGTAGGTTTATTCCTAGATATGTTATTCTTTTGGTTGCAGTGGCAAAAGCGAGTGTTGTCTTAATTTCACTTTCAGATATTTTATCATTAGTGTATAGGAATGCAAGAGATTGCTTAGCACTAATTTTGTATCCTGCTATTTTACCAAATTCATTGACTAGCTCTAGTAGTTTTCTGGTAGCATATTTAGGATTATCTATGTATAGTATCATGTCATCTGCAGACAGTGACAGTTTTATTTCTTCTTTTCTGATTTTATTTCCTTTTATTTCTTTTTCTTCTCTGATTGCTGTGGCTAAATCTTCCAAAACTATGTTGAATAATAGTGGTGAGAGTGGGTAACCTTCTCTTTTTCCTAATCTTAGTGAAAATGGTTTCAGTTTTTCACCATTGAGGATGATGTTGTCTGTGGGTTTGTCATATATGGGCTTTATGGCCAGACACAATCAAACTCTTAGAGGAAAACATAGGCAAAACACTCTGTGACATAAATCACAGCAGGATCCTGTTTGACTCACCTACTAGAGAAATGGAAATAAAAATAAACAAATGGGACCTAATGAAACTTAAAAGCTTTTGCACAGCAAAGGAAATCATGAAAAAGACGAAAAGACAACCTTCAGAATGGGAGAAAATATTTGCAAAGGAAGCAACTGACAAAGGATTCATCTCCAAATTTACAAGCAGCACATGCAACTCAATATCAAAAAAAACCAACAACAATCCAATCCAAAAATGGGCCGGAGACCTAAATAGACATTTCTCCAAAGAAGATTTAGAGATTGCCAACAAACACATGAAAGAATGCTCAACATCATTGATCATTAGAGAAATGCAAATCAAAACTACAATGAGATATCATCTCACACCATTCAGAATGGCCATCCTCAAAAAATCTACAAACAATAAATGCTGGAGAGGGTGTGGAGAAAAGGGAACCCTTTTGCACTGTTAGTGGGAATATAAATTGATACAAACACTATGGAGAACAGCATGGAGATTCCTTTAAAAACTAAAAATAAAACTACCGTATGACCCAGCAAACCCACTACTGGGCATATACCCTGAAAACACCATAATTCAAAAAGAGTCATGTACCAAAATGTTCATTGAAGCTCTATTTACAATAGCCAGGACATGGAAGCAACCTAAGTGTCCATCGACAGATGAATGGATAAAGAAGATGTGTCACATATATACAATGGAATATTACTCAGCCATAAGAAGAAATGAAATTGAGTTATTTGTAGTGATTTTGATAGACCTATAGTCTGTCATACAGAGTGAAGTAAGTCAGAAAGAGAAAAACAAGTACGGTATGCTAACACGTAAATATGGAATCTAAAAGAAAAAAAAATGGTCATGAAGAACCTATGGGCAAGACGAGAATAAAACCGCAGACCTACTAGAGAATGGACTTGAGGATATGGGGAGGGTAACGGTAAGGTGGGACAAAGTGACAGAGTGGCATGGACATATATAAACTACCAAGTGTAAAATAGATAGCTAGTTGGAAGCAGCCACATAGCACATGGCGATCAGCTTGGTGCTTTGTGATCATTTAGAGGGGTGGGACAGGGAGTGTGGTAGGGAGGGAGATGCAAGAGGGAAGAGATATGGGGACATATGTATATGTATAACTGATTCACTTTGTTATAAAGCAGAAACTAACACACCATTGTAAAGCAATTATACTGCAATAAAGATGTTTAAAAAATAAAATAAAATAAATAAAGTTATAACACCCTATTTTAAACTGACAAGAACTTAACTTCAATGGATTTCTTAAATTTTACACTTTTACTTATCTTATGTCTCACGTTTTAGGTTACTGATGCTACAAGATATGTAGTTTTTATGTTGTCTTATCTAATAACATTATTCTAGTTAGGGTTATTTTTACTATGTTTGATTTTTAACTTTTAAACTAGATTTGTATGTGAAATATGCACCACCATTACCACATTTTAGAATCTAACTTTCACTTGATATTTACTATTATGAGTGGGTTTTATGCTTCCTTCTATTTTTTTTTTTTTTTTTTTTTTTTTTTGCGGTACATGGGCCTCTCACCACTGTGGCCTCTCCCGCTGTGGAGCACAGGCTCTGGACTCGCAGTGTCAGCAGCCATGGCGCACAGGCCCAGCTGCTCTGCGGCATCTGGGATCCTCCAGGACCGGGGCATGAACCTGCGTCCCCTGCATCAGCAGGCAGACTCTCAACCAGTGCGCCACCAGGGAAGCCCTAATTTTTTTATGAAGTTAATTACTTTCCCTTTACTTGCCCTCAAAGATCTCCCTTTAGCATTTCTTGTAAGACAGGTCTAATAGAGTGGCATGTACGTATATACACTATCACATGTGAAATAGATAGCTACTGGGAAGCAGCCGCATAGCACAGGGAGATCAGCTTTGTGCTTTGTGACCACTTAGAGTTGTGGGATCGGGAGGGTGGGAGGGATATGTAAGAAGGAGGGGATATGGGTATACATGTATATGTAAAGCTGATTCTCTTTGTGATACAGCAGAAGCTAACACTCCATTATAAAGCAATTATACTCCAATATAGATGTTAATAATAAAAAAAAGACAGGTCTAGTAATGATAAACTTCCTCAGCCCTTGTTTATTAAGAAAGGCTTTATCTCTCTTTTATTTCTGAAAGATAGTTTCTGCATATAGAATCTTGGTTGACAGATTTTTCTATCAACATTTTGAATATATCCTCTCATTCTCTCCTGGCCTGAAAAATTTCTGTTGAGAAATCAGTCCATAGTCTTATGGGGGTTCCCTTGTATATAACTTCTGTCTTTTCTCTTGCTACTTTCTAAATTGTGTCTTCAACTTTTGGCAATTTAATTATAATATGTATTTGTATACCCTTATTTGGGTTCAACCTAATTGAAGTCCTTTGATCCTCATGGATCTAATGTCTATATCTATTCCCAGATTTAGGAAGTTTTCAGCCATTATTTCTTTAAATATACTTTCTGTCCTTTGCCCTTCTCCTTCTGGAATTTCTATAATATTGATATTTGTTTTCTTAATTTTGTCTCCAAAATGCTGAAGGCCTTTTCCCCTCTTCTGTTTCATTTTTGTATCTTTTTGCTCCTCTGGCTGGATAATTTCAAATGTTATGTTTTCTGCATCACTGATTTTCTGTTCTGCATGGGCAAGTCATGTGTTGTTTTCCTTATTTAATTTAGTTGTCTGCATGCCCTTGTAGTTCACTAAACTTCTTTGACAGGATTATTCTGTATTCTTTGTCTGACAGTTCATAGATCTCCATTTCTTTAGGGTCAGTTATTAAACCTTTATTAGTATTCTTTGATGATTTCATGTTTACCAGATTTTCCATTATTCTTGAATTTCTACATTGGTATCTGCACTGTTGAATAAGCAGTCTCTTCTTCGAGAATTTACAGGTCCACTTTGTCAGAGACAGTTCTTCACCAGTTCTGTTTGGAAGTCTGGATGTTTCAGATATTCACATCCTTGAAAGGTGTGGATTACTATCAGGTTCTATTGTTGCAAAAGGTCATTGCTTGACCTCTGGGTTGGGAGGGCGCCACTGACTAGGAAAATGTGGATAAAACTATTAGCCTGGTTTCCTGCCCAAGTGAGCCTGAAAGATTGGCTCCACAGTAGCCTGGGATCTCTGCTGCAGCTTACTAGACAATTGGGGTTGGGTACTACAATTAGCTTTCTGCACTGGCGGGACACCAGAACAAGCCCCAGAGCCATCACAGTCTTTGTTTTTGGGCTTGAATCAGGCTTGACTTGACTGAATTCACTAGCTAGATGGAGCTTTCAGTTTTGTTCTGCAGATGGGGAAAGCCACAGGCTGTACTCTCTGTTCAAGTGCCACTGTAAGCAAGACTGTTGGATGGGTTACACAGCTTCACATGTGAACTGGTTAAGTTACTTATATGGGTGGATGAAAGGGTGTATTCAACAATAGGTGCAACTACAAATTAGTTTCCTTGCCTGGGTAGAGCATTATAACCAGCTCCAGTACAAAAAGGCCCTTTGTTTGTGGTCTTGACTCAAACCTTCCCATGCCTCAAGTTCCTGGTTCAAACAGGGCCACTGGCTTTTCTCTGCAGACAACCATCTCTGTCTTCTGAACTCTCTGCTAAAGATTGCTGGACTACACAGCTTTCCAAGTGGTCTGGCCAATTTTTTTGGTTGGTTGGGGTCAGGAGCTACACTTAGGTATGTGTGAGGATTTGCATTAACTCCCCTGCCAATATAGGGCAAGGAAAATGACTCCAGCCTGACAAGGATCTTTGCTTGTGCTTTTTTTTTTTTCTTCTTTTTAATTGAAGTATAGTGGATGTAAAACAGCAGTTTCCAACATTTTTGGTACCAGGGGCCGGTTTTGTGGAGGACAGTTTTTCCATGGACTGGGGTGGGGGGTGGTGGATAGTTCAGGTGGTAAGGTGAGCAATGGGTCAGGCGGTAATATGAGCAATGGAGAGCAGCAGATGAAGTTTCGTGTTTTGCTCACTCCCCCGCTACTCACCTCCTACTGTGTGGCCTGGTAACTAACAGGCTACAGAGTGGTACCAGTCTACACCCCAGGGGTTGGGGACCCCTGATGTACAATAATATATAAGTTACAGGTATAAAAAATAGTGATTAACAATTTTTAAATGTTATATTCCATTTATATTTATAATGAAATATTGGCTATATTTCCAGTGTTGTACAATATATCCTTAAAACTTATTTTATACATACTAGTTTGTACCACTTAGTCCCCTACCCCAATATTCCCCCTCACCTTTCCCTCTCCCCACTGGTAACCACTAGGTTTTTTTTTTTTTCTATGTCTGTGAATCTATTTCTTTTTTGTTATATTCACTAGACTGTTATATTTTTTAGGTTGCTCATATAAGTTATATCATACAGTATTTGGCTTTATTTGTCTGATGTATTTCATTTAACATAAAACCCCCCAAGTCCATCCATGTTGTCACAAATGGCAAAATTTTATTCTTTTTTATAGCTAAGTAGTATTCCATTGTGTATATATATATATCTCACATCTTCTTTACCCATTCATCTCTTAATGAACACTTAGCTTGCTTCCATATCTTGGCAATTGTAAATAATGCTGCCATGAATATTAGGGTGCATATATCTTTTCAAATTTTTTTTAATGTTTTTTGATTTTATTTTTTTAGATATATATCCAGGAATGAAAATGCTGGGTCATATGGTAGTTCGATTTTATTTATTTATTTATTTTTCTTACAATTTTATTGGAGTATAATTGCTTCACAGTGGTGTCTTAGTTTCTGCTTTAAAACAAATTGCATCAGTTATACATATATACCTGTTCCCATATCCCCTCCCTCTTGCATCTCCCTCCCTCCCACCCTCCCCATCCCACCCCTCCAGGCAGTTACAAAGCACTGAGCTGATCTCCCTGTGCTATGCGGCTGCTTCCCACTAGTTATCTATCTTACGTTTGGTAGTGTATACATGTCCATGCCTCCCTCTCGCTTTGTCACAGCTTACCCTCCCCCCTCCCCATATCCTTAAGTCCATTCTAAAGTAGGTCTGGGTCTTTATTCCTGTCTTACCCCCAGGTTCTTCATGGCATTTTTTTCCCTTAAATTCCCTATATATGTGTTAGCATATGGTATGTGTCTTTCTCTTTCTGACTTACTTCTTCACTCTGTATGACAGACTCTAGGTCTATCCAACTCATTACAAATAGCTCAATTTTGTTTCTTTTCATGGCTTAGTAATGTTCCATTGTATATATGTGTCATATCTTCTTTATCCACTCACCCGATGATGGACACCTAGGATGTTTCCATCTCCGGGCTATTGTAAATAGAGCTGCAATGAACATGTTGGTACATGACTCTTTTTGAATTATGGTTTTCTCAGGGTATATGCCAAGTAGTGGGATTGCTGGGTCATATGATAGTTCTATTTATAGTTTTTTAAGGAATCTCCATACTGTTGTACATAGTGACTCTACCAATTCACATTCCCATCAGCAGTGCAAGAGTGTTCCCTTTTCTCCACACCGTCTCCAACATTTATTGTTTCTAGATTTTTTGATGATGACCATTCTGACTGGTGTGAGATGATATCTCATTGTAGTTTTGATTTGCATTTCTCTAATGCTTAATGACGTTGAGCATTCTTTCATGTGTTTGTTGGCAGCCTGTGTATCTTCTTTGGAGAAATGTCTATTTAGGTCTTCTGCCCATTTTTGGATTGGGTTGTTTGTTTTTTTTTTGCTATTGAGCTGCATATGCTGCTTATAAATTTTGGAGATTAATCCTTTGTCAGTTGCTTCATTTGCAAATATTTTCTCCCATTCTGAGGGTTGTCTTTAGGTCTTCTTTATGGTTTCCTTTGCTGTGCAAAAGCTTTTAAGTTTCATTAGGTCCCATTTGTTAATTTTTGTTTTTATTTCCATTTCTCTAGGACATGGGTCATAAAGGATCTTGGTGTGATTTATGTCGTACAGTGTCCTGCCTATGTTTTCCTCTAAGAGTTTGATATTTTCTGGCCTTACATTTAGGTCTTTAATCCATTTTGAGCTTATTTTTTATATGGTGTTAGGGAATGATGTAATCTCATACTTTTACATGTACCTTTCCAGTTTTCCCAGCTCCACTTATTGAAGAGGCTGTCCTTTCTCCACTGCATATTCCTGCCTCCTTTATCATAGATAAGGTGACCATATGTGCGTGGGTTTATCTCTGGGCTTTCTATCCTGTTCCATTGATCTATCTTTCTGTTTCTGTGCCAGTACCATACTGTCTTGATTGCCGTAGCTTTGTGGTATAGTCTGAAGTCAGGGAGCCTGATTCCTCCAGCTCTGTTTTTGGTTCTCAAGATTGCATTGGCTATTCAGGGTCTTTTGTTTCCCCAAACAAATTTTGAAATTTTTTGTTCTAGTTCTGTGAAAAATGCCAGCAGTAGTTTGATAGGGATTGCATTGAATCTGTAGATTGCTTTGGGTAGTAGAATCATTTTCACAATATTGTTTCTTCCAATCCAGGAACATAGTATATATATCTCTCCAACTGTTTGTATCATATTTAATTTCTTTCATCAGTGTCTTATAATTTTCTGCATAGAGGTCTTTTGTCTCCTTAGGTAAGTTTATTTCTAGATATTTTATTATTTTTGGTGCAATGGTAAATGGGAGTGTTTTCTTGAATTCACTTTCAGATTTTTCATCATTAGTGTACAGGAATGCCAGAGATTTCTGTGCATTAATTTTTGTATCCTGCTACTTTGCCAAATTCATTCATTAGCTCTAGTAGTTTTCTGGTAGTGTCTTTAGGATTCTCTATTTATAATATCATGTCATCTGCAAACAGTGAGAGCTTTACTTCTTTTCCAATTTGGATTCCTTTTATTTTCTTTTCTTCTCTGATTGCTGTGGCTAAAACTTCCAAAATTATGTTGAATATGAGTGATGAGAGTAGGCAGCCTTGTCTTGTTCCTGATCTTAGTGGAAATGTTTTCAGTTTTTCACCATTGAGGATGACGTTGGCTGTTGGTTTGTCATATATGGTCTTTATTATGTTGAGGAAAGTTCCCTCTATGCCTACTTTCTGCAGGGCTTTTATTGTTAATGGGTGTTGAATTTTGTTGAATGCTTTCTCTGCATCTATTGAGTTGATTATACGGTTTTTCTCCTTTGATTTGTTAATATGGTGTATCACGTTGATTGATTTGCATATATTGAAGAATCCTTGCATTCCTGGAATAAACCCTACTTGATCATGGTGTATGATCCTTTTAATGTGCTGTTGGATTCTGTTTGCTAGTATTTTGTTGAGGACTTTTGCATCTATTTTCATCAGTGATATTGGCCTGTAGTTTTCTTTCTTTGTGACCTCCTTGTCTGGTTTTGGTATCAAGGTGATGGTGGCCTCGTAGAATGAGTTTGGGAGTGTTCCTCCCTCTGCTGTATTTTGGAAGAGTTTGAGAAGGATAGGTGTTAGCTCTTCTCTAAATGTTTGATCGAATTTGCCTGTGAAGCCATCTGGTCCTGGGCTTTGGTTTGTTGGAAGATTTTTAATCACAGTTTCAATTTCAGTGCTTGTGATTGTTCTGTTCATATTTTCTATTTCTTCCTTATTCAGTCTTGGCAGACTGTGCATCTCTAAGAATTTGTCCTTTTCTTCGAGGTTGTCCATTTTATTGGCATAGAATTTATTGTAGTAATCTCTCATGATCTTTTGTATTTCTGCAGTGTCAGTTGTTACTTCTCCTTTTTCATTTCTAATTCTGTTGATTTGTGTCTTCTCCCTTTTTTTCTTGATGAATCTGGCTAATGGTTTATGCATTTTGTTTATCTTCTCAAAGAACCAACCTTTAGATTTATTGATCTTTGCTATCGTTTCCTTCATTTCTTTTTCATTTATTTCTGATCTCAAATTTATGATTTCTTTCCTTCTGCTAACTTTGGGGTGTTTTGTTCTTCTTTCTCTAATTGCTTTAGGTGCAAGTTCAGGTTGTTTACTTGAGATGTTCCCTGTTTCTTAAGGTGGAATTGTATTGCTATAAACTTCTCTCTTAGAACTTCTTTTGCTGCATCCCATAGGATTTGGGTCATCGTGTCTCCATTGTCATTTGGTTCTAGGTATTTCCTTATTTCCTCTTTGATTTCTTCAGTGATCACTTTGTTATTAAGTAGTGTATTGTTTAGCGTCCATATGTTTGTATTTTTTACAGACCTTTTCCTGTAATTGATATCTAGTCTCATAGCATTGTGGTCAGAAAAGATACTTGATATGATTTCAATTTTCTTAAATTTACCAAGGCTTGATTTGTGACCCAAGATATGATCTATCCTTGTGAATGTTCCATGAGCACTTGAGGAAAAGGAATGACACTACATAATGATCAAGGGTTTGATCCAAGAAGAATATATAACAATTGTAAATATTTATGCACCCAACATAGGTGCACCTCAATACATAAGGCAAATACTTACAGCCATAAAAGGGGAAATCAACAGTAACACATTCATAGTAGGGGACTTTAACACCTCACTTTCACCAATGGACTCATCATCCAAAAATGAAAATAAATAAGGAAACACAAGATTTAAATGATACATTAAACTAGATGGACTTAATTGATATTTACAAGACTTTTCATCCAGCTTAGTTCTTATCACACTTCTTAATTCTTTTTCTCTTTGTCTATCTAACCACCAGGTAAGGATTTCTTTGGCATAGAGACCCAGTCTTGTTGAACATTTTATCCCCAGAGCCTAACACAGTGTCTTGACAGTGAGTCAGTGATCCATCAATGTTTATGAATATATGATCTATGTAATACTATGATTTTGATGATTTGTCTGCAAATATCCTAAGAAGAAGAAGCCAGTTCTACAGACACATTAGAATCCACCACCCCCTTCAAGTACAATGAACATATGACCATACATTCAGAGAACTTTGATTTGCATTTCCCTGATAATTAGTGATGCTGAGCTCCTTTCATATATATATATATATATATATATATATATATATATATATATATATATATATATATATATATATATATATATATATATATATATAAAACTTCACGAATTCTATGTTTTCTTTGGAATAATGCCTGTTCAAGTCTTTTGCTCATTTTCATTGGGGTGTTTGGGTTTTTTTGTTATTGAATTATAGCAGTTCCTTACATACTTTGGAATTTAACCACTTTTCAGATATATACTTTACAAATATTTTCTCACATTCTGGAGATTGCCTTCTCATTCTTTTTCTTTTGCTGTGTGGAAACATTTTAGATTGATATAGTCCCACTTCTCTATTTTTGAGTTTGTTGCCTGTGCTTTTGATATCATAAACAAAAATTTATGGCCAAAATAATACCAAGAAGATTTCTTCCTTTGTTTACTTCTGGGAGTTTCACAGTGTCAAGTCTTATATTTCAGTCTTTTATTAATTTTCAGTTTATTTTTTTTTGTATAGTGGTAGGTAGGGGTCCATTTATTTTGCATGTTGTTATCCAGGTTTCCCAGAACCATTTGTTGAAATGATTAATTTTTACACTTTGTGTGTTCTTGGAACCCTTGTCAAAGATTGGTTGACCATACGTGTGTAGGTTTAATTCTGAGCTTTCTTTTTATTGGAATATAGCTAATTTACAATATTGTGTTTATTTCATGTTTACACCAAAGTGATTCAGGTATTTTATCAGATTATATTCCATTACAGGTTATGAAAATATATTGAATATAATTATCTGTTCTATACAGTAAATCCCTTTTGCTTATCTATTTTATGTATGGTAATTTGTATCTCTTAATCCTATATCCATAATTTGTCTTTCTCTCTCTCCTTCTGCCCTATGGTAATCATAAGTTTGATTTCTAGGTCTGTGAGTCTGTTTATGTTTTGGAGATAAATTCATTTGATCTATTCTTAGATCCCACATATAACTGATATAATTTACTATGGGTCTTTATCTCTCTGACTCTCTTAACTAAGAATAATATTATCTAGGTCCACTCATGTTGCTGCAAATTAAAATATTTCATTATTTTTTATGGCTGGGTAATATTTCATTGTATATATATGTCACCTCTTCTTTTTTGATTTAATACCTTTATTGGAGTATAATTGCTTTACACTGGTCTGTTAGTTTCTGCTTTATAACAAAGTGAATCAGCCATACAAATATCCCCATGTATCTTCCCTCTTACATAGCCCTCAAACCCTCCCTATCCCTCCCTCTAGGCAGTCAAAAAGCACCTAGCTGATTGCCCTGTGCTATGTGGCTGCTTCCCACTAGCTATCTATTTTACATTTGGTATTGTATATATGTCCATGTCACTCTCTCACTTTGTCCCAGCTTACCATTCCCCCTCCAAGTGTCTTCAAGTCAATTTTCTAACGTCTGCATCTTTATTCACGTCTTGCCCTTAGGTTCCTCAAAAATTTTTTTTGATTCCATATTTATGTGTTAGCATACATACTTCACTCTGTATGACAGACACTAGGCCCATCCACCTCACTACAAATAACCCAATTTAATTTCTCTTTATGGCTGAGTAATATTCCATTGTATATACAAGCCACATCTTCTTTATCTATTCATCTGTTGATGGACACTTAGGTTGCTTCCATGTCCTGGCTATTGTAAATAGAGCTGCAATGAACATTGTGGTACATGACTCTTTTTGAATTATGGTTTTCTCAGGGTATAGGTTGACTTTTGGGATTGCTGGGTCGTATGGTAGTTAGTTTTTTAAGGAACCTCCATACTGCTCTCCAGAGTTGCTGTATCAATATACATTCTTACCAACTGTGCAAGAGGTTTCCTTTTTATCCACAACCTCACAAACATTTATTCTTTGTAGATTTTTTGATGATGGCCATTCTGACAGGTGTGAGGTGATAACTAATTGTAGTTTTGTTTTGCATTTCTCTAATGATTAGTGATGTTGAGCATGCTATCAAGAGTTTCTAAGTAATCTGTATATCTCCTTGGAGAAGTGTCTATTTAGGATTTCTGCCCATTGTTGGATTCATTTTGTTTGTTTGTTTGTTTGTTTTTTAGATGAGCTGCATGAGGCACTTGTAAATTTTGGAGATTAATCCTTTGTCACTTGCTTCATTTGCAAATATGTTCTACCATTCTGAGTGCTGTGTGTACATATTGTTTACGGTTTCCTTTGTTCTGAAAAAGGTTTTAAGTTTCATTAGGTCCCATTTGTTTATTTTTGTTTTTATTTCTATTTCTGTAGGAGCTGGGTCAAAAAGGATCTTGCTGTGATTTATGTCATAGAGTGTTCTGCCTATGTTTTCCTCTAAGAGTTTGATAGTGTCTGGACTTACATATAGGTCTTTAATCCATTTTGAGCTTATTTTTGTGTATCGTGTTAGGGAATGATCTAATCTCATACTTTTACATGTTCCTGTCCAGTTTTCCCAGCACCACTTATTGAAGAGGCTGTCCTTTCTCCACTGTACATTCCTGCCTCCTTTATCAAAGATAAGTTGACCATATGTGCGTGGGTTTATCTCTGGGTTTTCTATCCTGTTCCATTGATCTATATTTCTGTTTCTGTGCCAGTACCATACTGTCTTGATTACTGTAACTTTGTAGTGTAGTCTGATGCCCAGGAGCCTGAGGCTTCCAGCTCCCTTTTTCTTTCTCAATATTGCTTGGGCTATTCGGGGTCTTTTTTGTTTCCATAAAAATTGTGATTTTCTTTTCTATTTCCTTGAAAAATGCCATTGGTAGTTTGATAGTGATTACATTGAATCTGTAGATTGCTTTGGGTGGTAAAGTCATTGTCACAATGTTGATTCTTCCAATCCAAGAACATGATATATCTCTCCATCTGTTTGTATCATCTTTAATTTTTTCATCACTGTCTTATAGTTTTCTGCATATGGGTCCTTTGTCTCCTTAGGTACGTTTATTCCTAGGTATTTTATTCTTTTTGTTGCTATGGTAAATGTGAGGGTTTCCTTAACTTCTCTTTCTGATTTTTCATTGTTGGTGTATAGGAATGCAAAAGATTTCTGTGCATTTATTTTGTATCCTGCTAGTTTACCAAATTCATTGATTAGCTCTAGTAGTTCTCTGGTAGTGTCTTTAGGATTCTCTATGTATAGTACCATGTCATCTGCAAAAAGTGACAGTTTTACTTCTTCTTTTCCAATTTGTATTATTTTATTTCTTTTTCTTCTCTGATTGCTGTGGCTAAAATTTCCAATGCTATGTTGAATACCAGTGGTGAGAGTGGAAAACCTTGTCTCATTCCAGATCTTAGCTGAAATTGTTTCAGTTTTTCAACATTGAGAATGATGTTGGCTGTGGGTTTGTCATATATGGCCTTTATTATATTGAGGTTAGTTCCCTTTATGCCTACTTTCTGGATTTTTTTTTCATAAATGGGTGTGGGATTTTGTTGCAAGCTTTTTCTGCATCTATTGAGATGGTCAAATTGTTTTTTCTCTTTCAATTTGTTAATATGGTTTACAACATTGATTGATTTACGTATATTGAAGAATCCTTGCATTCCTGGGATAAACTCCAATTGATCGTGGTATATGATCCTTCTAAAGTGCTGTTGGATTCTGTTTGCTAGTATTTTGTTGAGGATTTTTGCATCTATGTTCATCAGTGATATTGACCTGTAGTTTTCTTTCTTTGTGACATCTTTGTTTGGTTTTGGGATCAGGGTGATGGTGGCTTCATAGAATGAGGTTGGGAGTGTTTCTCCCTCTGCTATATGTTGGAAGTGTTTGAAAAGGATAGGTGTTAACTCTTTTATAAATGTTTCATAGAATTCGCCTGTGAAGCCATATGGTCCTGTGCTTTTGTTTGTTGGAAGATTTTTATCTCAACCTCAGTTATGGTGCTTGTGATTTGTCTGTTTATATTTTCTATTTCTTCCTGGTTCAGCCTCAGAGGGTCCTGCTTTTCTAAGAATTTTTCCATTTCTTCCAGGTTGCCCATTTTACTGGCATTTAATTATTTGTAGTAATCTCTCCTGATCCTTTGTATTTCTGCAGTGTCAGTTGTTATTTCTCCCTTTTCATTTCTAATATTCTATTCATTTGGATCTTCTTCCTTGTTTTCCTGATGAGTCTGGCTAATGGTTTATCAATTTTGTTTATCTTCTCAAAGAACCACCTTTTAGTTCTATTGATGTTTGCCATTGTTTCCTTCATTTCTTTTTCATTTATTTCTGATGTGATATTTATGATTTATTTCCTTCTGCTAACATTGGGGGCTTTTTGTTCTTCTTTCTCTAATTGCTTTAGGTGTAAGGTAAGGTGGTTTACTTGAGGTGTTTCTTGTTTCTTGAGTTAACGTTGTATTGCTATAAACTTCCCTCTTAGAATTGTTTTTGCTGCAATCCATAGGTTTTGGGTCATCATGTTTTCATTGTCATTTGTTTCTAGGTATTTTTTGATTTCCTCTTTGATTTCTTCAGTGATCTCTTGGTTATTTAGTAGTGTATTGTTTAACCTCCATATGTTTGTATTTTTTTACAGAATTTTTCCTGTAATTGATATCTAGCCTCATAGTGTTGTGGTCAGAAAAGTTACTTGACACAATTTCAATTTTCTTTAACTTATCAAGGCTTGATTTGTGACACAAAATATTATCTACCCTAGAGAATATTCCATGAGCACTAGAGAAGAAAATGTATTCTGTCCTCTTTGGTTGGAATGTCCTATAAATATCAATTAAGTCCATCTTGTTTAGTGTAACATTTAAAGCTTGTGTTTCCTTATTTATTTTCCTTTTGGATGATCTGTCCATTGGTGAAAGTGAGATGTTAAAGTCCCTTACTATGATTGTGTTACTGTTGATTTCCCTCTTTATGGCTGTTAGCATTTGCTTTAACTATTGAGATGCTCCTACGTTTGGTGCCAAAAATATTTATAATTGTTATATCTTCTTCTTGGCTTGATCACTTGATCATATATAGTGTTCTTCTTTGTCTCTTGTAATAGTCTTTATTTCAAAGGCTTTTTTTGTCTGATATGAGAATTGCTACTCCAGCTTTCTTTTGATTTCCATTTGCATGGAATATCTTTTTCCATCCCCTCTCTTTCATTCTGTTTGTGTCCCTGGGTCTGAAGTGGGTCTCTTGTAGAAAGCATATATATATGGTCTTGTTTTTGTATCCATTCAGCCAGTCTATGTCTTTTGGTTGGAGCATTTAATCCATTTACATTTAAGGTAATTATCGATGTGTATGTTCCTATTACCATTTTTTAAAATTGTTTTGCATTTGTTTTGGTCGGTCTTATCCTTCTCTTGTGTTTCCTGCCTCGAGAAACTCCTTTAGCATTTGTTGTAAAGCTGGTTTGCTGGTGCTGATTTCTCTTAGCTTTTGCTTGTCTGTACAGGTGTTACTTTCTCCATCGAATGTGAATGAGATCCTTCCTAATAGAGTAATCTTGGTTGTAGGTTGTTCCCTTTCATCACTTTAAATATGTCCTGCCACTCCCTTCTTGCTTGCAGTGTTTCTGCTGAAAGATCAGCTCTTAACCTTATGGGGATTCCCTTGTATGTTATTTGTTGTTTTTCTCTTGCTGCTTTTAATATTTTTTCTTTGTATTTAATTTTTGATTGTTTGATTAATTTGTGTCTTGGCATGTTTCTTCTTGGATTTATCCTATATGGGACTCTCTGTGCTTCCTGGTCTTGATTGACTCTTTCCTTTCTCATATTAGGGAAGTTTTCAACTATAATCTCTTCAAATGTGTTTTCAGTCCCTGTCTTTTTCTCTTCTTCTTCTGGGGCCCCTATAATTCTAATGTTGATTCATTTAATTTTGTTCCAGAGGTCTGTGATACTGTCCTCAATTCTTTTCATTCTTTTTACTTTATTCTGCTCTGCAGTATGTATTTGTATTATTTTATCTTCCAGGTCACTTATCCTTTCTTCTGCCTCAGTTATACTCCTATTGATTCCTTCTAGAGAATTTTTAATTTCATTTATTGTTCATGATTGTTTGTTTGCTCTTTAGTTCTTCTAGGTCCTTGTTAAATGTTCCCTGTATTTTCTCCATTTTATTTCCAGGATTTTGGATCACCTTTACTACCATTGCTCTGAATTCTTTTTCAGGTAGACTGTCTATTTCCTCTCATTTGTTTGGTCTGGTGGTTTTCTTACCTTGCTCCTTCATCTGTTTTGTGTTTCTCTGTCTTCTTATTTTGCTTAACCTACTGTGTTTTGGAGTCTCATTTTTGCAGGTTTTAGGTTAGTACTTCCTGTTGTTCTTTGTGTCTGCCCCCAGTGTCCAAGTTTGCTTCAGTGGGTTGTGTAGTCTTCCTGGTGGAGGGGACTTCTGCCTCTCTTATGATGGATGAGGCTGAATCTTGTGGGCAGGACTGTGTCCAGTGGTGTGTTTGGGGTGCCTGTGACCTTTGTATGATTTTCGGCACCCTCTCTTCTAATGGTTGGTGTTACATTCCAGTCTTGCTAGTTGTTTTGCATAGGGTGTCTAACACTGTATCTTGCTACTTATTGAGTGCAGTTGGTTCTTGGCGTTCAGGTGGAGATCTCTGGGAGAACTTTCGCCCTTTGATATTATGTGGAGCCGAGAGGTCACTAGTGGACCAATGTCCTGATCTTGGCTCTCCCAACTCAGAGGCACAGGCCTGACACCTGGCTGGAGCACCAAGACCCTGTCGGCCACATGGCTTAGTGGAAAAGTGAGAGAGAAAGAAAGAAAGAGAGAAAGATAGCAAGAAAGGAAGAGCAAAAGGAAGAAAGAGAGAAAGAGAGAGAAAGAAAGAGAAAGAAAGAAAGAAAAGTTACTAAAATAATTTTTAATTATTAAAAATAAAAAATTAAAAGTAATAAGAAAAAAAGAAAGAAAGAAAGAAAGAAGAAAAAGAATAACCAAACCAAAATCAAATCCACCAATTATTAAAAGTGCTAAACTATTCTTAAATAAATAAATAAATAAATGGACAGACAGTACCCTTGGACAAATGGTACAACAAAGCTATACAGACAAAATCACACATAGAAGTGTACACATACACACTCACAAAAATCGAAAATGGAAAAAAAAAAACTTATATCCTACATCTACAGTTTCTCCCAAAGTCCACTGCCTCAATTTTGGGATTATTGTTTTTCTATTCAGGTGTTCCAGAGATGCAGGGTACATCAAGTTGATTGTGGAGGTTTGATCTGCTTCTCCTGATGCTGTTGGGAGAAATTTCCCTTTCTCTTCTTTGATCGCACAGCTCCTGGGGTTCAGCTTTGGATTTGGCCCCACTTCTGTGTGTAGGTTGCCTGAGGACGTCTGTTCTTTGCTCAGACAGGATGGTGTTAAAGGAGAAGCTGATTAGGGGGATCCGTCTCACTCAGGCTGTGGGGATGGAGGGAGAGGTATGGAATGCAGGGTGAGCCTGCATTGGCAGATGCCGGCATAGAGTTGTATGTGCCTGAGGTGCCGTGTGTTCTCCCGGGGAAGTTGTCCCTGGATCACAGGACCCTGGCAGTGGCAGGCTACACAGGCTCTCGGTAGGTGTGGTGTGGATAGTGACCTGTGCTTGCACACAGGCTTCTCACTGTCTGCAGCAGCAGCCTTAGCATTTCATGCCTGTTTTTGGCATCCACGCTGATAGCCGTGACTCGCCTCCTTCTCTGAAGCTTGTTTATGTGGTGCTCTGAATCTCCTCTCCTCATTCACTCTGAAACAATGGTCTCTTGCCTCTTAGGCAGTTCCAGACATTTTCTGGACTCCCTCTAGGCTAGCTGTGGCACAGTAGCCCTCTTCAGGCTGTGTTCACGTAGCCAACCCCAGTCCTCTCCCTGGGATCTGAACTCTGAAGCCGGAGCCTCAGCTCCCAACCCCCACCTGCCTCGGCAGGTGAGAAGACCAGCCTATCAGGCTGGTGAGTGCTGGTCAGCACTGATCCTCTGTGCGGGAATCTCTCCGCTTTGCCCTCTGCACCCCTATTACTGTGCTCTCCTCTGTGGCTCCAAAACTTCACCCCTGCCACCCCCGTCTCCACCAGTGGAGGGGTTTCCTAGTGTGTGGAATGTTTTCCTCCTTCACAGCTCCCTCCCAGAAGTGCAGGTCCCATCCCTATTCTTTTGTCTCTGGTTTTTTTTTTTTTATTTTGCCCTACCCAGGTATGTGTGGAGTTTCTTGCCTTTTGGGAAGTCTGAGATCTTCTGCCAGCATTCAGTAGGTGCTCTGTAGGAGATTTTCCACATGTAGATGTATTTCTGATGCATTTGTGGGGAGGAAGCTGATCTGCATGTCTTTCTCCTCCACCAACTTGAAGGTCTCTCCACCTCTTCTTCTTAAGCCAATCATCTATTGATGTGCACTTGGGTGGCTTCCATATCTTAGCTATTGTAAATAGTGCTGCTGTGAACATTGAGGTGTATATATCTTTTCAAATCATAGTTTTCAGTTTTTCTTGATATATACCCAGGGTTGCTGGGTCTTATGGTAGCTCTAATTTTACTTTTGTAAGGACATCCTTACTGTTTTCCATAGTAGCTGCACTAATTTGCATTCCCAGCAACAGTGTACAATGGTTCCCTTTTCTCCACACCCTCTCCAGTATTTATTATTTGTAGACATTTTGATGATAGGAACAGTGTGAGGTGATACTTCATTGTGGTTTTGATTTGTACTTCCTCTAATAATTAGAGATGTTGAGCATCTTTTCATTTGCCTGTTGGGCATCTGTATGTCTTCTTTGGTAAAATGTCTATTTAGGTCTCCTGCCCATTTTTGATTGAGTTGTATGAGCTGTTTTTATATTTTGGATATTAACCCCTTTTTGGTTGCACTGTTGGCAAATATTTTCTCCTAGTCCATAGATTGTCCTTTTGTGTTGTTGATGGTTTCCTTTGCTGTTGAAAATCTTTTAAGTTTGATTAGATCTCTTTTATTTTTGTGTTTATTTCTCTTCCCTTAGGAGACTGATCTACGAAAATACTTCTATGATTTATGGCAGAGAATGTTTTGCCTATGTTTTTTTCTAGGAATTTTATGGTACCATGTCCTATGCTTAGGTGTTTAAACATTTTGAGTTTATTTTTGTATAAGGTGTGAGGGAATATTTTAATTTCATTGATTTACATGTAGCCATCCGTGGGCCTTTCTTGGAGGTCCAGCAGTTAAACTCCCCACTTCCACTGCAGGGCGCAGGGGTTCCATCCTTGGTTGAGGAAATAAGATCCTGCATGCTGCACTGCATGGCCAGAAACAAACATGAAACTGTTCAGCTTTCCCAACACCACTTGTTGAAGAGACTGTCTTTTCTCCATTGTATATTCTTGCCTCCTTTGTCTAAGATTAATTGGCTGTAGTTGTGTGAGTTTATTTTTGGGCTATCTATTCTGTTCCATTGATCTATGTGTCTGTTTCTGTGACAATACCATGCTGTTTTGATTACAGCAGCTTTGTAGTAGAGTCTCAAGTCTGAAAGCGTTATGCCTCCAGCTTTGCTCTTTTTCATTGGGATGGCTTTGGAAATTCTGGGATATTTGTGGTTCCATATAAATTTTAGGATTATTTGTTTTGGTTCTGTGAAAAATATCATGGGTAATTTGACAGAGATTTTATTAAATCCACAGCTGGTTTTGTGTAGTGTGACTATTTTAACAATATTAATTATTCCAATCCAAGATCATGGAATATTATTCCATTTATCTGAATCATATTCAATTTTCTTATCAGTGTTTTATCATCTTCAGCATATAAATCTTTCACTTCCTTGGTTAAGTTCATTCCTAGGTATATTTTTAATGTGATTTTAAATGGGATTTTTTTAAACTTTCTCTTTCTGGTATTTCATTATTAGTATAAAGAAATGCAGCAGATTTCTATAAACTAATCTTGTATCCTACTACTTTGCTAAATTCTAATAGTTTTTGTGTGGCAACTTTACGGTTCTCTATATAGAAGATCATGACATCTGCAAATAGTGACAGTTTTACCTATTCCTTTCTGAGTTGGACACTTCTTATTTCTTTTTTTTGTCCAATTGTTATGGCTAGGACTTCCTAATACTATGTTGAATAGAAGTGGTGAGAGTGGGCATCTTTGCGTTGATCCAGAATTTGCCAGGAAGGCTTTCAGCTTTTCACTGTTCAGTATTATGTTGGTTTTGGATTTGTCATAGATGGGTTTTATTACATTGAGATATGTTCCCTCTATACCCACTTTGTTAATAGTTTTTATCATGAGTGGTTGTTGAATTTTGTCAAATGTAGCTATTGAAATGATCATGTGATTTTTGTCTTCCTTTTTGTTACTGTGGTATATCACATTGATTGATTTGCATGTGCTGAATCATCCTTGTAACCCTGGAATGAATCCAACTTGATCACGGTGTATGATCTGTTTTATGTATAGCTGGGTTTGGTTTGCTAATATTTTGTTAAGAATTTTTGCATCTATATTCATAAAAGTTATTTGCCTGTAATTTTCTTTTTTGTAGTTTTTTTTGTTATCAGGCTAATTGTGACTTCATGGAATGAATTTGGGAATGTTCTCTCCTCTTCATTTTTATGGAATAGCTTGAGAAGGATAGGTATAAGTTTTTGTATGCTTGGTAGAATTCTCCAGTGAAGCTGTCCAGTCCTGGGCTTTGGTTGCAAGGATTTTTTTTTTTTTTTTTTTTTTTTTACAAATTCTATTTCACGTCTAGTGATTGGTCTGTTCAAATTATCTGCTTCTTCTTGACTCAGTTTTGGAAGGCTGTATGTTTCTAGAAATTTGTCCATTTCTTCTAGGTTTCCAATTTTTTGGCATACAACTGTTCATAATGTTTTCATGTGTTTTTTTTTTTGTATTTCTGCAGTATTGGTTGTTATTTCTCTTCTTTCATTTATTGTTTTGTTAATTTGGGTTCTTTCTCTTTTCTTCTTGTGAGCCTGACTAGAGGTTTTTCAATTTTGTTTAACTTTTCAAAAAATCACCTCTTGGTTTAATTGATCTTTTCTATTTTTTTATCTATTTCCTCTCTGATCTTTATTATTTCCTTCATTCTGTTTGCTTTGTTTATTCTTCTTTTTTTCTAATTCTATTAGGTGGTAGCTTAGGCTTCTTAGTTTAGATTTTTCTTGTTTTTTGAGGAAGGTTTGATCGCTCTGAACCTCCCTCTTAGAACTGCATTAGCTGCATCTCATAGATTTTGTAATGTTGTGTTTTCATTTTCATTTTTCTCAAGGTATTTTCTGATTTCTTCTTTGATTTAATTGTTGACCCATTGGCTTTTTAGTAGCATGTTGTTTAACTTCCATATGTTTGTTCTTTCCTCATTTTTCTTTCTGTGGCTGATTTCTAGTTTCATACCATTGTAATCAGAAAAGATGCTTGAAATAATTTATATCCTCTTGAATTTGTTGAGACTTTCTTTGTAACCTAGTATGTAGTCTACCCTAGAGAATATTTCATTGTATGTTTGAAAAGAATGTTTATTATTATTATTATTTGGTTGTAGTGTCCTGTAGATGTCAATTAAATCCAACTGGTCTATTGTGTCATTTAGGACCTCTGTTGACTTACTGATTTTCTGTATGGATGATCTGTCCATTGATGTCAATGGGGTGTTAAAGTCCCCTACTATTATTGTATTGTCAATTTTCCCCTTTTTGTCTCTTAGTATTTGTTTTTATATTCAGGTTCTCCTACATCCAGTGCATATATATTAATGAGTGTAATATCTTCTTTCTGTATTGATCCCTTCATCTTTATATAATGTCCTTCTTTGTCTTCTTTATGGCTTTTGTGTTAAACTCTATTTTGTCTGATATGAATATTGCTACCCCTGCTTTTTTTCCATTTCTATTCACATGAAATATCTTTTCCATTCCCTCAGTTTTAGTCTGTGTGTCTTTTATCCTGAAGTGAGTCTCTTTTAGGCAGCATATTGTAGGTTCTTGTTTTCTTATCCAATATGCAGCTTTATGTCTTTTGATTGGAGCATTTAGTCCATTGACATTTAAACTAATTATTGATCAGTATGTACTTATTGTCATTTTAATCCTTGTTTCCAAGTTGTTTTTGTAGTTCTTCTCTGTTCATTCCTTCTTTTTTTTTCCCTTTTGTTTTTTGATGATTTTCTTCTGTAATATGCTTGATTTCCTTCTTTTCCAGTTTTGGGAATCTGTTCTATACTTTTTATTTGTGGTTACCATGGAGTTCAACTATGTTGAGCCATAACTGTATCTACTTGCTTTAAGATGATAGTTACTCAAGTTCAAATACTTTCTAAAATATATACATTTTTATACTCCCCTCCCCCACATTTTGTGATTTTATGTTCCATTTTACATCTTCATGCTCATCCTTTTATTGTTAATTGTAGTTATAACTATTTTTATGATTTTTAAATTGTTTTTAAACTATGTGTTCTCTATGTAGGCATATTCAGTTCTGCTCAGAAACAGCACACGTTTGTGTCTTTCTCTGTTGTTTGCCCAAGACCTAGTGCTATTCTGTAGTGTGGAGTTGGCTGGGGCTGGGGGTGTCAGGGATTTGTGAATGCAGGAATTGAGGTGGCTGCATTGCCACCTAGTATCTTGCCTGCCTCCATGGCAGAATTATCTCAGGACTTATTTAACCCAGATCTAGTGCTAAGCTGCACTATGGAGTGGGAGGAGCTGAAGCATTCTCACTGAGAGAGGAACTTCTGTGTATTTCTGCACACAGTGACACTGGTCATCACCACCCAACCTGGGCCACACTACAGACCCTCTGGACTGCCTCTGCTTAGCTAGATGAGTCCTCTCCCAGGGCCCGTCTGCCCAAGATTCAGTGCTTAGCCACTGAACGCTTTTATGGGAACTCCCCCATATGCATGCTGATATCCCCCATTGTTATACCCATTGCTCTGTGCACCCAACTGACTAAGGCCTCTGTAGCTCCATCTGGATCACAACTCTGAACCCCAATCTGTCTCTGTGCAGCTAGACAGAATCTCTGCAGAGATCTTACCCCAGGCTTGGTGTGCAGTGATTGAGGCCAGGGTGATCAGCCCTTTGGATTGAGAAGTGCAGTAAGGCAGCAGTCACCAGTACTAGGTTCTCTCAGCCTTGGTTGTCAGTAAACCAGCATGCACATACTCCTTGCAAGTAGAATCTATGCTTCTCCAGCCCTTCTATCTGTCTCAGCAGATTTCCCAGCAGGCAAGAGAGCCTGTCTCTTCTGTGCAGGGCCCGAGAATTTGGATGCCCTGCTAACTCCCGGGGCAAGGGTCCACCAATGCAGTC
This sequence comes from Hyperoodon ampullatus, assembly GCF_949752795.1. Classification (NCBI taxonomy): domain Eukaryota; kingdom Metazoa; phylum Chordata; class Mammalia; order Artiodactyla; family Ziphiidae; genus Hyperoodon; species Hyperoodon ampullatus. The sequence continues at coordinate 55,720,430 of NC_136913.1, forward strand.
CTTCTCTTCCTTACAGATGCCTCCCAAGGGCACAGTTCCCAACCTGATGCCTTTTTTTCCCCCGTCCTTCCAGGTTATATGGAGATCTTTCTTGCAGGTTTGGTTGCATAAGAATTCTACCAGTTTCCAGTTAGAATTTTCTGTGAGAATTCTTCTACATGTAGATATATTTTTGATGTGATTGTAGGGGAGGTGAGCTCCACATCCTCCTACTCCACCATCTTGAACCATCCCCCAGAACTTTCTATTCAGTTCCATTTATCTACATGCATGTCTTTATACCAAGACCATACTGTTTTCCTTACTGTAGCATTGTAATATATGTTAAAAGCAGGATGTGTGATGACTCCAGCATTCTTCTTTCTAAGAATGCTTTGGCACCTCTGGGTCTTTTTGTGGTTCCATATAAAGTTTAGGACCTTATTTCTATTTCTGTAAAAATGCCATTTTGATATTGGCATTTGATATTTTGATTTTGATGGGAATAGCATTGAATCTTCAGATTCAATATTGCCTGTCCTGTGCTTGAATCCTTGTGTCTTATTTATTTTATACCTAGTAGTTTGTACCTCTCAATCCCCTTCTTCTATCATGACCCTCTCCCATACTGCTCCCAACTGGTAACCAATAGTTTGTTCTCTGTACTATGAATCTGTTTCTGTTTCTTTATATTCATTTATTTGTTTATTTTTAAATTCCACATGTAAGCAAAACCTTACGGTATTTGTCTTTCTCTGAATTACTTCACTAATCATAATTTTCTCCAACTCTATCCAAGTTGTTGCAAAAGGCAAAATTTCTTTCTTTTTTATGGCTGAGTAGTATTCCAGTGTAAAGCTATATCTACACTGCATTTTCTTTATTCATTTATCTGTTGATGGACACTTAAGTTGCTTCCATATCTTGGCTATTGTAAATAATGCTGCTAAAACATTGAGGTGCATATATCTTTTCAAAGAAGTCTTTTTGTTTTCTTTGGATATATACCCAAAAGTGGAATTACTGGATAACATGGTAGTGCTATTTTTAATTTTTTTAAAAATCTCCATACTGTTTTCCATAAAGACTCTAACAATTTATATTTCCACAAGGATTGCCTTTTCTCTACATCCTCAACAATATTTATTATACATTGTCTTTTTCATGATGTTTATTCTGACAGATCTAAACCAAAATCTCATTTTGTTTTGATTTGCATTTCCCTAATGATGAGTGATGTTGAGCATCATTTATGTGTCTGTTGTCCATCTCTATGTCTTCTTTGGAAAAATGCCTATTCACGTCTCGTGCCAATTGTTTAATTGGGTTGTTTGTTTCATTAATATTGAGTTATATGAACTCTTTATATATTTTGAATATTAACTCTTTTGCAAATATCTTCTCCCATGCAGTAGGTTGTCTTTTCATTATGTTAATGGTTTATTTTGCTGTGCAAAATCTTTTAAGTTTATTTAGGTTCCATTTGTATATTTTTGCTTTTGTTTCTCTTACTTGATGAGACAAGTCCAAAAAGTATTACTAAGACTTATGTCAAGGTGTGCTGCCTATGTTTTCTACTAGCAGTTGTATGGTTTCTAGTCTTACATTTAGGCCTTTAATCCATATTTATTTTATTTTTATATATGGTCTGAGAAAATATTCTAATTTCATTCTTTTATATGTCCAGTTTCCCAACACCATTTTTAAAATAAGTTTATTTATTTTATTTATTTATTTTTGACTGCCTTGGGTCTTTGTTGCTGTGCATGGGTTTTCTCTAGTTGAGGAGAGCAGGGGTTACTCTTTGTTGCAGTTCATGGGCTTCTCATTGCAGTGGATTCTCTTGTTGCAGAGCATGGGCTATATGTGTGTGGGCTTCAGTAGTTGTGGTGTGCGGGCTCAGTAGTTGTGGCTTTTGAGCTCTAGAGCACAGGGTCAGTAGTTGTGGAGCACGGGCTTAATTGCTCTGCAGCATGTGAGATCTTCCTGGACCAGGGCTTGAATCCACGTCCCCTGCATTGGCAGGCAGATCGTTAACCACTCTGCCACCAGGGAAGCCCCAACACAATTTTTGAAGGGACTATGTTTCCAAAATTGTATGTTTTTGCCTCCAGTGTTGCAGATTAATTGACCATGTGTGGCTGGGTTTATTTCTGGGCTCCATATTCTATTCCATTGATCTATTTGTTTGTTTTGGTGCTGGAACCATATTGTTTTGGTTACCATAGCTTTATATTAGAGCCTGAAGTCAGAAATGTTTATGCTTCCAGCTTTGTTCTTTTTTCTTTAGATTGCTTTGCTATTTGTTGTCTTGTTTGATTTCATACAAAATTTAAGATTATTTGTTTGGTTCTGTGAAAAATGTCAAGGGTATTTTGATAAGGATTGCATTAAATCTGTAGATTGCTTTGGGTAGTATGGAAATTTTAACAATATTAATTCTTCCAATCCCTGAACACAGGGTATCTTTACATTTATTTGTATTGTCTTCAATTTCCTTCATCAATGTCACGTAGTTTCAAGAGTGGAGGTCTTTAACTTCCTTGATTAAGTTTAGTGCTAAGCTTTAATTTGTTTATATTTGATTGTAAATAGGATTGGTTTCTTGCTTTCTCTTTCTGAAAACTCATTATCAGTGTATAGAAAACAACATACTTCTATATTTTAACCTTTTTACCTGAAACCTTACTGAATCCATTTATTAGTTTTAATAGTTTTTTTTTCCATAGAGAAACTAGGGTTTTCTATATATTGTATCATGTGATCTACAAAGAGTGATAGTTTTACTACTTCTCTTCCAATTTGGATAACTTTGATTTCCTTTTCTTTTCTGATTTCTATGACTTCCAATGCTATGTTAAATAAAAATGGTGGGAGTGGGCACCCATATTTTGTTCCTAATTTTAGATGAAAGGCCTTTAGTTTTTCACCATTGAGATTGATGTTAGGTATAGTTTTGTCAAAAATGGCCTTTATTATTTTGAGATATGTTACCTCTGAACCAACTTTGTAAAGTTTCTATTTTTAAATCATGAATGGGTGTTGAATTTTGTCAAATGCTTACTTCTGTGTCTAATGAGATTACATGTGATTTTTATTCCTTGTTTTATTTGGTTTGTGGATCATATTGTTTGATTTGCAGACACTGAATCATCCTTGCATTCCTGGAATAAATCCCACTTGATCATGGTGTATGATCTTTTTTTATATATTGCTGAATTTTGTTTCCTAATATTCTGTTGAGGATTTTTGCATCTATATTCATCAGGGATAAAAGGCATGTAATTTTCTCTTTCTGTGTAGTTTATTTTTCTGCTTTTGGCCTCAGGGTAATGGTGACCTTGTAAAATGAATTTGGGAGTGTTCCCTCCTCTTTGAATTTTTGGAAATAATTTGAGAAGAGGAAGTATTAACCCTTATTCTTATATTTGGTAGAATTCCCCTGAGAATCCATCCAGTCCTTGAATTTTATTTGTTCAAAGTCTTTGGATCACTTTTTCAATTTTACTACTAGGGATCAATCTGTTCAGATTGTCTATTTCTTCCTGATTCAGTCTTGGAAGATTGTATATTTCTAGTAATTTATCCATTTCTTCTAGGTTTTTAAATTTGTTGGCAGATAACTGTTCATAATATTCTCTTATGTTTGTTTTTATTTTGTTTTTGGGGGTCATCTCTCTCTTTTTTTAATGAGCCTGGCTAAAGGCATATCAATTTGTTTATCTTTCTGAAGAACCATCTCTGGCTTTCACAGATCTTTTTATTGTTTTTTGGTCTCTGTTTTATTTAGAGACCAAAAGCCTGATTCTATATTCTGATCCTTGGTTTGTAGGCACTCTGATCATAACTATTTCCTTCCTTCTGCAGACTTTGGGCTTTGTTTATTCTTCTTTTTATATTTCATTTAGATGGTAGATTAGGTTGTTTTCCTGAGATTTTTCTTGTTTCTTGAGGTAGGACTGTATCCCTGTAAACTTCCCTCTTAGAACTAATTTTGCAACATCCCCTAGGTTTTTATTTTATTTTAATTTATTTAGTTGTGTTTTTATTTTTATTTGTCTTAAGACATTTTCTAATTTACTCTTTGATTTCTTTCTTGACTCAGGGATTTTTTTTTTAGTAGCATGTTATTTAGTTTCCACATGTTTGTGTTTTTCTCATTTTTTCCTGTGATTGATTTTTACTTTCATAATTTTGTGGTTAGAAAATATTTTTTATATGATTTTTACCCTTTTAAATTTATTGAGACTTGTGGCCTAACATGTGATCTGTCCTGGAGAATGTTCCATGTGCACTTGAAAAATTGTGTATTCTGCTGTTTTGGGTTGGAATGTCCTGTTTATACCTATACGTTCAATTGATAAAATGTATCATTCAACGGACACTTGGGTGGAGAAGTGACAGGGGCCTGAGTGCTTGGGGCTGCACTTCTGTGTTAGTTTCACCTGTCCCCTGGTGTGTGCACCTTGGTTAGAGTCTGGTTCAGGGTTGGAAGTGTTGGTGCCATACCACTGAGCTTTTCTTGCTCCCTCCCAAGTGTGCACAAGGACAGACACTCAGTGATGGCGTTCTCCAATCTGAAGTTAGCTTTGCTCCATCAGGAGTGTGTGCAGGGATGCAAGAATTGACACTGGATGTTTCTGCCTTGGCTAGAAACAAGGCTGGAATCTGAGCTGGCTCTGTTCCCTCCTAGTGTGTGCACTCACATTTGCAACAGCAGCCTCTATCTTAGTAGAGAATAACACCAGAGCAAGAAGGCCTTGGAGCAAGAGCCTTGTGTGGACTGGGAGGTGTGGTGGGGTGGTCCTGGTAAGCTGGACAGAGTCTCAGACCATTTTCAATCTGCTGTCTCTGTGCTGTGTTGGGAAGTAGGGAATCTGTGAGTGAGTTCTTTACCTCACAGTAGACAGAATGGCCATCATCAAATAGTCTACAAATAATAAATGCTAGAGTGGGTGTGGAGAAAAAGGAACCCTCTTACATTGTTAGTGGGAATGTAAATTGGTGCAGCCACTATGGAGAACAGTATGGAGGTTCCTTTAAAAGCTAAAAATAGAGCTACCATATGATCCTGCAATCTCACTCCTCGGCATTTATCTGGAGAAAACTATAATTTGAAAAGATGCATGCACCCCAATGTTCATTGCAGCACTATTTAAAATAGCCAAGATATGGAAGCAGCCTAAATGTTTATCAACAGATGAATGGATAAAGAAGATGTGGTATGTATATATAAATGTGTATACACACACACACATACACAATGGAATATTACTCAACCATAAAGAAGAATGCAATAATGTCATTTGCAGAAACATGGATGGACCTAGAGTTCATCATACTAAGTAAGCCAGACAGAGAAAGATAAATATCATATGACATTGCTTATAATATAAAGGAAAAAGAAAAGGCATAACTGATCTTATTTCCAAAACAGAAAGAGACTCACAGACACAGGAAACAAATTTATGGTTATCAAAGGGGAAAGGGCTGTGGGAGGAGGGATAAATTAGGAGGCTGTGATTAACATATACACACTACTATGTATAAAATAGATCACCAACAAGTACCTACTATATAGCACAGGGAACTATACTCAATAGTATGCAATAACCTATAAGGGATCTGAAAAAGAATCTTACACAATATTGTAAATCAACTATATTTCAATAAAAGAAAATAGCAATTTAGTGGTTTATTACAGCCCTCCAGTAAGCCCCACTGGTTTTCAAACCAGCTAATTGATCTGGTACTCCCAGTGTCAGACCTAAGGCTGTGGTGCCTATTATTTGGCTTAAATCACTTGTTTCCCAGTGAGGAGCCCCATGTCTATGTTATCCCCCTTCTCTTCAATATCTCCTGCTAAAGATGCATGCCTTGACCCGATCACTTCCCTTTTCTTACCTGGCTCTGTGTGGATCTTTCTTTACAACCTTCATCATAGAATAGCTGTTCTGTTATCTCCAGGTCTATTTCAGCAAGAGTCACTCTATATGTAGTTGTTATTCTTTATGTGTTTCTAATGGAAGGAGAGCCCAGCATCCTCTTACTCCACCATCTTTATCTCTCTTCCAATTCTATTGTTTTAATTTATTGCAAAATCTCCATACTGTATTCAAAAGTGGCTACAACAATTTATATTCCAACTGACAGTTTATGAGTTTCTTTTTTCTCCACATCCCTACCAACATGTGTTATTTGTTGTCATTTTGAATAGAAGCTGACAAGTGGGAGGTGGTAATCTCATTGTGATTCTGAGTTGCATTTACCTGATGATTAGTGATGTTGCACATCTTTTCATGTATTTGATGGCTGTCTGTATGTCTTCTTTAGCATAATGTCTACAGGTCCTCTGTTCATTTTGTAATCAGGTTGTTTGGTTTTTTGGTGTTGTTGAGTTGTAAGAATTCTTTGTATATTTTGTATGTCAATCCCTTATCAGATACTGTTTGCAAATATCTTCCCCTATTTAGTAAGATGCTTTCCATTTTGTTGATGGTTTACTTAACTTTGCAAAAGCTTTATATTTTGATGTAGTCCCATTTACGTTTTCTTTTTCTTTTTTTTTTTCTGCTCTTGCCTGAGGAGATAGAACTCCCAAAATATTGTGAAGACTGATGTGAAAGTGTGTATATATGCTTCTCTTTTCTTCTAGATGTTTTATGGTTTCAGGTCTTCCATTTAAGTTTTTTAAACATTTTGAGTTTCTTTTGTATATAGTTTCAGAAAGTGGTCCAATTTAATTATTTTGTATGTAGCTGTCCAATTTTCCAAATACAATTTATTGAAGAGCCTGTCTTTTCCGCATTGTATATTCTTGTCTCCTTTGTCATAGATTAATTGACCATATGTGCATGTGTTTATATGGGGCCTCTTTCTGTTCCATATGTGTTTGTTTTTGTTTCAGGACCATACTGCTTTGATTAATGCAGCTTTGTATTATAGTCTGAAGTCAGGGACCATGATACCTCCAGCTTTCTTCTTTATCTCAAAGTTTCATTTATTATCTGAGGGCTTTTGTTGCTTCATACTAATTTTAGGATTTATTCTAGTTCTGTGAAAAGTGCTGTTGGTATTTTGATAGGGATTGCCTTAAAACTGTAGATTGCCTTGGGGAGTGTTGTCATTATAACAATATTAATTCTTCCTATCTGTGAGCACAGTATACCTTTCCATTTGTTTGTGTTGTCTTCAATTTCTCTCATCAATGTCTTATAGTTTTCCAAGTACAGTTTCTTTCATCACCTTGACTAGATTTATTCCTAGGTATTTTATTCATTTTGATGCATTTGTAAATGGGATTTTTAAAGTTTATCTTTCTGATAGTTCATTATTAGTATGTAGAAATGCAATAGATTTCTCTATATCAATTTTTGTATCCTGAAACTTTACTGAATTCCCTTATTATTTCTAATAGTATTTTGTTGGTATATTTAGGGTTTTCTGTATATAGTATCTTGTCATCTGCAAACAATGACAGTTTTACTTCTTGCTTTTCAATTTGGATTGCTTTTATTTCTTTTCCTTACTTAATTGCTGTGGCTAGGATTTCCAATACTCTGTTGAAGAAAAGTGACAAGAGTGGCACCCTTGCCTTGTTCCTTATCTTACAGGAAATGCTTTAAGCTTTTTTCTGTTCAGTATGATGTTGGCTTTGGTTTTGTCATATATGTCCTTTATTATGTTGAGTTATATTTCCTCTATACCAAGTTTGCTGAGAGTTTTTATCATAAATCGATGTTGAATTTTGCCAAAAGATGTCCATCTATTGAGAATATCATATGATTTTATTCTTCAGTTTATTCATGCAGTGTATCACATTGATTTGTGAACACTGAGCATCCTTGCATCCCTGGGATAAATACCACTTGGTCATGGTGCATGATCCTATTAATATGTTGTTGAATTTGATTTCCTAACCTTTTGTTGAAGATTTTTGCATCTATATTAATCAGAAATATTGAACTGTAATGCTTTCTGTGTGGTCTGATTTCAGTCACAGCATGATGTTGGCCTCATATGAGTTCATAAGAGTTCATTTCTCTTCAAATTTTGGAATAGTTTCAGAAAGAAAGGTAATAATTCTTCTTTAAATGTTTGGTAAAATTCACATGTGAACTCATCTGATACTGGACTTTTGTTTCCTGGGAGGTTTTTTAAAATTACTGATTCAATTTCGTTTCTGGTAATCAGTCTTCATATTCTTTATTTCTTCCTGATTCAGTTTTTGAAGATTGTACACTTTCAGAAATTTATTTATTTCTTTGAGGTTGTCCAATTGTTGGTTTATAATTGTCCATAGTAATGTCTTATTACCCTTTGTATTTCTGTGATGTCATAATTTCTCTTCTTTCCTTTCTTTATTTTATTTATTTTGGCCCTCTTTTTTTTATTTCCTTGGTTACCCTGATTAAACACTTATCAATTTTGTTTGTATTTTCAAAGAATCCATTCTTACTTTCATTTATCTTTTCTATTGTTTTTGTCTCCATTTTATTTATTTCCACATTGATCTGTATTATTTCCTTCCTTCCACTAACTTTGGTTTTTGTTTGTTTTTCTTTTTCTAGTTTATTTAAGTGTGAGTTTTGATTATTTATTTTGACTTTTTTGTTTAGTGAGGTAGGCCTGTATCACTATAAACTTCTCTCTTATTACTGATTTTGCTGCATTCTGTATATGTTGGATCATTGTGTTTCTAGTTTCATTTCTCTCCATGTATCTTTTTATTTTGTTTTTGATTTCATCAGTGATCCATTGGTTGTTTAGTAGCATATTGTTTAGACTTCACATATTTTGTGGGTTTTATAATTACTTTGTTGTTGGTTTTTATTTTCATACCCTTGTGCTTGGATAAGTTGCTTGATATGATTTTAATCTTCCTAAATGTATTGAGTCTTGTTTTGTGGCCTAGCATGCAATCTATCCTGGAGAATGTTCCATGTGCTTTTAAATCGAAGTGTTTTCTGATGAATTTGGAGGGAATGTTTAATATCTATATCTATCTATCATCTGTCTATCTCTCTATCATCTATCTATATTAATATATATACAATCCATCTACTCTAATGCATCATTTAAGGTCAATGTTTCTTTCTTGATTTTCTGTCTCAATGATCTGTCCATTGATGTAAGTGTGGTATTAAAGTCCCTTATTTTTATTGTATTATTATCAATTTCTTACTTTATGGTTGTTAATATTTCCTTTCTGTATTTAGGTGCTCCTCTGTTGGATGAAAATATATTTATATTTGTTATAGGTTCTTATTTGATTGATCCCCCTTTATCATCAATTAATGCCTTTTGTTTTTTCTTGCTTCAGTTTTTGTTTTAAATTCTATTTTTCTGACCAAGTATTGCTGCCCCAGTTTTTTGTTTGTTTGTTTGTTTCCATTTGCATGGAATCCCTTTTTCTATTCCCTCACTTTCAATCTGTGTGTATCTTTAGATCTGAAGTAAGTCTTTCGTATATACATGGATCAGTTTTAAATCAATTCAGCTCCTCCATGTTTTTTTGACATGCAAAAGTTAGTATGATTGACATTGTTTCAAAGGTCTGTTAAACTATTCTCAATTTTAAAAAATCTTTTGTTTTTCCTTTCTTTCTGTTCAGCTTGGATGATTCACATCACTCTGTCTTCCAGATCCCTGATCGATTCCTGTGTATCATCTAATTAACTGTTGATTCTTTCTAGTATATTTTTAATTTTAATTATTATATTCTTCAGCTCTGATTATTTCTTTCTTATATTTTTTATCTCTATGTTGAAATTCTCAGTGTTCTTCCATTCTTCTCTCAAGTTATTTGAGCATCTTTGTGATCAGTATCTTGAACACTTTGTCATGTGGATTGCTCATATCTACTTTGTTTAGTTCTTTTTCAGAGGCTTTGTCTGTTCCTTCATTTGAAACATAGTCCACTGTCTCCTCACTTTTCCTAATTCTCTGTGTTTATTTTTATATATTAGGTAGGTTCATTACATCTTCTGATCTGGGAGAAGGGTCTTTACGTAGGAGACACCTATGTGTTCCAGCAGCATGCTTCCCTCTATTCACCAGAAACCTATGTTCTAGGAATGTGCCATATATGGGCTGCATGCATCCTTCTGTTGTAGCAGGGACAATTACTGTGGGTGCACTGTAGTTGGGGCTGACCCTTGACTGGGTAGGCTGCAAAGTCCTGTCTCATGTGGTGGCTGCTGGCCCACTGGTGGGTGGGGTCAGGTCACCATGTGGCCAGCCATGCAGCCTAGTTGTGTGCCACTGCTGCAAGACAACTGGTGTATGTGGGGGTAAGCCCCCATTTATAATAGGCTTGAAGGAGAATTCTAAAAATGGAATTTTCCAGTGCCAGTGTCATTGCAGTAGAACGAGTTCCCTGAAATAGCTGATTCCAGCATCTCTATCTGCAGGGTGTATCCCATTTGCCTCCTGCCTCTCTGAGAGGATCTGCAAGATCAGCAAGTGTGTCTGACCCAGGTTCCTTTCAAGTTACTGCCTCTGTGATGGAACTTAGAGTTGTGAGATCTCGTGCTCAACCTTTAAGAGTGGAATTTGTGTTTCTTGTAGCCCTCTGACTCTCTTGAATGTAAACTCCACTGATTTTCAAAGCCAGATGTTCTGGGACTTGTCTTCCAGCAACAGGATCTCAGGCTGGGGAGTCTGGTGTTAGGCGTAGATTTCCTTGCTCCTCAAATAAGATCTCTGTGGCTGTGATATCTCTCATATTTTGGGGTCTTTGACCCAGGGGTATGGATCCTGACTATACTGCATTTCTGCCCCTCCTACCTGTCTTGTTGTGGCTCCTAGTTTATATCTTTTGTTTTAGAAAATATTTTCTGCTAGTCTTCAAGTTGTTCTCATAGATAGTTTCTCTGTAAGTAGTTATAAAGTTGGAAGGTGTTTTATTACTAATTCAATCTCCTTATACATTACTAATCTGTTCAAATTTTCTATATCTTCATTATTCAGCCTTTGTAGGTAAAATATGTCTATTAATTTATCCATTTCTTCTAGATTATTCTATTTTTATATAAGTGTTGAATTAATCTTATTTCTCAGTTTGTTACACTTATTACCACTGGTCCACGCAAGACTCCTGTCTTGTTTAGGTTTACTTATCTATTTATTTTTCTCTTTTATCCCTGTTACCAACTCCTATTCCTCCTCCTAACATTCCCATCCAGCAGGCACTTATTCAATTCCTGAATCTTTAATGGTCTCTGCTCAAAACTCACCCTTTAGAGAAGCCTTTCCTGACTCCCCTCTCTAAAATACCAGCTCCTTGTCACTCCCCATTCTCTTACCCTGTTTAATTTTTCTTTATGTAATATATCATTACTTAAATTTCAGTTATTTATCTCATTTAAGAGAATGTAAGTTCTTTGGGGTAGGAATTTTTTTTATTACACACCACTGTATTCTTAGAGCCTTGAAACAGTGCCTGGCACAAAGTAGATGGCCAAATAATATTTGAAGAATGAATGTATGAGATAAGGAATAAAGGAAACAAAGATCAGTGATAACAGGATGTTGAGAATCCTCCATAGATGAGTCATAAAACTCTGAAGTATTGTGTGTGTTTATAATTAAACCCATGCCTTATTTGTAGTTTTATTGTTATGTTCTTTCAAAATACACTGCCTACTCTGTGACAGGCACTGTGCTATGCACTGCAGAGACCAAGGCAAATAAGGCAAGATAATTCTTTCACAGAATGAGTTTGTAGTCCAACGTGTTAATGAATATGTAAATGGATAGTTCTAATATGATGTAACAAAAGCATTAATTAACATATGGACAAAGTGCCATTGGATCTCAGGGAAGGAAACAATGAATTTCAGAGGGACCAGAGATGTCTTAATGCAAAAAATGACATTTCATTCATCCTTCAACAAATATTTATGGGACACCTACCGTGTACCTACTGTGTGCTAGGTTCCAATGACACAGCATCAACAGTGACTGAGGCCCAAAATGAGAAATACCTGAATAACAAAAAAGAAACTTTGGCTTCCACAGCAGATGAAACCAAGGTATAATCCAGGACTCACATGAATGCCAATGCAAGAGGCCCTTTCCCACGCAGTTAAAAAGTCCAGCAAAAATAACTTTTAGCAATCACTTGGAAGGAGACGTGCTCTGGAAAGAGAAAACAGATTTTAAGCAAGCTGAAATAGGCTCTGTTAAGTAATCTAACATTGCTTTAGTTCCCTGAAATGGAAAGGTGAGCCTAAAAGTACACTCTATTCCAATGGTTAGGTCATGTTGGAGTCAGCTTCTGAGATCCCTAAGCCTAGAAAACTGAATTTGTGCAGTGCATTTGGATTTCAGATAATTAAAAAGTTAAAAACAGGAGCTACACCATTCCAAAATTGTGTATTAAATGGTGTAAATATAAATCCTCCAGTTCCCTTTTAAAGACTTCATTTGCTTTCAGAATCTACAATACCTGGGAGCATTTTCTTTATAGCGCAATCACTAGTATAAGTCACAATGGCAAATGTACCAAAGGCCGGCATTAACTTGCGGTGGAGATACTTCTCACACGAACAACTCTAGATAACATGCTGTAGAGTGAGGAGATTCAGATATTTATAGTAGAAAAACACAGGTGGTTTAAAAGTATTTTGTTTCAAAATATAAAATTATCATGACTCCACATTAATTATTACAAATAAAATTAATAGTATCAGTCCAAGAACAATTGTTCTATTGGTTCTATTAAACTGTATATAATAAGGTTCTTCATGTCTCAGAGAAGGACCAGTTAAGACAGCTAATAATAAATATAAAAGTTAAAAAAGACATAACTAAAATTTAGTGCAAGTAATTAAACTATCCATAATAGACTATTATCACAGTCCAACATGTTACATATTCTTCGGATATTATGCAGCTGACTATCATGTCCATAAGGGTGCATGTGCTAAATCAATGGGCCTGAACCTTTGCTGTCCACTTCAGTGGGTATGTACAGATTGAATTCAAAGAAAGATTTTAGCCACAGAAATCAGAGAAGAAAAGAAAATAAAAGGAATCCAAATTGAAAAAGAAGAAGTAAAGCTGTCACCGTTTACAGATGACATGGTACTATACATAGAGAATCCTAAAGATGTTACGAGAAAACTACTAGAGCTAATCAATGAATTTTGTAAAGCAGCAGGATACAAAATTAATGCACAGAAATATCTGGCATTCCTATACACTAATGATGAAAAATCTGAAAGTGAAATCAAGAAAACACTCCCATTTACCGGTGCAACAAAAAGAATAAAATATCTAGGAAAAACCTATAAAAAGAGACAAAAGACCTCTATGCAGAAAGTTATAAGACACTGATGAAAGAAATTAAAGATGATACAAATAGATGGAGAGATATACCATGTTCTTGGATTGGAAGAATCAACATTGTGAAAATGAATCTACTACCAAAAGCAATCTACAGATTCAATGCAATCCCTATCAAACTACCATTGGCATATTTCACAGAACTAGAACAAAACATTTCACAATTTTTATGGAAACACAAAAGACCCCAAATAGCCAAAGCAATCATGAGAACAAAAAACGGAGCTGGAGGAATCAGGCTCCCTGACTTCAGACTATACTACAAAGCTACAGTAATCAAGACAGTATGGTACTGGAACAAAAACAGAATTATAGATCAATGGAACAGGACAGAAAACCCAGAGATAAACCCACACACATATGGTCACCATCTCTTTGATAAAGGAGGCAGTAATGTACAGTGGAGAAAGGACAGCCTATTCTATAAGTGGTGCTGGGAAAACTGGACACGTGCATGTAAAAGTATGAGATTAGATCACTCCCTAACACCATACACAAAAATAAGCTCAAAATGGATTAAAGACCTAAATGTAAGGCCAGAAACTATAAAACTCTTAAAGGAAAACATAGGCAGAACACTCTATGACATAAATAACAGCAAGATCCTTTTTGACCCAGCTCCTAGAGAAATGGAAATAAAAACAAAAATAAACAAATGGGACCTAATGAAACTTAAAAGCTTTTGCACAGCAAAGGAAACTATAAACAAGACCAAAAGACAACCCTCAGAATGGGAGAAAATATTTGCAAATGAAGCAACTGACAAAGGATTAATCTCCAAAACACACAAGCAACTCATGAAGCACAATACCAAAAAAAAAAAAAAAAACAAACAACCCAATCCAAAAATGGGCAGAGGACCTAAATAGACATTTATCCAAAGAATATATACAGACTGCCAACAAACACATGAAAGAATGCTCAACGTCATTAATCATTAGAGAAATGCAAATCAAAACTACAATGAGATATCATCTCACACCGGTCAGAATGGCCATCATCAAGAATTCCAGAAACAATAAATGCTAGAGAGGGTGTGGAGAAAATGGAACACTCTTGCACTGCTGGTGGGAATGTGAATTGGTAGAGCCACTATGTACAACAGTATGGAGGTTCCTTAAAAAACTACAAATATAACTACCATATGACCCAGCTATCCCACTACTGGGCATATACCCTGAGAAAACCATAATTCAAAAAGAGTCATGTACCAAAATGTTCATTGCCACTCTATTTACAATAGCCAGGTTTTGAAAACAACCTACGTGTCCATCATTGGATGAATGGATAAAGAAGATGTGGCACATATATACAATGGAATATTACTCAGCCATAAAAGGAAATAAAATTGAGTTATTTGTAGTGAGGTGGATGGACCTAGTGTCTGTCATACAGAGTGAAGTAAGTCAGAAAGAGAAAGACAAATACTGTATGCTAATATGTATATACGGAATTTAAGGAAAAAAATGTCATGAAGTACTTAGGGGAAGACAGGTATAAAGACACAGACCTACTAGAGAATGGACTTGAGGATATGGGGAGGGGGAGGGGTAAGCTCTGACAAAGTAAGAGAGTGGCATGGAAACTAACACACACAGACACACACACACGCACACACACACAAAAGAAAGAGAACTAGCACCTTCATTAATAATGATGCCATTTGAAGAAATTTAAATATAAAGTGCAGGCAACGAAGAAGCTTTATTTCAATGTCTGCATGAGAAACAAATTAACCATGAAGTCCAAGTTAATGCATAACTGTTTTCCAAAGAGTCGAAATTTGGCGTATCACACATTTATACAGTTGTATGTGAATGTTAGTTTATTACTACAATTGTTTAAAACATAATTCAAATATATTTCAAAAATAAAACTGAGATCAAATTTCTGTGAATTTTCTGAAGCATTTCCATTAGAACAGTTAATAATTGCCTATTAGCACAAAAAGTAATCCAGGAGGAGAGAAATTATCTAAAATTTCCTGTAAACCAGTGTTTCTCAAACTGTCATTTATAATCCATTAGGAAGTTGTGAAATTAATTTAGTGTGTGGTTTGGAACTATTAGTTTCATATATACACATATATATTCAAGTTTTATATGCATTATGTGTATAGATACAATTTATATGTGTATATATTCAATTTATTTTATACACACACACATGACACGACATCAAAATACATCACATTGATCCCAAATAATACTTGTTTTCAGGAAAGTTTGGTTTCTCTCATACACACACACACACCCATAGACACACGTGTTTGTACTGAGTAATGAAGTACATTTTCAAAAAAAATTAAAATATTGCTTTAGACCTCCCTTTTCTCCCATGTATGAGAGCTTACAAAGGTGTCATTTGTTTATGAAACCTAAATTGTATGGGTTGCCTCCAATATGCATTTTAATTTGGCCCCTCTCTACCAAGGTTATTTCCTATAGTTTGCTTCAAGGAGACTGACCTGGTTTCTTAGTCCCGGCCTCTTACTACACCCCACCACATACAAACCATATTCATTCTTGTCTTTGAGGCTTTGTTGCCCCCAGCTCTCTTGCCTAGAGTACGATTTACCTCTTCTGTGCCTATACAACTTTAATCCCAGTTTTTAGACTCAACACAAATGTGATCACTCCCATGAAGCCATCTCTGACCATGCATTTCTAAATACTTGCACTCACACTTCTCTTCCTCCTTTTTGATTTGATCGTGATACTTATCTTCCATTACATATAGCTTAATACTTAAAGAACAGCAGGAATCTCAAAGCTGGAAAAGACTCTAAAGTCTATTTGGTCTATGCTGTCTACTGAGTGTAAGGCAGTTCAGAAAACCCTGCATCCAAATTACTTGAGGAGTGTATTCTACATGCAGATTCCCAGAGCCTAAGGTTACCTTCTGGATCAGAATTCCAGGGATGGGACCCAGGAACAAGGATGTACATCAGACTATGTGTGGCTCTTATACCCAAATGAGTTCAAGAACTGTGGATCTACTTTGACCTACCACTCAGCCCAGGGACTCTTGTTTTCCTTGTTTTCCTGGGAAAAGCCCAGGATCACTGCATCATATAATACTTATTTACCATTTTCTGGCACTGCCTAGCTGAGTGGTATGGGGTTCCCATTTTGAAGATTTATGGAGACTCAGAGTAGAATTTTGCCACCAGGCAGAAACAAGACTGAGAAAGTGATGACATATTCCAAGGACCGCAGCGTGCTAGCCATTGCACTCCTCCAGGACTTTATGCCTGTTCCTCTAGAATGGCCATGGTAGTCTCCATCTACTGCTTCATGTCATGTAGTTCAAAAATACCACTTCCATGATCACCGGAGCATGGGCTCATAATTCCAGCTCTGTATTTACAGCACAGTAGGTTAACCACTCAGGCTGAGTTTCCTCATCTGCAAAACAGGGGTACTATTGGTACTGACTTCACAGGGTTCATGTGAAAATTAAATAAAGCAATGAATAGGAAATTGGCTGTCGTATAAGGGAGGCTCCATAAATGATAGTTGCTATTATTCCCATAGTGTTTTTGGTTCCCAATGGCCTTCAGCATTTATTTTATCACCCAGGCTCAGTAAGACAATTATAAGGAACAAAGGATCCTTTACTGGATTCTCTGAGTGTTGAATGTATTCAAACTCTGTACATCCAGTCCTCAGACAGGAACAAAATCTGATGACCCAGAGGAAGCTGGAGATAAGGCTAGAGAAATGAGCAGAAGTCAGTCACTAAGGCTCTTGGTTTGCACTGCATGGGAAGCCATCTGAAGCAGTGGAGTGATAGGACAGACTTGAAAGACAATTTCGGAAAATTAAACCTAGATCAGGAGATTTGGGTGAGGCTTTTCAAAGCCCCATTTGAAGCTGTTTCCAGCCCCCTCCCTGCCCCAGCCTCAGACAAGCTGGTTGAGAGAAGGGACCACTGGGGACTAGAGTTTGGGGAACTAATCAGGCAGGGGCTGTGGGGATACTGCTGGGGAAGAGCAAGTGTATGTATAACCTGGCAAGGGGGAGAAGAGAGAGCTTTGCTCAGAAGCCTGATGGGGCCACAGTGCTTGCTCTCTGGATATGTGTGCAGGGTGGAGAGAGAAGGCATGGCTGCCCACAGGTACTGGGTCAGAGGCAGGTACAGGGACTCAGGCACGAGGGTCACAAGACCCAATGGTCCTTGGCCATCAGAATCTGGGCACTGGGCAGATCCCAGAGCAACAACTTTCAAACCCCATAGAGGAGCTTCTGGGGTTTTGGGTGGGGCATGATGAGAGGGCAAGATATTCCTCCGCTACAGACACACACACACACACACACACAACACACACATCAGAGCAGTTCACTGTTTGCTTCAAATATTGGGGTTTTATGTGAGATTTCTTGTTTGAAGAAAGGATGATTGAATTTAAAAGAATAAATTAGGAGAGTATTCACCATGGTACAAACTTGTAGTCCAAAACAGGAAGGGAATTGTAAAAGACTGCATGTGGCAAGAGCCAGGACAGGAGCTCAGCCTACCTGACTACAAGTCCAGTGCCCTTTCCCCTTCTCAATGATGGCATCAGCCAATCCTCAGTAGGCTATTGCTTTAAGTGGGATTAGAATAATTTAGGGTCATTTGTTAGAGATGTACTTTCTCAGGCCCCATACAAGACCTCCTGAATTGGAACTTGGGCTGGAGGCCCGGAATCTGAATCTATACTAGCTTCCCCGGTGATACTGGTGGACTATACCTATAGTTTGAAAACCATCATTCTATTCAATATAGAAATCTGGTTTCACACTAACATTAAGGCACCTCTCTTTGCACAGCTCTGCTGGCAAGACATTTACTACTCCTTGAAGCCTGTTACTCTATAACAGGGATATTATTGACTGGCTGAAAGTTCTTTCTTATAATAAGATGAAATTTCATCTTTCTCTGAAGTGGCCACCTGGGTTTCTCAGACCCGGTCTTCTCTTTCTACCCTGTGAGAGTCCTTCAAAGGTCTGAGTCCCTGTCCCTCTAAATTTTTCCAGATAGAACCTCCCCATCTCTTTCAACTGTTCCATATGGGACCTTGGCTCCAGGCCCCTCTCCTGTCTCTTTACTGCCTCCTGAACACAATTCAGTGTGTATGCAACCTTAGTAATATTTGAGGCCCCAAGCTTGGCATATATACTAGGTGAGGGTCTGCCTAGTAGAGACAGACTCTGAATGCTATCTGACACTGAGATTTCCATCACATAATCCTCCTAAGGCTATGTTATATATTTTATCTCTCTCCTATATCATCAACTATATATTTATACAGAAATTTAATATTTTTCCACTAAATGTCACTTTGCTCCAACCTGCACAAATATATGTACAGTTATTTAAAATCCTGATTAACTATCCCATTCAGCTTGATATCATCCATGAATTTGAACAGCCAATGCCTTCACCTAAGTTATTGATATAAACATGAAGTAAGATACAGCTGAAGATAGAATCCTGTTGTAATCTAATACAGACCTCCACATTAATTAGCCCCCATCGAGATCAGTTGTTCAGTCACAAACTCACCCAACAGTACACAATGATGTTGCAAGTTTGCATAATTTGATTTCAGTAAGGTGTTAGTCAACATCTGCCTGCATGCTGTCAGCCTAGTAACCCTATAGGACAGAATAAGATTAATATTGAATCATTTTAAGTAACTGTCATAAGAAATTTTATTTGCATTATTTGCATGGATTTCCAAAAACGGAAAATCTTGCCAGAATTGCAACAAGTTCTCATTAGTTGCTGTATAAAAAAATAAATAAAATAAAATTCAAAAAAGAAAAATAATTGCAACAAGTTTTCCACAGTAAAATATTGTATTTTACCTTTTTAAAAAGTTTACTCTTAGGGGGTATACAGTTCTATGAGCTCCCACACATGCATAGATTCATGTAACCATCACTACAATCAGGATAAAGCACAGTTTCAATGACCCAAAATTATGCTTTACACTGCTCTATCATAGTTACACATTTTCCCACCCCTAACCCCTGGCTACCACTGATCTGTTCTCTGTTCCTAGTTTTGCTTTTACTAGAATATCACATAAATTGAATCATATAGTGTGTAGTCTTTTGTTTCAGGCTTTTTTTTTTTTTTTTTTTTTTTTTTTTTTACTTAGCACAATGTATTTGCAAATTCAACCATGCTGTCATATGTATCAATAGTTGGTTCCTTTTTATTCTTGTGTAATATCCCATGATATGGCTATATCACAGCTTGTCTATCCATTCAACTGTTGGTGAACATTTGAGTGGTTTCCAGTTTAGGGCAATTTTGAATAGAGATTCTATAAACATCCATACACAGGTTTTTGGGTGAGCATAAGCTTTTAATTCTCTAAGTTAAATACATAGAAGTGGGCCATATGGTAAGTGCATTTTAAACTTTTTTTAAAAAACTACCAAACTGTCTTCCAAAGTGGTTGTACCATATCTACCACATCACTTGGCTTTGGTGAACTGGTACAGGGTCCCCATCTCTTCACCCTTACTGGTTAGAATCCAGCAGCTTCATCTCTATAATGCCTCACAGCACCTAGGTCAATACCAGATATAAAACAAGTGGTTGTTGTGGGTCATTTATGTGTTTTTCCTTCTACCATTTACACATGCCCTTTAAAAATTCATTTTGCTTAATGGATCCCTTGTCACTTGTAGAATAAAAGCCAAATAATTCAGAGTCTTATTCAGTCTTTCATAAGCTGGCACTCAAATTCCTTTCCCAGCTTTATCACCATACATCATCATAGCCTGTATTCCAGCAACACCAGAAAACTTCAGTCTATTCCTTCCACCTAGTATGTCCCCCACACCATACTAATTCTACTTTCAATATGGCAGATGAATTTACTAAGTATCCATTGCAGGTCAATCTATTGTTCTTTATGTCACAATATTTTATATTATATCTATTTTAAAAATTTAGAAATGATAGTACAGATAAATTAATTAACTTGCCAAGGTCACTCAGCTAGTGAGTTCTAGAGCTGGAAATCAAAGGACAGTAAGATAGAGCCCTAAACCTGGCATTCAAAGTCCTTCATCATCTTCCTAAAGCTTTTGTGGAAAGGTAATGAAATATAGAGGTTGCGTTGTGAGCATTGGTTCTGCCTGGAAACAAATTTCCCAGGTTTGAATCTTGGTTCGACCACTCACTGGCTGTGGGATCTTAAGCAAGTAATTCCCTAGACCTCAGTTTCTGAACTGTCAAGTGGAGATGATGATAATAATAATGTTAACTTATCAGGTTTTGTGAGGATTAAATAAGTTAATACATACTAAACTCCCAGCACTGTGTCTGGCATATAGTAAGTGATCCTCAAATATTAACTATTAGTATTACTTTCTATCCTCATCTTCCCTTAATTGCATCACTGCACGACCTGTATTCTGTATTGTCTTGACTCCATGCATTTATCCATGCTGATCCCTGCAACACATCTATTTGTATGGAAATCCAATTCATTCTTCCCTGCCCAGGTCAAATGCCGCCTCCTCTGTATATCCTTTTAGGATTCCCCTAGCTAGAAGCAAACCCTCCCCATTCAGCACTCTCACAGTAACTTGTTTGTACCTCTCTCATTATAGTGTTTATCAATTTCTACCTTTGATTAACTTGTATAGGTGCCTGTCACCTCCATGTATCCCTATATTCAAGGACAGAAACTTATTCCTTTATTTGTCATTCACAGTGTATAGCATGATACAGGACACAGGGGCTTCAAGTGTAGTAAATTACTGTTGAATTATATTCATCTTTTTCTTGTTACTTCTAGCAGTGCCAGCTGCAGCCTGGAACAGGCTGACGGAAGCTTCACTCTGAAGTTAAGCCAGTCATGGCTTTCATCTCCTCTTTGTAGTGACTTTTATTTTGTGTTAATATTTTCCATGTGGGCATCTCTCAACCAAAGCCCTGCAAGTGGGGGTGGCTAGAATAGGCGTGTTCCAGGCAAGCCACCTTATATGTAGTATTTGTTGTCCACTTTAGGGTCTGCTTTTCTAGGGGATATGAGAGTGAGAGTAAAATCAGAAGGGCATCTCTAGTTTCTTGACGCTGGATCTGATGACACCAGACATTCCAAGCATTTGCACAGAGCTGGGACTCTCCAGATTTCTGGCATCCAGGGTAGCTTTCTAGTTGGGTTTTATTGGTTTCCTCCAGGCCCAGAGAGCACACTCCTAAACGTAAGCACAAGAAATGCTCAGTCTTCTGCCTCCTGTGAGGATGCAGACAGGAGTCTCCCAGAATGACCACTCCTCTGATATATGTTGGGATGGAGATAGAGAGTCAGTAGTGAGTATAGATGGGCAGGATTGGGAGTGAAATGGAACTTTGACTGGCAAGAGATAATTTGTAAGGCTTTATCCCCAAAACATTGAGGATGAGATCAGCAGGAAAGCTATTATTTATTGAGCCAGTACGTTCATTTGTCCCCTCCATCAGTATGGGAAAAAACAAAGAAAAAAACAAAAAAAACACCCCAAAACTTTCTCAGCTTTAGATTCATGTAATCTGAGTATATTTACCTTTACCTCTTTTCTCTGCTATCACTTCATAACATCCTGGTGAATCCTCATTATTTGTTGCACATATTGGCACGTAATTCACTGTCTTCTTCCCTGCCATCGCTCTGAATGACTTCAGGGTTCTGAAAGATGACCCAGCAGACATCTGGGCTCTTGGGTCATTTGACGTTCTCATCTGCAGCATTTTTGTCCTCCATCTATCCTCAGCCACCATGGCTATTATCATCAACCAGAACTGCTCCATTATTAAAATATTAAATTTAAACCTCCAGTTACTATCACACATCCTTCCAAGTTTCCTTTCATTTACTGCCAGGCAACACCTCTACATTCTCCCTAGCTAAGTAGGTCCCTACTATCACACAGTCTTGTTTATGACATCTCCAAAGGCAAGATTTAAGTCTTTAGTCTCTCCCATCTTCCCTTTCCTACCTTCAAACTTAGTTTATTCCAGCAGGAGTTCATATTACAGATGATTTTCTTCCTTAACCTGGGAAAGTATGCTTAGACAAAACTAACAAGACCATGCCCTGTCATCCTTTGCTTTCTGTAGGGCTGCTCACCTTAAAGTTAAACAATGATTAGGTTAACTAATACCTCAGTCTCTTGGCATTAGAGCTAGAGTGTGTGGGTGCAACAGTGGTCTTGCTAGTGTATTGTGTGTAATGAGGTGTGTAATTATAAGAGTCGTGGGGTAGTCCTCCTTAGGGGCATTGGACCTCCAAGGAAATGTAATTATTAAATGATACTCTGTCCCTTTGGCCACCAGAATATCATCTTATTTAATCTTTATTGGAGTATAATTTCTTTACAATGGTGTGTTAGTTTCAGCTTTATAACAAAGTGAATCATATATATATATATATCACTAAATCTCTGCTCTCTTGCATCTCCATCCCTCCCACCTTCCCTATCCCACCTCTCTAGGTGGTCACAAAGCACTGAGCTGATCTCCCAGTGCTATGTGGCTGCTTCCCCCTAGGTATCGGTTTTACATTTGGTAGTGTATATATGTACATGTCACTCTCTCACTTTGTCCTGGCTTACACTTACCCCTCCCCGTGCCCTCAAGTCCATTCTCTAGTAGGTCTGCATCTTTATTCCCATCCTGCCCCTAGGTTCTTCATGACCATTTTTTTTTTAGATTCCATATATATGTGTTAGCATACGGTATTTGTTTTTCTCTTTCTGCCTTACTTCACTCTGTATGACAGACTCTAGGTCCATCCACGTCACTACAAATAACTCAATTTTGTTTCTTTTATGGCTGAGTAATATTCCATTGTATATATGTGCCACATCTTCTTTATCCATTCATCTGTTGATGGACACTTAGGTTGCTTCCATGTCCTGGCTATTGTAAACAGAGCTGCAATGAACATTGTGGTACATGACCCTTTTTGAATTATGGTTTTCTCAGGATAAATGCCCAGTAGTGGGAATGCTGGGTTATATGGTAGTTCTATTTTTAGTTTCTTAAGGAACCTCCATACTGTTCTCCATAGTGGCTGTATCAATTTACATTCCCACCAACAGTGCAAGAGTGTTCCCTTTTCTCCACACCCTCTCCACCATTTATTGTTTGTACATTTTTTTGGTGCTGGCCATTCTGACTGGTGTGAGAGCATATCTCATTGTAGTTTTGATTCGCATTTCTCTAATGATTAATGATGTTGAGCATTCTTTCATGTGTTTGTTGGCAGTCTGTATATCTTCTTTGGAGAAATGTTTATTTAGGTCTTCTGCCCATTTTTTGGAGCGGGTTGTTTATTTATTTTTTTGATATTGAGCTGCATGAGCTGCTTGTAAATTTTGGAGATTAATCCTTTGTCAGTTGCTTCATTTTCAAAGGAACAGTAACAAATGGCACTGCAGAAATACTAAGAATCATGAGAGATTACTACAAGCAACTATATGGCAATAAAATGGACAACCTGGGAGAAATGGACAAATTCTTAGAATAACACAACCTTCCAAGATTGAACCAGGAAGAAATAGAAAATATAAACAGGCCAATCACAAGCACTGAAATTGAAACTGTGATTAAAAATCTTCCAACAAACAAATGCCTAGGACCAGGTGGCTTTACAGGCGAATTCTATCAAACAACTAACCTTCTCAAACTCTTCCAAAATATAGCAGAGGGAGGAACACTCCCAAACTCACTCTACGAGATTACCATCACCCTGAAACCAAAACCAGAGAAAGATGTCACAAATAAAGAAAACTAGAGGCAAATATCACTGATGAACATTCATGCAAAAATCCTCAACAAAATACTAGCAAAGAGAATCCAACAGCACATTAAAAGGATCATACACCGTGATCAAGTGGGGTTTATCCCAGGAATGCAGGGATTCTTCATTATATGCAAATCAATCAATGTGATACACCATATTAACAAATTGAAGAATAAAAACCATATGACCATCTGAATAGATGCAGAAAAACCTTTCAACAAAATTCAACACGCATTTATGATAAAAACCCTCCCAAAAGTAGGCATAGAGGGAACTTACCTCAACATAATAAAGGCCATATATGACAAACCCACAGCCAACGTCATCCTCTATGGTGAAACACTGAAACCATTTCCACTAAGATCAGGAACAAGACAAGGTTGCCCACTCCTACCACTATTATTCAACATTGTTTTGGAAGTTTTAGCCACAGCAATCAGAGAAGAAAAAGAAATAAAAGGAATCCAAATTGGAAAATAAATAAAGCTGTCACTGTTTGCAGATGACATGATCCTATTCATAGAGAATCCTAAAGATATTACCAGAAAACTAATAGAGCAAATCAATGAATTTGTCAAAGTAGCAGGATATAAAATTAATGCACAGAAATCTCTTGCATTTCTATACACTAATGCAGAATATCATTTTAATGATATAAAGCCTGCAGGCCTTACATGAAAAGCAGACAAAAACACCTTTGTTATAATGGGAGCAATTTGATTGGGGGCACAAATACTACATTTCAAATGAAGTAGTAGCTCTTAGCAATGTAATTGAAAACTGCTGATGAATTACTAGAGCCTACGTAACCTAGGTCCTGAATACCTGGCTGTTCTTGATAAAAGCTATGGCTATACCCAGGGCCTTCTATCAAGGGCAGCCTGATATTACAGTACACATTTCTGGTGTCAAATTTTGTTGTCATCCCTTCTAGAACCCTCTGTTGGAATTGTTTTCTATAATCTAAGAAAACAAACCCACTTTCCTTTTTTATATTCTGCCCAAGTGGGAGAGTCACTAATCCTTTTATCCCCCCTAGTTTAGACAAAAAGTGACCCTAAAACTTGCCTTTGTCTTACTCACCACTTCTGTGATTCTGTGCTTTCTGTGTAAAGGCCCACTTATTTAGAAGGGGAAAATTCTACTCTTAGTTACACCTTTGGGACTAGAAAATTGGTCATAATCAGGTAAGGATGGATGTAGGAGGGGCAGGGTTGGGAGGGCAAGTAGAACTGAGTCATACAAGAAGACATCCAGCCTACCACTGGAGTGCATGTGTGGAGTCTGGGGGCCCATTCTACTGCAACAGTCAGCATTATCTCTCCAAAATACCATAATGCAGTGAGGAGAAATTACTCTAGCATCATAATACTTGGGTTTCAAATTCTAACCACTTTGCAGTCATGTGAACTTGAGCAAGACACTTTACCTTTCTGAGTCTCAGATTCTCTATCTATAAAACTGTGATACTATTTGCCCTATAAGGTTATAGTGACTCCTGAATGAAATGATGTGTGTGGAAGCATTTGCCTGGTTAGTCCATCCATAGCATCTGTAGGGAACTGGATAGGGAATTCTCCATGATTAGCAACGTATCCGGAGGCCAAAGTGTCACAAAAGCAACAGGTTGGATTGTTGAGCCATGTGTGGTATTCCTCCCTTTGTTCTGATCTCCTAGGCCCAGATGAGGTAGCAGTTACTTAAGAAACCACATGTGAGCACTCTGAATCCCCAGGCTGGACTAAGCATTTCCTTCTCAGTAAGCAGCATGGACTTAAGAGTCAGGCTGACTGGGTTCAAATCCTGCTCTATCATTTACTGGCTATGTGACTTTGTGCAAATGATTTAATTCTCAGGCCTCAGTGTCCATTATCCAGATAATAATAGAGTAAATGTATTTCAAACAGTTGGAACAATGCTTCACACAGTATAAATGTTACAAAATATTTACTTTTATTACCATACTGCCAGTGTTAGTCACAATGTATTATCCTTTTCTGTTAGTATTTTGTGACACTCTTCTCATTACTTGATTCCGAACCTGTCCAATGCAAATAATACATATTCATTGTAAAAATTTCAAAAAAATGGTATGTGAGTAAAATACAGAATGACCTTTATCTTTGCCCCAAAGGTACCTACAGTTTTCTTATGTGGGTTTATAATATTTTTGAAAATATACATATAGGATCATAACATATGTACTATTCTATCACCTGTCCATTTCACCTAACAAAGAATCATGGCAGTCTTCTCTTGCAGAAAGAAAGTTTTTCTCCTTCCTTAGTTTCAAAAATTCTGAGGTCACCCATAAGATCAATGTTAATATTTTATCTATAAATTGTTTGCAAAATGTAGTTACTTTGCATTTGAGACATTATTTATTTAGCCTAGAGATGTACCTATGGATTAAAAGAGCCCTTACCATAACTTAGGATACCACAAAAATCCATGACAGGATAGAAGCCTTTCCAAGAGTCTTTCAAGATATGACAGTCTATGGTTTTATGTCGGGTGATAGACACTTATGGATGCTGGTTGTTCCTCTTTTGCTAATCAACCTCTTGAGCTGGCCTTGGATGCCAAGTATAATTGGCCTGTTATTTAGGAACAAGCCCTTTGTGTGAGCCAGACAGTTTGGAGGGAGAAAAGAAGGGAGAAGGGGAAGAAGGAAACCACCTCAGTGTCCATCAGGAGATCCACCAAAGAAGGTGTATTTTTTGAATGATTTGAGAAAGATAAATATTAATTCTTCTTTAAATGTTTGGTAGAATTCACCTGTGACACTATGTGAACCTGGATTTTTGTTTGTTGGGAGTTTTCTGATTACTGACTCAATTTCATTACTAATAATTTGTCCATTCACATTTTCTATTTCTTCATGA
This sequence comes from Hyperoodon ampullatus, assembly GCF_949752795.1. Classification (NCBI taxonomy): domain Eukaryota; kingdom Metazoa; phylum Chordata; class Mammalia; order Artiodactyla; family Ziphiidae; genus Hyperoodon; species Hyperoodon ampullatus. The sequence continues at coordinate 55,747,442 of NC_136913.1, forward strand.
TTCAGCCTTGGAAGACTGTACGTTTCTAGGATGTATCCATTACTTCTAAGTTATCTAATTTGTTGGCATAAATTGGTTTCTAGTATTCTCTTATGATCCTTTGTATGTTTGTGGTATAGATAATAATTTCTCTTCTTTAATTTCTGATTTTATTTAGATGTACTCCCACTCTTTTTTTCTTGATAGTCTAGTTAAAGGTTTGTCAATTTTATCTTTTCAAAGAACCAGCTTAGTATTACTGATCTTTTCTATTGCTTTTAGTCTCTATTTCATTTTTGTCTCCTCTGATATTTATATTTTGTTCCTTTAAATAACTCTGGACTTTGTTTATTATTCTTTTACTAGTTCCTTTCAATATAAAGTTAGATTGTTTATTTGAAATTTTTGCGTTTCTTGAAATAGGTTTACATCATTATGAATTTCTCTCTTGGAACTACTTTTGCTATAGTCATAGATTTTAGAAAGTTGTACTGTCATTTTCACTTGCCTCCAGGCATTTTTTCAAATTTCCTCTTTGATTTTGTTATTGACCCCTTGAATGTTTAGTAGCATGTTGTTTAGTCTCCACATTTTTTTTACTTTCATCTTTATATTGATTTTTAGTTTTATACCCTTGTGATTAGAAAAGATGGTTGATATGGTTTTGATCTTCTCAAATTGGTTGAGAATTATTTTGTGGCTTAACATGTGGTCAATCCCAGAGAATGTTCCATGTGCACTTGTAAAGAATATGTATTCTTCTGTTTTTGGATGGAATATTCTCTCTCTCTCATTATATATATATATATATATATATATATATATATATATATATATGCTCACACACACATATATATATAGTTATTACATAAATATAAATAAATATATATTTATGTATTTTATATATATATATATATATATATATATATATATATATATATATATATATATATGAGACATTCAGTAGTTCCAGCGTCATTAACACCAGTGTTTTATTGCTGATTTTCTGTGTGGGTGATCTATCCATTGATGTAAGTAGTATTACAGTCCCATGCTATTATGTTTTTTTCTCCCTTTATTTCTGTTAGCATTTTCTTTACATATTTAGATGCTTTTATCTTGGATGCAAAAAATGTTTATAGCTTTCAAATTTATTTGATGAGATAAGCATTAATCTGATATCAAAAGCAGACAAAGACACTACAAGAAAGAAAATTATAAGGCAATATACCTGATGAAAACAAATGCAAAAATCCTCAACAAAGTAATATTGAACAACAAAAATCTTATGATAACTTCAATAGATGCAAAAAAGCATTTGATAAAATTCAACATTCATTCTTGATAAAAACTCTCAACAAAGTGGCTATAAAGGGAACATAGCCCATCGTAATAATGGCCATATATAACAAATCTACAGACAGAATCATACTCAATGGTGAAACGATGAAAGTTTTTCCTCTGAGATCAGGAACAAGACAAGGATACCCATTCTAGCCACTTTTATTCAACATAGTATTATCAGCCTTAGAAATGGCAATTAGGCAAAAAGAAGAAATAAAAGGCATCCAAATTGGAAAAAATAAGGAAAACTGTCACAGTTTGTAGATGTCATGATAATAGTATAATATGTACTCATAATATATAGAAAACACCAAAGGCTCCACCAAAAATTATTAGAACTAATAAATAATTTTAGTAAAGTTGCAGGATACAAAATTAATATACAGAAATCTGTTGCATTTCTATGCACTAATAAACTATGGAAAGAGAAATGAAAAGAAAAACAATTTCATTTAAAATTGCATCAATTAGCTCTCTATTTTACGTTTGGTAGTGTATATATGTCTATGCCACTCTCTCACTTTGTCAGAGCTTACCCTTCCCCCTCCCCATATCTTCAACTCCATTCTCTAGTACGTCTGTGTCTTTATTCCTGTTTACCCCTGCGTTCTTCATGACAATTTTTTTTCTTAGATTCCATATATATGTGTTAGCATATGGTATTTGTTTTTCTCTTTCTGACTTACTTCACTCTGTATGACAGACTCTAGGTCCATCCACCTCATTACAAATAACTCAATTTTGTTTCTTTTATGGCTGAGTAATATTCCATTGTATATATGTGCCACATATTCTTTATCCATTCATCTGATGATGGACACTTAGGTTGCTTCCATTTCCTGGCTATTGTAAATAGAGCTGCAATGAACATTGTGGTACATGACTCTTTTTGAATTATGGTTTTCTCAGGGTATATGCCCAGTAGTGGGATTGCTGGGTCGTATGGTAGTTCTATTTGTAGTTTTTAAGGAACCTCCATACTGTTCTCCATAGTGACTGTATCAATTTGCATTCCCACCAGCAGTGCAAGAGTGTTCCTTTTTCTCCACACCCTCTCCATCATTTATTGTTTCTAGACTTTTTGATGATGGCCATTCTGACCGGTGTGAGATGATATCTCCTTGAGGTTTTGATTTGCATTTCTCTAATGATTAACGATGTTGAGCATTCTATCATGTGTTTGTTGGAAATCTGTATATCTTCTTTGGAGAAGTGGGGAGCAGCCGGATAGCACAGGGAGATCAGCTCGGTGCTTTGTGACCACCTAGAGGGGTGGGATAGGGAGGGTGGAAGGGAGGGAGTCACAAGAGGGAAGAGATTTGGGAACATATGTATATGTATAACTGATTCACTTTTTTATAAAGCAGAAAGTAACACACCATTGGAAAGCAATTATACTCCAATAAAGATGTTAAAAAATAATAATAATAAATAAAATAAAATTACATCAAAAGAATAAAATACCTTGTAATAAATTTAAGCAAAGTGGTAAAAGACTTGTACTCTGAAAACTATAAAACATTGATAAAAGAAATTGAGCACAACACAAATAAATGGAAAGATATATCATGTCCATGGATTAGAAGAATCAATATTTTTAAAATGTCCAGACTACTCAAGGCAATCTATATATTCAGCACAATCCCTAACAAAATACCAATGGCATTTTTTCATGGAACTAGAATAAATAAATGTAAAATTTGCTGGCAATGCAAAGACCCCAAATAGTCAAAACAATCTTGAAAAAGAACAAAATTGAAGGTATCACACCCCTTGATTTCATATTATACTAAAAGCTATGGTAATCAGAACAGTATGGTACTCATACAAAAACAGACACATAGATTAATGAAACAGAATAAAGAGCCCAGATATAAACTGACATTCACATCATCAATTAATCTATGAAAAGGAAGGGAAGAGCATACAATGGTAAAATGTAGTCTCTTCAATAAATGGAAATGGGAAAACTGAACAGCTACATGCAAAAGAATGAAACTAGACTATTTTCTGACAACATATACAAAAATTACAAAAGATGATTGAGTGGCCAAGATGGTGGAGTAGGAAGACCGTGAACTCACTTCGTCCCATAAACAAAACAAAATTTCAACTTTTTACAGAAAACTACCCATGAGACCAACAAGAAGACTAGCAGAAAAAATCTACAGCTAAAGATATAAAGAAAGAACCACAACTAGGTGGGTAGGAGGGGCGAAGATGCATTATAGTCAAGAACCATACTCCCAGCCAGTGTACTCACAAATGAGAGGATAATTACAATTGCATAAGTTCTTCCCAAGGAGCAAGGGATCTGAGCCTCACTTTGGGTTCTGCAACCCAGGGGTTCTACATCAAGAAAATGAGCACCCAGAAAGTTTGGCTTTGAAAGCCAGTGAGGCTTACTTTCAGGAGAGCCAGAGGGTGGTGGGAAATAGACTGTACTCTTAAAAGGTTCACACAAAATCTCACACATGCTGAAACTCAGGGAAGAAGCAGTCCTTTGCAAGGAGCCTGTGTCAGACACACTTGCTGATCTTAGAGAACCTCCTGGAGAGGCAGGAGGCAATTGAAACTCACCCTGGGGATATAGATGCTGGTAGCAGTGATTTTGGGGTCTCATCCCACCATGAGGACACTGGTGCTGGTAAGCATCTTTATAGAACCCTCCTTCTAGTTTATTAATGCCAGGATCTAGTCGCCCACACAAGTGAGTCAGCACTAGTCTTGAGAAGACTCAGGCCAGGCAGCTAGCTGGGTAAAGACACAGCCCCACTGACAATCACTGGCTACCATGGGACACCTTGAGCCCACAGCCACTCCTGGGACATGGCCCTGCCCAACAGAGGTCCCAGGTCCTAGAACCAACCACCAGTGTGTTGAAACTAAGTTCAGCACCGCTGTGGTCCTCCACAGATAGCTGTCAAATTTGGCTCCACCCACCAGAGTTCTGGCACTAGCCCCAGAATCTAGCTTCATGTTCTGGGGGAAGGGCAAAAGTCCTGGGATTACCTGGGCCTTGGCCCCACCCACCAGCAAGACAATGCTAAGATCGGAACTGCCTTAGGCAATCATCCAGCATCACCAGGACTTCATTCCAACCAATCGGTGGCCAGCAGCCACTGCACAAAACAGGACCTGGCAACCAACTGGACTGGGGGCCAGCCATGCCTACCTGTGTGCCCACTATAGTCATGCCTCCATGGCAGAAGAACTCACACAGCCCACATAAAGGGCACCCCTAGAGCATATAGCTCTGGTGACCAAAATCAAATGTGCTGCTGGGGCCCATAGGGCACTTCCTACTTGAGGTCACTTCTCCATGATCAGGAAATGTAACCAATTTACCAAATACATAGAAATAGAAATAATAAATTAGGCAAAAAGAGATGACAGAGAAATACAGTCCAAAAAAAGAAAAAGATAAAACCCCAAAAGAAGAAATAAGTGAATTAAAGATAAGCAATGTACAAGATAAATTGTTTAAAGTAATGATCATAAAGAACTTGGGAGAAGAATGGATAAATAGAGTGAGAATTTAGAAGTTTTTAACAAAGAGTTAGAAATATAAAGAAGAAACAAAGATGAAGAATGCAATAACTGAAATAAAAAGTATACTAGAAGGAATCAACAGTAGATTACATGATACAAAGGAACAGATTAGCGAACTGGAAGATAGTGCTGGAAATAAAAGAATTTGAATAATGAGGGCAACTCAAGAGACCTCTGGGATATCAAACGTATTAATATCTGCATTATAGGGTTCCCAGAAGGAGAAGAGAGAGAAAGGGGGCAGAAAATGTATTTGACCATATAATAGCTGAAAATGTCCTTAACCTGGGAAAGGAAACAGAAATCCTGGTCCAAGAAGCACAGAGTCCCAAACAGCATCAACCCAAAAAGGAACATTGTAGTTAAAATGGCAAAAAATAAAGAGAGAGAATACTAAAAGCAGGATGGGAAAAGCAACATGTTGCATACAAGTGAGCTCCCATAAGGAAATCAGCTGACTTTTCAGCATAAAATCTGCAGGCCAGAAAGGAGTGGCACAATATATTTCAAGTGATGAAAGGGAAAAATTCACAACCAAGAGTACTCTTCTCTGCAAGGCTTTCATTTAGATTTGGAGAGATAAATTTTATATAAACAAAAGCTAGAAGAGTTGAGCACCATAAAACCAGCTTTACAAGAAATGTTAAAAAGACCACTCAAAGTGGAAAAGGCCACATGTAGAAATAGAAAAATTATGAAAGAAAAAAAATCTCATTGGTAAAGGCAAATATGAAGTAAAGGTAGTAGATAAACCACTTATACAGCTAGTAGGAAGGATAAAGGACAAAAGCAGTAAAATTGTCTATATCCACAAATGGATGTAAATAATGATGTTGCAATTAGTAAACACAGAGGAGGTTAAAATGCAGCGTTGTTAAGATTCTTTTGAATGTAAGAGATCAGCAACTTAAATAGTGTGTATGTTTATATATATATATATATATATATATATATATATATATATATATATAACAAAACAACTGTGAAACCATTAACAAAATGGCAATAAGCACATGCCTATCAAACATTAATTTACATGTAAATAGATTAAATGCTCCAATCAAAAGACATAGAGTGGCTGAATGGATACGAAAACAAGACCCATATATATGTTGCTTAGAAGAGAATCACTTCAGATCCAAAGACATCTATAGACTGAAAGGTAGAGGGTGGAAAATGGTATCCCATGCAAATGAAAATGAAAAGAAAACAGGAATAGCAATACTTGTGTCAGAAAAAAATAGACTTTAAAACAAAGATCGTCACAAAAGACAAAGAAGGACATTACATACTGATTAAAGGATAAATCCCAGAAGATATCACAATTGTAAATGAAGTTGTTCTCAACATAGAAGTTTTTAAACACATAAAGAAAGATTAAAAGACATAAAGGGATAAACTAGAAACAATACAATATTAGTAGAGGACTGTAACACCCCACTTACATCAATGGAAAGATCATTCAGATAGAAAATCAATAAGGAACACTGGTTTAAACAACACATTCGACCAGATGTACTTAATATAAATAGAACATTCCAACCAAAAGCAGCAGAATACACATTATTTTCAAGTGCACATGGAACATTTTCCAGAATAGATTATATGCTAGGCCACAAAACATGTCACAGTAAATTTAGGAAGATTGAAATCATATCAAGCATCTTTTCCGATTATGACACTATGAAATTAGAAATCAACTACAAGAAACAAAAGGCAAAAATGACAAATACATGGAGTCTAACCAATATGCTACTGAAAAACCAATGGGTCACTGAATAAGTCAAACAGAAAAATTTTAAAAATACCTGGAGATAAATGAAAATGAAAACACAATGATACCAAATCTATGAGACACAGCAAATGCAATTCTAAGAGGGAAGTTTATAGTGATACAAGCCTACCTCGGGAAACAAGAAAAATCTCAAATAAACAAGCTAAGTTTACATTTAAAGGAAATAGAAAAAGAAGAACAAACAACCCAAAGTTAGTTAAAGAAAAACCTCATAAAGTTCAGAGCAGAAAAAAAATGAATACAAACAAAAAACAATAGCAAAGATGAATAAAAGTGAATTGATTTTTTAAAGATAAACAAAATTGACAAACCTTTAGCCAGACTCATAAAGAAAAAAAGACAGCTGGCTGAAATCAATAAAATCAGAAAAAGAAGTTACCACCAGCACCACAGAAATGCAAAGGATCATAAGATATTACTGTGAACAATTATATACCAATAAAATGGACAACATAGAAAAAATGGACAATTCCTAGAAAGGTGCAGTCTCCTAAGACTGAATCAGGAAGATATAGAAAATATAAATAGACCAATTTCCAGTAATGAAATTGAATTGATAAAAAAAACAAAAAAACAAACACAAAAATACCTCCCAAAAAACAAAATCCCAGGAGCAGATGGCTTCCCAGGTAAATTCTATGAAACATTTAGAGAAAAGTTAACACCTATTCCTCTCAATATATTCCAAAAAACTGCAGAGGAAGGAATGCTTCTAAACTCATTGAACAAAGCCAACATCATTCTGATTACAAAATCAGACAAAGATATTACCAAAACAGAAAATTATAAACCAATATCCATGATAAACATAGATGAAAAAATTCTCAACAAAATATTAGCACACTGAATTTAACAATATATCAGAAAATCATATGCAATGATCAAGTGGAATTTATTGCAGGGCTGCAAGATTGGGTCAATATCCACAAATCAATCAATGTCATACAACAAATTGAAGAATATAAATCAGATGATAATCTCAACAGATGTAGAAAAAATTTCAACTAAATTCAACATCCATTTTTTATTTAAAAAAAAGACTCAAAAAAAGTGGGTATAGAGGGAACATACTTCAACACGATAAAAGGCCATATATGACACCCCCAAAGCTAACATCATACTCAACTGTGAAATCTAAAAGCATTTCCTCTAAGACCAGGAAGAAGCCAAGGATGTCCACTTTCACTGATTTATTCAGCATAGTATAGGAAGTTCTAGCCACATAAATCAGAAAAGAAAAAGAAATCAAAGGAATTCAAACTGGAAAAGCAGAAGTAAAATTGGCTGTTTGCAGATGACATAATACTATACGTAGAAAATCCTGAAGATGCCACCAAAACACTACTAGGGCTTATCAATGAATTCAGTAAAGTTGCAGGATACAGTATTAATGTAAAGAAATTTATTGCATTTCTATACAGTAACAATGGACTATAAGAAAGAAAAATTTAAAAAAAAAACTCATTCACAAACACCAAAAAGAATAAACTACCTGTATCTAAATCTAAGTGAGGAGGTAAAAGACCTGTACTCAGGAAACTATAAAAATGGATGAAAAAATTGAAGATGACACAATCAGATGAAAAGATACAATGTGCTCATGGATTGGAAAAATTAATGCTGTTAAAACAACAATATTATGAGGCAATCTATAGATTCAGTTCATTCCCTATGAAAAATAACAACAGCACTTTTTACAGAACTAGAATAAATAATTCTAAAAATTTTATGGAAACACAGAAGACTCCAAATAGCCAAAGCAATCTTAAGAAAGAACAAAACAATAAGTATCACACTCCCTGATTTCAAACTATACTTCAAAACTAAGTCATTAAAACAGTATGGTCCTGGCACAAAAAGAGACACATAAATCAGTGGAACAGAATAGAAAGCCCAAGAATTAACCCACATTTCTATGAACAGTTCATCTACAACAAAGGCAGCCAGAATATACAATTGGGAGAGGACAGCTTCTTCAGCAGCTGGTGCTGGGAAAACTGGATAGCTACATACAAAATAATCAAACTGGACTACTTTTTCATACCATATACAGAAGTAAACTCAAAATGGATTAGACTTAAATGTAAGATCTGAAACCACAAAATGAGAAGTAAACATAGGCAGTATGCTCTTTGACATCTGTCTTAGGTATACTTTTTTGTATCAGTCTCCTCAGACAAGGGGAAAAAAGTAAAAAAAAACAAAAAAGACTGCATCAAACTAAAAAGCTTTAGCACAGTGAAGGAAATTATGATCAAAATGAAAAGCCCGCCTACTGAATGGGAGAAAATATTTGCAAATGATATATAAGACAAGAGTTTAATATCCAAAATATACAGAGAACACATACAACTGAATATCAAAAAAGAAACAACCCAATTAAAAAATTGGCAGAAGATCTGAATAGACATTTTTCCAAAGAGAACATAACAGGTGGCCAACAGCCACATGAAAAGATGCTCAACCTCACTCATCATCAGGGAAATGCAAGTCAAAACACAATGAGATATCACCTCACACCTGTTAGAATGGCTATTATAAAAATAACAACAAATAACAAGTGTTGGTGAATATTTGGAGAAAATGGAACTCTCATGAACTGTTGGTGGGAATGTAAATTAGTGCAGTTACTGTGGAGAACAGTATGGAGATTCCCCCCCAAAATTAAAATAAAACTATGATACAATCCAGAAATTCAAATTCTGAGTATTTATCCAAAGAAAATAAAAATTCTAATTTGAAAAGACACATGCACCCCTATGCTCAATGCAACATTATTTATAGTAGCCCAGATATGGAAGCAATCTAAGTGACCATCAATAGATGAATGGATAAAGGAGATGTGGTATATATACACAATGGAATATTAGCCATAAAGAAGAATGAAATCTTGTCATTTGAAACAACATGGATGGACCTAGGAGTTATTATGCTAAGTGAAATAAGTCTGAGAGAGAAAGACAAATACCATATAATTTCATTTACATGTGAAATGTAAAAGCCAAACAAATGAACAAACATAATCAAACTGAAGCAGAGTCATAGATAGAACAAACAGGTGGTTGCTGAAAGGGTGACAAGTGAAGGGAGGAGAAAAATAGGTGAGGGAGATTAAGATCTACAAAAGTTTATTTACACAATGCATGAATCATAGGTATCAAATAAACAGTGTGGGGTACATAGTTAATAATTATGTAATATCTTTGTATGGTGACAGGTGATGGCTAGACTTATTCTGATGATCATTTTGAAATGTATAGAAATATCAAATCACTATGTTGTGTACCAAGAAGAAGAATAGTGGTGTAGGTCAATTATACTTCAAAAACTAACAAACCCACCAACAAACCAACTCATAGAAAAATAGATCAGATTTGTGGCTACAAGAGACAGGGAGTGGGAGGGAATTAGATGAAAGTTCTCAAAAGATACACAGTTCTAGTTATAAGAGAAATGAGTACTAGGGATATATTATACAACATGATAAAGACAACACTGCTGTACATTGTAAATTAAAGTTGTTAAGGGAGTAAATCCTAAGGTTTCTCATCGGAGGAAAGTTTTTTTCTTTCTTCTATTTTTTAATGTATCTGTATGAGATGATGGAAGGTCACTAAACATATTGTGGTAATTATTTAATGATGTATGTAAGTTGAATCATTATTTGTGTACACCTTAAACTCATAAGGTACGATATGTCAATTATATCTCAATAAAACTGGAAAAAAATAACTCAAAACTGATTAAAAACTTAAACGTAGGACTTCCCTGGTGGCGCAGTGGTTGAGAGTCCGCCTGCCGATGCAGGGGACACGGGTTCGTGTCCCGGTCTGGGAAGATCCCACATGCCACAGAGTGGCTGGGCCCGTGAGCCATGGCCGCTGAGCCTGCGCATCCGGAGCCTGTGCTCCGCAACGGGAGAGGCCACAACAGTGAGAGGCCCGCGTACCACAAAAAAAAAAAAAAAAAGAAACAAAAAAATCTTAAATGTAAGATTCAAAATCATAAAACTGCTAGAAGAAAACATAGGCAATATGCTAAAATGAGTCTTAGAAATATATATATATATATTTGCATCTATCTCTTCAGGCAAGGGCAACAAAAGCAAAGGTAAACAAAGAGGACAGCATCAAACAAAAGCCTTTTGTTTTTTTGAAGGAAACCCTCAACAAAACAAAAAGGCAACCTACTGAATGGAAGAAGATATTTGCAAATAATATGTCTAATAAGGGTTTGATATTCAAAATATATAAAGAACTCATACAACTCAATATCAAAAAAGTACAACCCAATTAAAAATGGCATAGGACCTAAATATACATTTTTCCAAAGAAGACATACAGGTGACCAACAGACACATGAGAAGATGCTCAACAGCACCCATCATCAGGGAAATGCAATCAAAACCACAATGAGAAGGGCACCTCGTTGGTCAAAGCCAACAAGAAACTCTGCTTGGTTCAGTTTCCTTAAGAATGGATGAGGAATCATGGATCTGGAGGTCCAAACAGAAGGTATCCAGCCCACCCTGTAGCAAATTTCATTTTGTTTAATTCCAAAAATATCAGGGTTTTTGGAGTCTTTTGTCAAGGATTTTCTCTATGGAGAAATTAAAGCCCATAGGTGGAAAGTGGCCTGCTCCTGCTCAGCATCACATAAACTAATGGCAGATCCAGATAATTCTTTCATCTCATTTTATAGCTTCGATTTCAATTCTTTTGGTCACTTTTATGATTGATATATATATTTTTTCAGCAGCTGCCTGTCCTTTTCAAAATAATACACTGAAGTACTAGAGACAAAAACAGATGTGAAAGTTATGCTTAACTTTATGGAATGGCCATTTTCCTGAAAGAAAAATAATTCCCTAAGTCAAGGTGCACTTACTACTAAATTCTACCAAATGACTGGAGATATGTTCTTCTTAGCAATTAGTTTTTAGATGCCAACATTATAACAAAAATATCAAATAAGCATGTAATGAATGATACATAAAAATATAATTTTAAAGATTAAATGATAAACATAATGTCATAAATAAAATATATAAATCATTAATAAAAATCATAGACCATAATGAACATAAAAATTGCATTTAAAACAGTTTAATAAATTAATAGTTCCTGAAACAGAAAGCTTTTCCAAATCACATATTTAAAGGAAAATGTAAAATTTCCATTTAGGTGTGAATACCCAAAATTTCACAAAAAGTAAATTCCAACATATCATACTGGAAACTGAATTTCCCAGAAAAAAGTGTTATATGTTAGAAATAAGTATTATGTACTTTCACTGAACATTTAATATTTGTCTATGACTCCCTCTCTACCCCTAGGTAAATATACTCTCATATTAAAACCTCAACCATTTGTTAGCCCCTTTTGAGAGGGTTTATATTCTAGGAAATCCTTTAATTTTGTTATTTCTCATATTAGGTAATTGCAGTTAATGATTCTCCATGTGTTTGGATAGTATCTTTTCAAAACTCCGTGGTGATGCTATCGTAGTTCACTGCAGTTGCCGTTAAATAATTTCCAGATTAATTTGTGTTTTTCTAGATTACACTGCATTAGAATTTTAAACAATAAGCCATATTTCTCTAGTTCTCCTCATTGCTCACTATTTAATGGCTTCAATTCCCCCCATGTTTATCACTGATTTTTTTTTACTTCTTTCTTTAATAATATTTTGCAATATAGTGGTTATAAGTGAGGATTATGAAGTTGAGGGACTTACGCTAAATTGGGGGTTTACCACCTACTAGCTTTTGACCTTGTGAAAAGTTACTTTTGATTTATCTGGGCTTTGTTTCCTACCAGCCAGAAAAAGAATTAATTCATCAAGCCTTTCTGAGGATTAAATGAGATAATATACATAAAAGCTTTCATTACAGTGCCTGGCACATAGGAAGTACATGATAAACAATTCATATTAAAAAATAGTTAAGGATTTGACAATCCACGAGCTAATGTGATCTCTACTCCCTAATCTAGTATACATTAGACTTTCAGAAACCAAGCTGTACGTAAGCAGACATATCCCTTCACCTTTTGGTGTTATACTTTGTCACACTTGGCATCCTTGTTTCTTCAGAGGTTTTGGTGAAAACAGATATTTTATCCTTTATTTATAGTGTCCTTCCTCAAGGACTTAGAAATGAGTGCACAGAGATCTGGAGCATGGGACAAATACAAATGACTTTTGTCATGGTGTATTGAGTACCATTCCTTCTCTAGTTGAGACCTTGTTATTGAACTAATCTTGTCTTGTTGACCCTCTCTTCTTTTAGGGTGAGATTTTTTCCCTGAACACTCCTTTATCCTTTACAAAAATGTCCCTGGTAAGCTAACCATCTCCAGTAATGGCTGAATCTCAGTGATGAACCCAAGTTAGACTGAAACTGGGATCTGAGACTGCTAACTCTCCCTCAGTACCTATTCTCTCTTCTTTCTTTTTACTAATAGAATCATCCTTAACTCCAGCTGAGTGAACAGGTATCCAGCTAGAGGTGGCATTTCCTAACCTCCTTATAGCTATGTATGGCAACTTAACTAACTTCTATCCAATGGGTTGCAAATGGACACAATACATGCAACTTCCTGATCATCTCCTTAAACATTAACCTATTTGTCACTAAATTTATCTTCTTGAAAGAAGAGAATATGATGACCCAATTTAGTCATTCAGATTAATAAAATACTCCAAGGGATGGTGAATTAATTAAGGGAAAAGTCCCAACTGTTTTATCCCTACAAAATAGCTCACAGGACAGACTCATTCCACCCCCTTGACCTCTGGAGATTTCCTCTACATAAACCCAAGGATCCAAGATGAGTCACCAGACTGAACCACTCATCTTTGGACAGTTACAGGAGATAGACTTCTGTCTTAATTAAGCCTCTGCATTAGGAGTCATTTTGTTTTAATAGCAACTTACTTATCTAACCTTAATTAATACATTTTTTGGTTGAGAGTATAACTTTATTTTATGCCCTTTCTGCTTAGACAAAGCTTACATTGCCCACCTAAAGGCAACACTTAACAGAATCCAAGGAAATGGGAGAGGTAATGGCAAAAGGGAAAACTTCTGCAAAGGTCAAGGTGGTAAATGTATGAACTTTCCCTCTGGGCAGTTTCCTAGGGATGGGTCAAGTGGAACCTGAATCCATGATTCCTTCTCTCTGACCTAGACATTTCAAAATCAATCAGAGTTGGCCAGAAGTCTGTATCCCATGTGTCACTGACAGTCTTTCAACTCAGTCATTCTACAATAGGTTGGCATTGAGAGCCGTGAGAGAGAAAAAGTGAAATAGAATTACTCCTTTCTCCATACCCCGTAATTCCTTGCACAAGAAAAGTAGTTATATGAAAACAATATAGAGTAGTGTTTAAAAGCACAAAGTCTGCAGCCAGGGCGTCTGGGTTAGAATGCTTACTCTTGCATATTACAGCTCTGTGACCTTGGACAATTACTTCTCTTACCTGAGTTTCTCTATCTGCAAAATGGACGTAATGATGGTATTTAGCTCATAGATTTATTAAGTTAATCCACTTAAAGTTTGTAGAACTATACTCAATATTACTGTATTATTCTATTATACTGACTGATGTAGCCCTGGGTCCCACAGCTTACAAGCCTTTTCCCTGAAATATCCATTGCCTCCATATACAACACTGCACCAACCCTTTAGGCTCATGAGAATAAGAAATGAGGATCATTCCTCAAAAGTTTAAGCATTCCTCTTAGGCTGAGCTGTACCCTGAATGTTCTAACCACTTCTGGTACAAAACCCAGGAAATAATTTAGTTTGGGGCATGGAGGCAGATCTTCTTCTATCCTTATGATTTTGTGTTGATCCAGAACTATAGAGTTGAGGGGGCTGATTGAATTGATCCATAAATTCAATCTACCAGTATTATTATTCTGCTTATTTACAAAATGCTCAATTGCAAAAAGGATTTAAGTCAGTTTATAAGAAAATACACCTTGTTGTAAAGCAATTATACTCCAATAAAGTTGTTAAAAAAAGAAAAAAAACACAGCTAAAACCACTATTTATTATGATAATAAAAGGAAGAGAGGATGGGGCTAGTGAAAAGGGAGAAAAGAGGAAACTTATTATAGGAGAAACTTTGGGATAGCTCTGATCATCCTAACAGCCAAGGCAAAGAGATAATAAGACAAAATATGGGACATTTTACTAATCAAAGGAAAATATATTCCATAAGGAGAGGAAACATTTCTCCTCTGTGCAGATTTTTTTTCAGTTTGTCACATTCAATAACATTACAGTGTCCTGAGTAGCAGTTTTATAAGTAATGTTGAAATTATCTATATATTACTATTTCTTTGGGATTTAAAAAATTATTAAAGGCAGAGTTAAATTCAATGTGAAATCTTATGGGGGTACAGAGCACACAGCTTTCTGGAGATACAAAAAAAAAGGATTTGACAAATATTAAGTACCTACTGAGTGTCAAGCACATGGCTAGAAAACATTATTTATTTTTCAAAAACAAAACTTATAAATTAGGTATCATTCCTAGTAAATAACTCGCTCAAGTATACTTTATTAATTTGTTCACTAAAATATTTATTGAGGAATTATAATATGCCAAGCATTATTCAAGGTGTTGAGAATACAGCTGGGAAAAAAATGCAAATCCCTGTGCTCATGTAGCCCACATTCTAGAGATGGTGGCACTGAATATCAAAAGATGACATTAAAAGGGGAGTCCGGGGTCAGAGATGAATAACCCATGGTGCCATGTGAAAGATATTGAAGTATGATTTTGTAGGTTTCATCTTATAAGCAGTGAGCTTTCCTTTTAGTGTTTAACTGAGAAAAACAGAATGTTTCTTCTTTTTACTTATGTTCTTTCTGAAAAAATTTGGAAGCTTCCTAAAAGAATTGTGTACAAACAATAATTGACATGAATTGTATTTTAACAGTGATATAGCTTGGAGTGCTATTTAAAGAAATAAGGGCTTTGAAGGGGCTTCCCTGGTGGTGCAGTGGTTGAGAGTCCACCTGCCGATGCAGGTGACACGGGCCCGT
Organism: Hyperoodon ampullatus; assembly: GCF_949752795.1. Lineage (NCBI taxonomy): Eukaryota > Metazoa > Chordata > Mammalia > Artiodactyla > Ziphiidae > Hyperoodon > Hyperoodon ampullatus. Next base: position 55,763,171 of record NC_136913.1, read on the forward strand.
GCCCTGGTCCGGGAAGATCCCACATGCCGCGGAGCAGCTGGGCCCGTGAGCCATGGCCGCTGAGCCTGCACGTCCAGAGCCTGTGTTCTGCAACGGGAGAGGCCACAACAGTGAGAGGCCCGCATACCACAAAAAAAAAAAAAGAAAGAAATAAGGGCTTTGAAGTTTCATTAGGTCCCATTTGTTTATTTTTGTTTTTATTTCCATTTTTCTAGGAGGTGGGTCAAAAAGGATCTTGCTGTGATTTATGTCATAGAGTGTTCTGCCTATGTTTTCCTCTAAGAGATTGATAGTCTCTGGTCTTAAATTGCAAATGAAGCAACTGACAAAGGATTAATCTCCAAAATGTACAAGCAGCTCATACAGCTCAATAACAAAAAAACAAACAACCCAATCCAAAACTGGATAGAAGATCTAAATAGACATTTCTCCAAAGAAGATATACAGACTGGCAACAAACACATGAAAGAATGCTCAACATCATTAACCATTAGAGAAATGCAATTCAAAACTACAATGAGATATCATGTCACACCAGTCAGAATGTCCATCATCAAAAAATCTAGAAACAATAAATGCTGGAGAGGGTGTGGAGAAAAGGGAACACCCTTGCACTGCTGGTGGGAATGTGAATTGGTACAGCCACTATGGAGAAAAGTATGGAGGTTCCTTAAAAAACTACAAATAGAGCTACCATATGACCCAGCAATCCCACTACTGGGCATATACCCTGAGCAAACCATAATTCAAAAAGAGTCATGTACCAAAATGTTCATTGCAGCTCTATTTACAATAGCCAGGAGAGGGAAACAACCTAAGTGTCCATCATCGGATGAATGGATAAAGAAGATGTGGCTCATATACACAATGGAATATTACTCAGCCATAAAAAGAAATCAAATTGAGCTATTTGTAATGAGGTGGATGGACCTAGAGTCTGTCATACAGAGTGAAGTAAGTCAGAAAGAGAAAGACAAATACCATATGCTAGCACATATATATGGAATTTAAGGGGAAAAATGTCATGAAGAACCTAGGGGTAAGACAGGAATAAAGACACAGACCTACTAGAGAATGGACTTGAGGATATGGGTAGGGAGATGAGTAAGCTGTGACAAAGTGAGAGAGTGGCATGGACATATATACACTACCAAACATAAAACAGATAGCTAGTGGGAAGCAGCCACATAGTCCAGGGAGATCAGATCGGTGGTTTTTGACCACCTAGAGAGGTGGGATGGGGGTGTGGGGGGAGGGAGCTGCAAGAGGGAAGATAATGGGAACATATGTATATGTATAACTGATTCATTTTGTAATAAAGCAGAAAGTAACACACCATTGTAAAGCAATTATACTCTAATAAAGATGTAAAAAAAAAAAAGAAAAGAAAAGAAAAGAAAGGAAATAAGGGCACTTAGCTACAGTTCAGTCTTCTTTTCAGTGGTCTTTGTGTAGTAACAATTAAAGTTTAATTGTTTTTAAAATGCTATCTTTCTTTTTTCTTATTGCAAAGATAATATTTACTCATTATTGAAAAATGATGATACATTTATAGAAAATTAATTTGTTCTATAAGCCCCATCTCCACCCTAAAGAAATAATATAAACTGGTATGTATAATTTCAGATAATTTTAATGTAAAATGTATATACAGAAATGCATATGTGTATTTTCATTTTTTAAAGTGGACCCACAGTTCTCTGTGAGAACAAAAATTAATTAAGCTTAAATTCTTCACTGACCTCTAGGCTCTTAGGAGCTCCTACTTACAACCTGGCATGTAGTAAGTACTTCATAACTGTTAAATAACTTAGAGATCACAGGATCTCCCTCAAGTCAAAATAAATGATCAAAAGTAAGTTGATAATAGTGATACATTTAAAAAGGAGTAGAACAAATATGTAAAGCATCACAATCTAATAGCTTAATCTTTGAAAAATGGTTCTAGAGAAAGACAGAATAACAGACTACTTAAAGCCTTGGTGGAGAGAGAGAGAAGGTAAGTGAAAAATATCCTGAAAAATCTCAGTAATAAATTTCAATATAGATGTGAAAAAACAGAGGGGTTTGTGTAGGTACACTCCAAATCCCTTGAGAATGGACAACTATCTTTTGTTTCCCTCTATCTCAGTATCTCAGCAGAGCCCTGCCATTTTCATTTTGCATAACTGGAAGCAAAGATAGTGATGGGAAACAGAATGATCATAATTACTGAGATAATTAATCCCAGCAATATTTGAGGATTTAGAAGTTCTGAAGAGAAAAGAGAAAATAAATAGGACAAGATTATTCACAGGAGTGGACAGGCAAGGGAGACAATACGCAGGGAGAATGACAATTAAAGCCCTCTCACACTTCTGATCTAATAATGCCTAAGCATAACCGATGGTTTTCTCTTACCTTTTCCATCCACTTTTGGGGAGAATAGTGAACACGGTTGTTAGGGAGTGAGGGTAAGGTAGAGGAAATAACAGGACTGATTGTCCTGTTGGAGACAAAGTCTCACATGGTCCACCCTGAATTAGGAACTGGTGCAGAGTGAAGTGGCACCCTCCATATATAGGAATAGAATGCACCATAACCTAGGTGGAGTAAACTCAGGTAGAGGGGATATATATCAAAATTACATAAGGGAAAACAGAGTCCAGTTTCTTGAATAAAGGCTGTTCACAAATGCAGCAAAGCTTTTATACTCTACTTAAACTATCAGGCCACAGAAAACAAGTGAAACTAGCAATACCCAGTCATTAAATGAAAGTTCTGAGGAAAAACAGACTCAGATAAAATGGGGCAGAAGTCAAGGATTTACTCATTATATCTGAGTAAATATAAGATTTTAATCAGGCCACACACTTTAAATATGTGCACAATCCAAAGAAATACATTGGCTGATGTGCAGAAACAGCACAGCCATACAAGGAAGGAAAGAAAGAAGTAAGAAAAGATGCTTCAAAATGATATGAAGAATCCATTCTTAGAGAAAACATGGAACAGAAACTGAAAGAAAAATTCTGTCAGTGTTTTGTCAAAGTGATTACATTGAATACTAATTCAATGAGGAAAAACATCAAAGACTAGATGATAAAAATAACTGAATGTGATGCAAATGAATATTGCAGAGCAAATTAAGAAAACTGAGGATCAAAGCAACAACATCACAGAAGAAAAAGATAAATTAGAAACAAAATGTAAAAACAAAATGTATGGATGAAGATATAAAGGAAAAGAGGCTTGAAATAAACACAGTGAATGCAAAGTAATTGACAGAATCATTAACAAAATTAGAGAAAAGTTAGTGATGTAAGGGGATCAACAATGAGCTACAATAAGGAAAACTGTTGTCCCCAAGGCACAGATACCAGCAAATGAGATGAAAAAATAGAAAAATAAAAAATCAAAGACATAATAGACTTCCCGAAAAAAAAAATTTGGTTTCATAGACCAAAAACCAGACGATATTTCAGGGAAAAAAGACAGACTTATAAACACCAATTCATATTCTGATAAAAAATTTAGAATTTCTGAATAAAAAATATTCTTCAGGCATTCAAACAGTAAAAACAAATTACAAAGAGCAAATGGTTAAGTCTGTAAACTATTAAAGGTAATCATCACAATAAATACAATAATAAAATTGAAGGTGGCAACACGGAAATTAAGAAGAAGTATAAACATCCAGTTAGGCTAAGTTTTAATATAGGGGGAACAATAAATATTGTCTACAGTTGATAAATCAACAAAAAGAAGTTTATATGTATTACCTAAAGTTATGAATGGATATACCAGAAGAAATTTTAAAAAGACTGTTATTTGGAAAATTTAGTCTCCAAATAGCTGAAAGGAAAACACAAAAACATACAAGAAAAGATCACCTATTAGAATCTGAAAAAATATATATATATAATTGAATCACTTTGCTGTATACATGAAACTAACACAATATTGTAAATCAACTTTACTTCAGTTAAAAAACTGGTGATAAAAAAGAAAGCATTAAAAAGGAGAAAACAAAAAATACAATGATAGAAATAATGTAAAACATGTTCTATTAAAATATGCAAATGGAAAAATCTAAGAACCAAAATGACTCTCAGATAAATATAACATGGATATTAGTCTTTATTATATTAAAGGAATACATCTAAAACAAAGTAACCCAGAAAGGGTGAAAGTAAAACAAACAAATAAAAAACTATGACATTCAAAAAAAAAGAAAAGAAAACAGAAAAGGAGAGAGAGAGAGATAACTGGACTTTACAAGAATTGACCACAAGTGTAGGCCACAAAAAAAATAAGAATAGGTACTGTATAGACCACATTTTTTGGTCAAAATGCAATAAAGATAAAACATCATTTTAAAATGGAAAAAATACATAAATTAATTATTTTAAAATTAGTGAATTTAAAAACATAAAGTGAGCAGAATTGATAAGTAAAACTGAGAGTTGGTTCCTGGAAAGAAAAATAGTGAAATTTATAAACTACTTTCAAAATTAATACTGGAGAGAAAGCACAAGCATGAAAAATTAGAAATTTTAAAAAATGGTTAAAATTAGGCACACAGTAGATTTACAAGACTTGTATAAAAATAGCACTTTGCAATATTCTATGCCAATTACTTTGATAAAAAGAATGGAATGGATGATTTTTTTTCTTGGAAAATATAAGTTAACAAAATCAACACCAGAAAATATTACAAACTTAAGGAAGTCAAATATGGAAAAATTGAAAATTTATGTCTTGCCCTCAAAGAGCACCAAGCCCAGATAAGTAAAATTTTATAAGTAAAATTTGCAAACCTTTAAATAACAGATCATGTTGACCTGTTTAAACTTTTCCAGACATAGAGAAAGAAAGAAATGCTTCCAGATTCTATTAACTCAATCATCATAACACAAACACCAAAATATGGCATGCACAGCAATGACAAAGAAAGAGAGATTGAGAATGAGAATGAAGTGCAGTACACTTATGAATGATGCAAACATGTAAATAAACTATGGCTAATGAAGTGAAGGAGTATGTTAAACAAATCCAAAAAATATTTTAATATTGTGAAATCTATTAAAATAATTTATGATTAACTGATCAAGGAGATAAATGTGATTATCTCAGTTAATGCCAAAAAAGACATTTGGCAAAAGCCAATATCCATTCCAGATTTAAGGCTGATTATTTTTTCTTTTCACTGAATAGTGTAAAATACAGATACTTCCCTAATGATAAACATTTTCTTAGACTAAATGACATAATCTGCCTAAGGATGAAACACAGCGGCATTTTTACTAAAGTCAGTAATAATACAATGAGTCCAACCACAAAATATTTCTTAACATTGTTTTGTAAGTATAAGACAATTATATTTGACAAAAGGGAAAAATACTGAAGGCTCAATATTGAAAAGGATAAGTCAAAATTATACTCATTTGTAAATAAAATGACTATATGCTTAGAAAATCCAATAAGCTACTGAAAAAAGTTAAAAAAGAGACCTCATTATGTTGCGCAGTTACAAGAATAATACATTTAAAATTTTATAGGTTTTATATTTTCTAAAAAATTAGAAAAATTCAGAAAATTTAATGGTAGGAAAATCTACAAGAGCAAACAAAAATAAATGCAATACCTTGAATCTATTTAACAAGAAATTTACAGGCTAAATATAAAGCCTGCTTTAAGACTAATCTGAGATATAAAAGGATAAAAGTAAATGGAAATAGATCCTAACAAGTTGCGAAGGGGAGAAGGGAGGATGGGGGAGATAGATGCTTCTTCTAGACGCTAGGGAATGCAGCTGGACCTGGATCCAAAGCAGGCTCTCCATATCGACTAGTCCTGGAGAACAACGCTTGGCTGGAGGACAGAGCCAAGCACAGAAGGCTGGCCACCTTGTGCCTTTGGATTGGATAATTTAACCAATTTAGATGTAAACTGTGTGGCTAAAAGGGTCTCGCTGCTATGGCTGGGTGTCAGTCCTGAGCCTCTGAAGTAAAAGAGCCAAGTTCAGGACATTGGACCACCAGAGACTTCCAGGCCCCACGTAATATCAATTGGCAAAAACTCTCATAGAGATCTCTGTCTCAACGCTAAGACACAGATCCACTCAATGACCAACAATCTCCAGTACTGGACACCCCATGCCAAACAGCTAGCAAGACAGGAACACAACAACACTCATTAGCAGAGAGGCTGCTGAAAAATCATAATAAGTTCACAGACACAGCAAAAGACAGCACTAGAAATGGTCCTGCTCACCACAAAGACAAGATCCAGCCTTATCCACCAGAACACAGGCACAGGTAACGTCCATCAGGAAACCTACACAAACCACTGAAACAACCTAACCCACTAGAGGCAGAAACCAAACAAAATGGGAACCACGAATGTGCAGGCTGCAAAAAGGAGACCCCAAACAAAATAAATTAAGCAAAATTAGAAGACAGAGAAATATGCACCAGATGAAGGAGCAAAGTAAAAACCCAGCAGACCAAACAAAAGAAGAGGAAATAGGCTGTCTGCCTGAAAAATATTTCAGATTAATGATAGTAAAGATGATCCCAAATCATGGAAACAGAATGAGAAAATACAAGAAATGTTTAAAAAGGACCTTGAAGAACTAAAGAGCAAAGAAACAATAATGAACAACACAATAAATGAAATAAAATATTCTCTAGAAGGAATCAATAGCATAATAACTGAGGCAGAAGAATGGATAAATGACCTGCAACATAAAATAGTGGAAATAAATACCACAGAGAAGAATAAAGAAAAAATGAATGAAAATAATTGAGGACAGTCTTAGAGACCACTGGGACTACATTAAACACACCAACATTCTAATTATAAGGGTCCCAGAAGAAGAAGAGAAAAAGAAAGGGTTAGAAAATATCTGAAGAGATTATAGTTGAAAACTTCCCAAATAAGGGAAAGGAAATAGTCAACCAAGTCCAGGAAGCACAGAGAGTCCCATACAGGATAAATCCAAGGAGAAACATGCTGAGACACATATTAATCAAACTATAAAATATTAAGTACAGAGAAAAAATATTAAGTGCAAGAAGGGAAAAGCAAAAAATAACATACAAGAGAATGCCCATAGGTTTAGAGCTGATCTTCCAGCAGAAACTCTGCAAGCCAGAAGGGAGTGGGAGGGCATATATAAAGTGATGAAAGCAAAAAACCTACAAACAAGATTACACTACCAACAAGGATTTCATTCAGATTCGATGGAGAAATTAAAAACTTTACAGACAAGCAAAAGTCAAGAGAATCCAGCACCAACAAACTAGCTTTACAAAAAATGCTAAAGAACTTCTCTAGGTAGGAAACACAAGAGAAGGAAAAGACCTACAGTAACAAACCCCAAACAATTAAGAAAATGGTAATAGGCAAAAGGAATAAATGCTCCAAACAAAAGACATAGACTGGCTGAATAGATACAAAAACAAGACCCATATATATGCTGTCTAAAAGAGACCCACTTCAGACCTAGCGACACATACAGACTGAAAGTGATGGGATGGAAAAAGATATTCCATGCAAATGGAAATCAAAAGAAAGCTGGAGTACCAATTCTCATATCAGACAAAATAGACTTTAAAACAAAGACTATTACAAGAGGCATAGATGGACACTACATAATGATCATGGGATCAATCCAAGAAAAAGATATAGCAATTGTAAATATTTATGCACCCAAAATAGGAGCACCTCAATATATAAGGCAAATGCTAACAACCATAAGATGGGAAAACATCAGTAACAAAATAATAGGGGACTTAAAACCACACTTTCACCAAAGGACAAAATATCCAAAATGAAAATAAATAAGGAAACACAAGCTTTGAATGACACATTAAACAAGATGGACCTAATTCATATTTATAGGAAATTCCAACAAAAAACTAGAGAATACACTTTCTTTTCAAGTGCTCCTTGAACAACCTACAGGATAGATCATATTTTGGATTACAAATCAAGCCTCAGTAAATTTAAGAAAATTGAAGTTGTATCAAGTATATTTTCTGACCACAACACTATGAGACTTGATAACAAATAAAGAAAAAAATAAAAAATGTAAAAAGTGTAAAAACATATGGAGGCTGAATAATACACTACTAAATAACCAAGAGATCACTGAAGAAGTCAAAGAGGAAATTAAAAAAAATACCTAGAAACAAATGACAGTGAAAACACGATGACCCAAATCGTATGTGATGCAGCAAAAACAGTTCTAAGAGGGAAGATTATAGCAATAAAATCCTACCTCAAGAAACAAGAAACATCTCAATTAAACAACCTAAGCTTATACCTAAAGCAATTAGAGAAAGAAGAACATAAAAATACACAAAGTTAGGAGAAGGAAAGAAATCATAAAAAACAGATTATAAATAAATAAAAAAGAAATGAAGGAAACAATAGCAAAGATCAATAAATCTAAAAGCTGCCTGTTTGAGACGCTAAACAAAATTGATAAATCATTAGCCAGACTCATCAAAAAACAAGGGAAAATATACAAATTAACAGAATTAGAAATGAAGAGGGGCAAGTAACAATTGAAAGTGCAAAAGTACAAAGGATCATGAAAGATTACTACAAGCAACTGTATGCCAATAAAATGGACAACCTGGAATAAATGGACAAATTCTGAGAACAGCACAACGTCCTGAGCCTGAACCAGGAAGAAACAGAAAATATAAAGAGACCAATCACAAGCATTGAAATTGAAACTGTGATTAAAAATCTTCCAATAAACAAACGCCCAGGACCAGATGGATTCACAGGGGAATTCTATAAAACATAAAGAGAAGAGCGAACACCTGTTCTTCCCAAACTCTTCCAAAATACAGCAGAAGGAAGAACACCTGCCAACTCATTCTATGAGGCCACCATCACCCTAATACCAAAACCAGACAAAGATATCAGAAAAAAAAAGGAAATAACACTAGAGACCAATATCACTGATGAACATAGATGCAAAAATCCGCAACAAAATACTAGCAGACATAAGCCAACAACACATTAAACAGATCATACACCATGATTAAGTGAGGTTTGCTCCAGGAATGCAAGGATTATTTGATATATAAAAATCAAACAATGTGATGCATCATATAAACAAACTAAAGAATAAAAGAAATATGATCATCTCAATAGATGCACAAAAAGCTTGCAACAAAATTCAACACCTATTTATGAAAAAAAAAAAACCTTCAGAAAGTAAGCATAGAGTGAACTTACCTCAATATGATAAAGGCCATATGTGACAAACCCACAACAAACATCGTTCTCAATGATGAAAAACAGAAACAATTTCCTCTAAGATCAGGAAAAAGACAAGGTTGTCCACTCTCACCATTATTATTCAACATAGTTTTGAAAGTTTTAGCCACAGCAATCAAGAAGAAAAGAAAAAAAAGGAATCCAAATCAGAAAAGGATATGTAAAGTTGTCACTGTTTGCAGATGACATGATACAATATATAGAGAATCCTAAAGAGGCTATGAAAAATCTACTAGAAGTAATCAATGAATTTGGCAAAGTAGCAGGATACAAAACTAATGCACAGAAATCTCTTGCATTCCTATACACTGAGGAAAAATATGAAAGAGAAATTAAGGAAACACTCCCATTTACCACTGGAACAAAAAGAATAAAATATCTAGGATTAACCTACCTAAGGAGACAAAAGACCTGCATGCAGAAAATTATAAGACACTGATGAAAGAAACTACAGATGATACAAACAGATGGAGAGAAATACAATGTTCTTGGATTGGAAGAATCATCATTGTGAAAATGACTGTACTACCCAAAGCAATCTACAGATTCAATGCAATCCCTATCAAACTACCAATGGCATTTTTCACAGAACTAGAACAAAAAATTGTATATTTGTAAGGAATGACAAAAGACCCCCAATAGCCAAAGCAATCTTGAGAAACAAAACGGAGCTGGAGGAATCAGGCTCTCTGACTTCAGACTATACTACAAAGCTACAGAAATCAAGACAGTATAATTCAGGCACAAAAACAGAAATATAGATCAATGGAACAGGATAGAAAGCCCAGAGATAAATCCACGCACATATGGTCACCTTATTTTTGTTAAAAGAGGCAAGAATACAGAATGGAGAAAAGACAGCCTCTTTAATAAGTGGTGCTGGGAAAACTGCACAGCCACATGTAAAAGAATGAAATTAGAACACTCCCTAACACCATACACAAAAATAAACTAAAAATGGATTAAAGACCTAAATGTAAAGCCAGACACTATAAAACTCTTAGAGGAAAGCATAGGCCAAACACTCTATGACATATATCACAGCAAGGTTCTTTTTGACCCACCTCCTAGAGAAATGGAAATAAAAACAAAAATAAACAAATGGGACCTAATGAAACTTAAAAGCTTTTGCACAGCATTGGAAACCATAAATGAGGCAAAATGACCACCATCAGAATGGGAGAAAATATTTTCAAATGAAGAAACTGACAAAGGATTGATCTCCAAAATATACAAGCAGTTCATGTAGCTCAATATCAGAAACATCAAGCAACCCAATCCATAAATGTGCAGAAGACGTAAATAGACATTTCTCCAAAGAAATTATACAGATTGCCAACAAACACATGAAAGAATGCTGAACATCACTAATCAATAGAGAAATGCAAGTCAAAACTAAAGCGAGGTATCACCTCACACCAGTCAGAATGGCCATCATCAAAATATCTACAAATGATAAATGCTAGAGTGGGTGTGGAGAAAAGGGAACCCTCTTGTATTGTTGGTGGGAATGTAGATTGGTACAGCTCCTATGGAAGTTCCTTTAAAAACTGAAAGTAGAACTACTATACGACCCAGAAATCCCACTACTGTGCATATACCCTGAGAAAACCATAATTCAAAAAGAGTCATGTACCAAAATGTTAATTGCAGCTCTATTTACAATAGCCAGGACATGGAAGCAACCTAAGTGTCCATTGACAGATGAATGGTAAAGAAGATTTGGCACATATATACAATGGAATATTACTCAGCTATAAAAAGAAATGAAATTTAGTTGTTTGTAGTGAGGTGGATGGACCTTGAGTCTGTTATACAGAGTGAAGTAAGTCAGAAAGAAAAAAACAAATACAGTGTGCTAACACATATACATGGAATCAATCAATCAATCAATCAATACATGGGTCTGAAGAACCTAGGGGCAGGACAGGAATAAATATGCAGACATGCAGACATAGGGAATGGACTTGAGGACACAGGGAAGGGGAAGGTTAAGCTGGCATGAAGTGAGAGATTGGCATGGACATATATACACTTCCTAATGTAAAATAGAGAGCTAGTGGGAAATAGCCACATAACACAGGGAGATCAGCGCTTTTTGACCACCTAAAGGGGTGGGATAGGGAGGGTCAGAGGTAGACGCAAGAGGGAGCAGATATGGGGATATATGTATATGTATAAATGATTCACTTTGTTATAAACAGATACTAACACACCATAGTAAAGCAATTATCCTCTAGTAAAGATGTTAAAATAAAAGGAAAAAATATTATGCAGATTACTCCAGCTAGATATTTAAATATATTAGGAAGATAAAATATTTGAAATGCTTTGAAACTGAAGAGGAGATACGCAGAGAGAAAAAAATAATTAAACAGAATAGAGTCCGTAAGTGGACACAAATACACTAAAGAATGTAGTGAATTTTAAAAGCATTTTTTTCAAAGCAATCAAGCAAATGTACTATGCAACAAATAGTATTGGTACAAATAGCTAGCTATTTTTAAAAAATAAAATGGAATTCTTCCTAATTTCTTGTACCCCCTCAAAAATCACTGATGAATTTTGCATAAAATATAAATTTTATTTTGAAAAAAAAGATGAAGTAATAACTCAGGCTCTGTAGAAAGTAAGCATCACGCTCGTAAGTAACCAGTGGGTGAAAGAAGAAATCACAAGGAAAGTTAGAAAATATTTAGTATGAATTAAAACAAAAACACAGCATACCAAAATGAAGAATGCAGGTAAAGTCATCCTTATAAACAAAATTATATTTGTAACTACATATATTTTAAAAAGCTCATCCTCAAATCAATAATCCTACCTCCCAACTTAAGAAACTGGAAGAAGAGTAAACTGAACCCAAAATAAGCAGAAGGGAGGAAATAATCAATATGAAAGTGGAAATAAATGAAAAATAGAAAAGCAATATAAAAATCAATTAAACCAAAAGCTGGTTCTTTGATGACAAATCAAGAAAACTGACATACTAAACAACACAGAAAGAGAAGATACAAATTACAAAAATAATGAATGGATAAAGGGACATCACTATAACCCTTACAAAAATAAAAAGTATTATAAAGGAATACTATGAACAACTGCATGCCAACAAATTAGATAAATTAAATGGGATGGGTGAAAACCTACAAATACCAGAAAATACAACAACAACAAAAAAACCTACTGAAATTATCAAAAGAATTGATTTAAATTGAATAGATCTATAACAAGTAGTGCTTGAATTAATAATGAAATGAATAAATAATCAAATATATCAACCATTACACTAATACTTCACTAACTCTTCCAAAATTAGAAAAACAGGGACAAGCTCCAACTCATTCTATGAGGCCAGTAATACAATGATACAATAATCAGGGAAAAAATCACACAAATGAAATCTGCACATGAATATCCCTTATGAATATAGATGCAAAAAAATGCTCAACAAATACTAGCAAGCTGAATGCAGCAACATATCAGGAATAAAGAAGTAGACATAGAAAATGGACTTGAGGTCATGGGGTGGGAGCGGGAACCTGGGACAAAGTGAGAATAGCATCAACATATATACACTACTGAATATAAAATAGTTAGCTAGTGGGAAATACAGCATAGCACAGGGAGATCAGCTTGGTGCTTTGCGATGACCTAGAGGGGTGGGATAGGGAGGATAGGAGGGAGGTTCGAAAGGGAGGGGATATGAGGACATATGTATGCATATGTCTGATTCACTTTGGTATACAACAGAAACTAGCACAGTATTGTGAAGCAGTTATACTCCAATAAAGACCTATTAAAAATATAATAATAAAATAAAAGATAGCATACTATGACCAATATTTGTTTAATAATCAAAAATCAATAAAATAAATGTTAAAATATCATATTAATAGAATAAAGGACAAAACCATATGATTACCTCAATAGACAGAGAAAAGGCATTTGACAAAATCCAACCTGATTAAAAAAACACTTATATAACTAGGAATAGAAGGGAACTTCCTGAACCTGATAAAGGGCACCTACAAAAAACCCAGTTAACATCATATTAAACACTGAAAGACAGAATCTTTTCAATGTAAATCAGAAACAAGACAAGGATGTCTGCTCTCACCACTTTTATGCAACGTCAAACTATAAGTTCTAGCCAAGACAATTAGTCAAGATGAAGAAATAAAAGGCAACCAGATTGGAAAGGAAGAGGAAAACGATCTCTATTCACAAGTGACATAGTCTTGTATATATAAAATCCTAAGGAACAAACTAAAATGTTTAGAAATAATGAGAATTTAATTAAGCTTGTAGAATACAAGTTAAACAAAAATCAATTTTATTATCAATGAAAATACTGAAAAGCAAATGGAGAAAGCAATTCTACTTAAAATAACATAAAAAGAAATAAACAATTAAGAATGAATTTTGCAAAAAAGTGAAAGAATAATATATTGAACACTACAAAAATTTGAAAAAAGTAAAGAAGATATCAATAAATGTAAAGATATTTCATATCATGGGCCAGAAAACAATATAACTAAGATGGCAATAATCTGTAATTTAATCTACATATTCAGTGAAATCTCTATCAAAATACCCCAAATTGATAAGCTAATCCTAAAATTCATATGGACCCTAAATAGCCAAAACAATCTTGAAAAAGAAGGACAAGATTGGTGGACTCTTTTACAATTTCAAATCTGACTTTAAGGCTAATCAAGGAAGTGTGGTACGGTCATAAGGATAGTCACACAAATCGATGGAATATAATTGAGTTCAGAAACAAGCCTTTATATTTGTGGTCAACTGATTTTTAACAAGGGTGCCAAGACTATTCAATGGGGAAAGAAAAGTCTCTTCAACAAATGGTAACTGTCACAGTTGGATATCCACATGCAAAAGAATGCCATTGAAACCTTTTCTCAAACCATAATCAAAAATTAACATAAAATGTATCATAGACCCAAAGATAAGAGCTAATATGATAAAGTTCTTATAAGTAAATCTTCATGAATTTGGGCTAGGCAATGCTTTCTTAGATATGACACTAAAAGCAAAAGTGACAGAAGAAAAAATAGAAGAACTGGACTTTATCAAGCTAAAAACATGTGTGTCAAAGGATACCATCAGAGAATGAAAATACAACCCACAAAATGGGAGAAAATATTTGAAAATCATACATCTAATAAGACAGTAGTATTCAGGATATAGAAAGAACTCTCACAACTCAACAGTTAAAAAAAACACAAATAATCCAATGAAAAATGAGCATGGAATTTGAATAGACATTTCTCCAAAGAAGATACAAATAAATGGCTTATAAGCCCATGAAAGGATGCTCAGCATCATTAGTCATTAGGGGAATGCTAATTAAAACCACAAGAATATACCACTTCACACCCACTAGAATGACTACAATCAAAAAGACATTCAGTAACAACAAGGGTTGGTAAGGATATGGAAAAATTGGAATCCTCATACTTTCCTGATGGAAATGTAAAATGTTGCAGCAACATCAGAAAACAGTTTGGCAAATCATGAAAATGTTAAATCTGGAGTTACCACATGGCCCAACAATTTAATTCCTAGGTGAATGAAACCTAAGAGAACTGTAAGCATACATCCATACAAGAACTTGTGCACACATTTTCATAGCAGCATTACTAATAATATTGAAAAAGTGGAAGCAACCAAAATATCTATCAAATGCTGAATGCATAAAATATGTGGTATATCCATGCAATCGAATATAATGCAGCAAATAATGGAGTACTGATACATGCAACAACATGGATTTATCTTGAAAATGCTATGCTAAGTGAAATAAGGCAGTCACAAAATGCCACATATATTATGATTCAATTTATATGAAATGTCCAGAATAGGCAAGTACTTAGAGACAGACGGTAGATTAGTTTTTGCTTAAGTCTGGGGTAAGGAATGGGGAATGAATCCTAGTGGATATGACACTTCTTTTTAGGGGGATAAAATGTGCTAAAATTAGATAGTGATGATGATTGCACAACTCTGTGCCAGTAAATGCCAGTTAGACAATTTAATACATGTCAGTGTCAATCTATAAGAAATTAGAAAATAATATTCATTATATTATTTTATTCAATGAAATGTATAACATCTTTATGAAGCCAAAAACCTAAGGAATACAAAGTAGAAAAATAAATGGTGAAACATATCCTGAGTCTAGAAGGAAGGATATTTATCTTGTCAAATATCTCTGTTTTATCACTGCAAATAGTTGTTTTTTTAATAAAATAATTCATTTAGATGACAGAGTTCATTGCACATATGAAAAAATAATGTACTGTTTCTAATGATGGATCATGTTTTGTTTGAGATCCCAGGAATTTGATGCAATAGTTAATAAATAGGTATATTCTGTACCTAAATTATATTCTATAATAAATAGAATGAATCGTGCCATCAGACATCATTATTATGCAGTGTGTGGTATCATTTTTGTGTGAAGATATCTGGTAATAGCAGTTTAAGATGGAGGAAAAATAACTGGAGCTCAAAGGGAGTCCTGGTTGGCTCCAGAGACTCAAGAAGCTCACTCAACTTCTAGCTTGTGACTAAGAGGTTATGCTCAGACACCAAGGTTGTCAGCGTCATAATTTCTTTGCTTATTTTTCTGTGTACATATCAATAATCTTCCCTAAACTATCTACCAGTGATATTAAAACTCTTTTGATGATTTACTTGCCCTCTAGGCCCAATGAACAACTGCCTTTTATCTTAAAGCTATTATTCTGGGAATTGAATTTCTGTTCCTTCTGCATTTGATTCGAACTTCCCTCTGTCCAATGCCTTACCATTTTCCTCTTCCTTAGTGCCTTACCTAGGTTTAGGTAGACAATATTACCCAGTTGAAAGAAAAAATGAATATTAGGTAATTTTTTAGAATCTTCATGTCAAAAAATTATTTGGTACTACTCTCACATTTGATTACTGGGTATAGAATTATAGATTAGAAATAATATTTCCTCAAAATATTATTCTATTGTCTTCCAGCTTCCAGTATTGCTGCTAAAAAGTCTGTTTCTTGACATGTCTATGTCCTTGAAATTTCTTCTCTCTGGAAACTAACAATTTTCTGTTTCGCATTTCTGAAATTTCATATTTATCTAAGTTTTCAGCTTCTAAAATTTGTTGTCAGCTTTCCCCTGCTACTATCTTTTCTCCTCTTCTTATTTTATATTTGTGGTTATGTTTGCTTTATTCATTTGATTTCATTTTAGTAAAGTGAAGAAAGACATAGCTGCTATATTGAAACTCTCATTACTTCGTAAAATGTAACAAAAATTGAAACACACATAAACAACTTCTGGTGACATTTTTGAAATTAAGAAATAAATAATAAATTCTCCATGTACTTAGGCAACATAAGAAAGTCATCTATGAAGGAATAAAAATCAAAATATTCTTATACTTTTATGCAATATTAAATGCCAGAAAACAATAAAACAATGTCGATAGAGGTTTGGGATTTTTTTACATCTTTATTGGAATATAATTGCTTTACAATCGTGTGTTAGTTTCTGCTTTATAACAAAGTGAATCAGTTATACATATACATATATCCCCATATCTCTTCCCTCTTGCATCTCCTTCTCTCCTGCCCTCCAGATCCCACCCTTCTAGGTAGTCACAAAACAGAGAGCTGATCTCCCTGTGCTATATGGCTCCTTCCCACCAGGTACCTATTTTACATTTGGTAGTGGATATATGTCTATGCCACTCTCTCCCTTTGTCCCAACTTACCCTTCCCCCTCTCCGTATCCTCAAGTCCATTCTCTAGTAGGTCTGCGTCTTTATTCCTGTCTTGCCCGTAGGTTCTTCATGACCATTTTTTGTTTGTTTGCTTTTTAGATTCCATATATATGTGTTAGCATACGGTATTTGTGTTTCACTTTTTGACTTATATCACTCTGTATGACAGAGTCTAGGTCCATCCACCTAACTACAAATAACTCAGTTTCATTTCTAAAATTTACAAGAAGATCATGCAACTCAATATCTATAGAGTTTTGAGGAAAAATTTTCAACTCAAGAATTCCATATGCATGAAAGTTGTTGTTATGCACAGAGTACAATTAAATATATACAAGAAATATTTCACTCATGAATATTTCCTTTTTTAATAAAATTAACTATAATTTTTATATCAACCAATATCCCATCAGTGTTCACATTCCCCTGGTTTAACAGTAGAGTTTTATTTTAATTTATTTTTATTTTACTTTATTTATTTAGTTTTTTAAATTAAAAAAAACTTTTATTGGAAGATAGTTAATTTACAATGTTGTGCTACGTTTTGCTGTACTGCAAAGTGAATCAGTTATACATATACATACATCGATTCTTTTTTTAGATTCTTTTCCCATATAGGTCATTACAGATTACTGAGCAGTGTTCCCTGGGCTGTACAGTAGGTCCTTATTAGTTATCTATTTTATATAGAGTAGTGTGAACATATCAATACCAATCTCTCAATTTATCACTCCCACCTTTCCCACAGGTAACTATAAGATTATTTTCTATATCTGTGACTCTATTTCTGTTTTTAAATAAATTAATTTGTACCATTTTTTTAGATTCTACATATAAGCAATATCATATGATATTTGCCCTTCTCTGTCTGACTTATTTCACTCGGTATGACAGTCTCTAGGTCCATCCATACTGTAGCAAATGGCATTATTTAATTATTTTTATGGCTGAGTAATATTCCAGTGTATAAATGTACCACATCTTCTTTATCCATTTCTCTGTGGATGGGCATTTAGCTTACTATTATGTCCTGGCTATTTTAAATACTGCTGCAATGAATTTTAGGGTGCATATATATTTTCGAACTGTGATTTTCTCCAGATATATGCCTCGGAGAGGGATTGCAGGATCATATGGTAGTTTTATTTTTATTTTTTTAAGGAGCATCCGTACTGTTCTCCATAGTGGCTGTATCAATTTACATTCCCACCAACAGTGCATTAGGTCTTGTTTTTCTCCACACCCTCTCCAGCAATTATTGTTTGTAGATTTTTTGATGATGGCCATTCTGACCATTGTGAGGTGATAACTCATTGTTGTTTTGATTTGTATTTATCTAATAATTAGTGATGTTGAACATCCTTTAATGTGTTTGTTGGCAATCTGTATGTCTTCTTTGGAGAAATGTCTATTTATGTCTTCTGCCCATTTTTCGATTGGGTTGTTTGTGCTTTGGATATTGACCTGCATGAGCTTCATGTAAATATTGGAGATTAATGCTTTTTCAGTTGCTTCATTTGCAAATATTTTCTCCATTCTGAGGGTTGTCTTTTTGTCTTGTTTATGGTTTCCTTTGCTGTGCAAAAGCTTTTAAGTTTCATTAGGTCCCATTTTTTAATTTTTGTTTTTATTTCCATTTCTTGAGGAGGTGGGTCAAAAAGGATCTTGCTGTGATTTATGTCATAGAGTGTTCTGCCTATGTTTTCCTCTAAGAGTTTGATAGTTTCTGGCCTTACATTTAGGTCTTTAATCCATTTTGAGCTTATTTTTGTGTATGGTGTTAGGGAGTGTTCTAATTTCATTCTTTTTTTTTTTTACACCTTTATTGGAGTATAATTGCTTCACAATGGTGTGTTAGTTTCTGCTTTATAACAAAGTCAATCAGTTATACATACACATATGTTCTCATATCCCTTCCCTCTTGCATCTCCCTCCCTCCGACCCTCCCTATGCCACCCATCCAGGCGGTCACAAAGCACCGAGCTGATCTCCCTGTGTTATGCGGCTGCTTCCCACTAGCTATCTACCTTGCGTTTGGTAGTGTATATATGTCCATGCCTCTTTCTTGCTTTGTCACAGCTTACCCTTCCCCGTCCCCATATCCTCAAGTCCATTCTCAAGTAGGTCTGTGTCTTTATTCCTGTTTTATCCTAGGTTCTTCATGACTTTTTTTCCCTTAAATTCCAAATATATGTGTTAGCATATGGTATTTCTCTTTCTCTTTTTGACTTACCTCAGTCTGTATGACAGACTCTAGGCCTATCCACCTCATTACAAATAGCTCAGCTTCATTTCTTTTTATGGCTGAGAAATATTCCATTGTATATATGTGCTACTTCTTCTTTATCCATTCATCCAATGATGGACACTTTGGTTGTTTCCATCTCCGGGCTATTGTCAATAGAGCTACAATGAACATTTTGGCACATGTCTCTTTTTGAATTATGGTTTTCTCAGGGTATATGCCCAGTAGTGGGATTGCTGCATCATATGGTAGTTCTATTTGTAGTTTTTTAAGGAACCTCCATACTGTTCTCCATAGTGGCTCTACCAATTCACATTTCCACCAGCAGTGCAAGAGTGTTCCCTTTTCTCCACACCCTCTCCAGCATTTATTGTTTCTATATTTTTTGGTGCTGGCTATTCTGACTGGTGTGAGATGATATCTCATTGTAGTTTTGATTTGCATTTCTCTAATGATTAATGATGTTTACCATGTAGCTGTCCAGTTTTCCCAGCACCACTTATTGAAGAGGCTGTCTTTTCTCCATTCTGTATTCTTGCCTCCTTTATCAAAAATAAGGTGACCATATATGTGTGGGTTTATCTCTCGGCTTTCTATCCTATTCCGTTGATCTATATTTCTGTTTTTGTGCCAGTACCATACTGTCTTGATCACTGTAGCTTTATAGTATAGTCTGAAGTAAGGGAGCCTGATTCCACCAGCTCCATTTTTCTTTCACAAGATTGCTTTGGCTATTCGGTGTCTTTTTTGTTTCCATACAAATTGTGAAAATTTTTGTTCTAGTTCTGTGAAAAATGCCAGTGGTAGTTTGATAGGTATTGCATTGAATCTGTAGATTGCTTTAGGTAGTATAGTCATTTTGAAAATACAATTTTTTTTCCAATTTAAGATCATGGTGTATCTCTCCAAATATTTGTGTCATCTTTGATTTCTTTCATCAGTATGTTATAGTTTTCTGAGTACAGGTATTTTGACTCAGATAGATTTATTCCTAGGTATTTTATTCTTTTTGATTCAATGGTAAATGCGATTGCTTCCTTAATTTCTCTTTTTGATTTTTGTTGTTAGTTAATAGGAATTCAAGAGATTTCTGTATAGTAATTTTGCATCCTGCAACTTTACCAAATTCATTGATAAGCTCTAGTAGTTTTCTGGTAACATCTTTAGGATTTTCTATGTATACTATCATGTCATCTGCAAACAGGACAGTTTTACTTCTTCGTTTCTAATCTGGATTCCTTTTATTTCTTTTACTTCTGATTGCAATGCCTAGGTCTTCCAAATCTATGTTGAATAAAAGTGGTGAGAGTGCACATCCTTGTCTTTTTCATGATCTTACAGGAAATGCTTTCAGTTTTTCACTGTTGAGAATGATGTTAGCTGTGCTTTTGTCATATATGGCCCTTATTATGTTGAGGTAAGTTCCCTCTAAACCCATTTTCTGGAGTGTTTTTATCACAAATTGGTGTTGAATTTTCTCAAAATCATTTGTATCTATTGAAATGATCACATGATTCTTATTCTTCAGTTTGTTATTGTGGTTATGACATTGATTGATTTGCCTATATTGAAAAATCCTTTCATCCCTCAGATAATTCCCACCTGATCATGATGTATGATCTTTTAATTGGTTTTTGGATTCTGTTTGCTATTATTTTGTTGAGAATTTTTGCCTCTATGTTCATCAGTGATATCGGCTGGTAATTTTCTTATTTGTGATATTTTGTCTGGTTTTGGTATCTGGATGATGGTGGCCTTGTAAAATGAGCTTGGGAGTGTTCCTTCCTTTGCAGTTTTTTGGAAGAGTTTCAGAAGGATAGATGTTAACTCTTCTCTAAAACTTGAAAGAATTTTCCTGTGAATCCATCTGGTCCTGAACTTTTGTTTGTTGGAAATTTTTAAATCACAGTTTCATTTTCAGTATTTGTGATTGGTCTGTTCATATTTTCTCTTTCTTCCTGGTTCAGTCTTGGAAGGTTGCACCTTTCTAAGAATTTGTCAGTTACTTCCAGGTTGTCCATTTTATGGGCAAATAGTTACTTGTAGTAGTCTCTTAGGATCCTTTGTGTTTCTCTGTTTTTCAGTTGTAACTTCTCCATTTTCATTTCTAATGCCATTGATTTGAGTCCTCTCCCCCTTTTGTTTGTTAAGTCTAGCCTAAGGTTTCTCAATTTGGTTATCTTCTCAAAGAAACAGCTTTTAGTTTCATGATCTTTCTCATTTATCTCTTTGTCTTTATTTCATTTATTTCTGCTCTGATGTTTATGCTTTTTTTCCTTCTACTAAGTTTAGTTTGTTGTTGTTGTTCTTCTTTCTCTAAATGCTTTCGGTATAATGTTAGGTTGTTTATTTGAGATTTCTCTTGTTTCCTGAGGTAAGATTTTATTTCTAAAAACTTCCCTCTTAAAACTGATTTTGCTGTTACCTATAGGTTTTAGATTGTTGTGTTTTCCTTGTCATTTTCCTCTAGGCATTTTTTTTATTTCCTCTTTGATATCTTCAGTGATCCATTGATTATTTAGTAGCATATTATTTAGCTTCCATGTGTTTGTGTTTTTTACAGTTTTTTTCCCGCTAAAATTGATTTCTAATCTCATAGCATTTTGGTAGAAAAAGATGCTTGATATGATTTCAATTTTCTTAAATTTACCAAGGCTTGATTTGTGGCCCAAGATGTGTTCTATCCTGTAACATGTTCCATGTGCACTTGAGAAGAAAATATATTCTGCTGCTTTCGGATGGAATGTCCTAAAAATATTAATTAAGTCTATTTGGCCTAATGTGTCATTTAAGGTTTGTGTTTCCTTATTGATTTTATGTCTGGTTCATCTGTTCATTGGTTTAAGTGGTCTGTTAAAGTTCCCCACTATTATTTTTTTACTGTCAATTTCCCCTTTTATGGCTGTGAGCATTTGCCTTATATATTGAGGTGCTCCTATGTTGGGTTCATATATATTTACAATTGTTATATATTCTTCTTGCATTGTTCCCTTGATAGCTATGCAACATCCTTCCTTGTCTCTTGTAACAGTCTTTATTTTAAAGTCTACTTTATCTCATACAAGTATTGCTACTTCAGCTTTCTTTTTGTTTCCATTTGCGTAGAATACCTTTTTCCATCTCATAATTTTCAGACTGTAAGTGTCCCTAGATCTGAAGATGGTCTCTTGTGGACAGCATATATATGTGTCCTGTTTTTTTATTTTATTTTATTTTAATTTTTTTAATCCATTCCTTTGGTTGGAGCATTACTCCATTTACATTTAAGGTAATTATATGTATGTTGGAGTATGTCCTTTTTTTTGGAGTATTTAATCCATTTACATTTAAGGTAATTATCTATATGTGTGTTCCACTGACATTTTCTTAATTGTTTTGGGTTTATTTTTGTAGGGTATTTTTTCCCCTTCCTCTATTGTTCTTGTCTCTTGTGATTTGATAACTATCTTTGGTGTTGTGTTTCGGTTTGGGTTGCTTTTTCTTTTATGTGTGTGTATCTATTGTAGTATTTTTTTTTGTTAGCTGTTTGCATGAGTTTAAGATATAGCAGTCTATATGTGTACAAGGTTCTTTTATGTTGCCTGTCTCTTTCCCGCCTAGAGAAGTTCCTTTAGCAGTTGTTGTAAAGATGCTTTGGTGGTGCTGAATTCTCTTAGTTTTTCCTTGTCTGAAAAACTTTTGATTTCTCCATCAAATAAGAATGAGAGACTTGCTGGGGAGAGTATTATTGGTTGTAGGTTTTCTCCTTTCACAACTTTAGGTATATCATGCCACTCCATTCTAGCCAGCAGATTTTCTGCTGAATGATCATCTGATAACCCTATTGGGATTCCCTTGTATGTTATTTATTTTTTTTCCCTCGTTGCTTTTAATATTTTTTCTTTATCTTTAATTTTTGTCAGTGTGATTAGTATGTGTCTTGGCGTGTTCCTCCTTGGGTTTATCCTGTATTGGATTCTCTGCACTTCCTGAACTTGAGTGAGTTTTTCCTTTCTTTTGTTAGGGAAGTTTTCAGCTATAATATTTTCAAATATTTTCTTAGGCCTTTTGTCTTTCTCTTCTCCATCTGTGACACCTATAATGTAAATGTTTCTTTAAATTTGTCCCAGATGTCCCTGAGCCTGTTCTTATTTTGTTTCAGTGTTTTTTTCTTTATTCTTTTCTGCAGCAGTGTTTCCCACCACTCTGTCTTCCAGCTCACTTATTCTTTCCTCTGCCTCAGTTATTCTTCTATTGAATTCTTTCTAGTGTATTTTTCATTTCAGTTATTATATTGTTCATCTCTGTTTGTTCTTTAAATCTTCTAGCTCCTTGTTAAATTTTTGTATCTTCTCGATCTGTTCCTCCATTCTATTTCTGAGATTTTTTAAATCATATTTACTATGATTACTCTGAATTGTTTTTCAGAAAGATTGCCTATTTCCTCTTCATTTAGTTGTTCTTGTTGTTTTTTATCTTGTTTCTTCATCTGCAACATACTTCTCTGTCATCTAATTTTGTCTAAATTTCTGTGTTTGTGGTCTCCTTTCCACAGGCTGCAGGATCATAGTTCCTCTTGCTTCTGGTGTCTGTTCCCTTGCAGGTTACGTTAGTTCAGGGGCTTGTGTATGCTTCTTGGTGGCTGGGACTGGTGCCTGTCCTCTGGTTGGTGAAGCTGACTCTTTTCCCTCTAATGGGCAAGGCCATGTCAAGGGGTATGTTTTGTGGTAGCTGTGAGCTCAGTACATATTTAGGTAGCTTGTCTGCTGATGCATGTGGCTGTGTTCCTCTGTTGCTTGTTATTTGGCCTGAAGCAATCCATCTCTGGAGCCTGTAGGCTGTTGGGTGGGGCCAGGTCTTGGTACCAAAATAGGGACCTCTGGAAGAACTCACACTGATCAGTATTCTCTGATGCCTCCACCACCAGTGTTCTTGTCCTCACAGTGAGGTACAGCCAACTCCCATCAGGCCAAGAGATCCTCCCATACCCCTAGTTAGGTCTAGTCCACGTTCCTGTGGAAGTCTTACTTTGTGCTGGATCCTAATGCATGTGAGGTATTGTGTGCACCTTCTAAGAGTGGAGTCTCTGTTTCTCCCAATCCTGTGAAGCTTCTGCACTCAGGCCCTACTGACCTTCAAAGACAAATGTTCTGGGGCTTCTTCCCGATGCCTTACTCTTAGACTGTCTTGGAGGGCTATTTTTATGTGGAAACATCCATGTATAGTCTCTTTGTGTTTAATAACTTTTTGGTGCAAGGGCTGCTTTTAGTATGGATGTCTGCCACCTCTTTCCTCAGTGTATGCTGGCCATTATCCCATTGATTACAGGTGTGCACTGGATATTGAGCAGTGCCTCCCCTTTGCTCTGTTATTGTTACTGTCCTGTGAGAGGCAGAGTCTTCTCCCTAGTTAGGGTTGGTGTAGAGGCCCCTAGATCTTTTTCTGAGCTGTGTTTCTGGCCCTTGGTGTGAAGTAGGTGGTATTGGAGCACTACCACTAGGAGAGAAGCCACTGAGTTTTCCTCCTCTGGAGCTGTTTACCCATGAGTGTACTATGTTATGTCACTTTTCATCCGTTGTGCTGGCTCACAAATTACACTGTTGTTGGAACTGCTCTCAGCCCCACCTTAACAATGGGTATGCTGGCAACTTGCCCTGGTGTCTCTCAGGTGCTGTTTTCACTAGGCTACCAGCACAGATCCACTGAAGTCAGGTTCCAGGACTGTTGTAATCATGTAACTGGACTTACTGTGGGATCTATGGAGACAGCTTAGATTATGATCTGGTCCAATCCCTGCATGTGCCAGTCCAAAAAGTAACTAAAGCTAAAGCTAGACTCATATCAGCTGTGGGAGCACTCATCCATTCAGATGTTCTGCCTGTGCTGAGTTTACAAAGCCAGAAGCAGGAGTGTGAATCCATGGTTTCTGCAGGCATGAGGAGAGATTTCAAGACTTCTTCCTTAGTTGCATGGCCCCTCGTGAATATTTCTTGAAAAGAACTTCAAAGATGTATTCCAGGTAAGTGAGAGATGAATCAAAATAAACTCAAGTATTGTAAAGTGATGTCTATACAGTACTAGCAGTTACTTAAAGTGTTTAAATGCAGAATTTTATTCATTATTATTAATATTATTACAAAAATATTTTGTATAACTGTTATTGAGAGAAAATATAAAAATAAAACAAGTTTATTAATAATACACAATGAAAACCTGATACAAGGATTTGGAGGTGGAATATGAGAAGAAGTGAAAGCATATGACTTCCCTTATGATGTTAAGATGGAGTTTATAGTTACTGGTTACTCTTAGTTATTATTATATTGTTTTGAAGAAAATAAAATGCAATTAATACATAAATGCTATATCATTATAAAAGCTTCAAAAGGTACTTTATTTAAAAATAATAGCTTCACTTAGTATAACCCCAAATCCCAACCTGGCCCACCAATCACCGTACACTCTACAAAAGGACCAGTGTTTCTAAACTTAATATGTATAAAATAACTTCTCTAATTAGACTCATACAACTCTCATCTGGTTTCATCTGGTTACTGGAGACTCTAAAGCCATCTTCAATTTTCTCTATATATGCTTCTCACAGCTAATTTGTCATAACCTGTCTTTGCTGTTACTTCATTTTCCGTTTGTTGGCATTCTATCTGCCTCAACTTTGGTTAACTGCTATTACACCTTTTTCTTTTAGGCCAATCTATAGTACATTCCCAACCAGATTCCTTGCTTTTGGTCTTTCTTTGCAGCCATGCATGTTGCATTCAGCCCAGATTAATTTTCCTCTGTTAATCCATTTCAGTCTTTTTAACCTTTATCCTGTGGACACAATTTAGCTTGCTCTGGAAGCCCCGTAACATTTGCTTCCTGACCACCCTTGATGCCCACGTGTGTCATTTACTCTTATCAGATGGGTTTGTTTACTGATTCTGAACATGCATTGCATTCAATCAGTGAATAGTAACTAGCTCTTATTTCTGCATCACTGATTTTGCTCAAGTCATTTTCACTTCTTGGCAAAATTTACCTTTAGAGACATCTGGTCCTGGACTTTTCTTCATGGGTACTTTACTTGATTACTTATTTATTTGATATGAATGTGTAGATTTTTATCAGATTTGAGGGGATTAATCTATTAAGGCAATCATATGTTTTTTTCCTTTAAATTTTGAATTTAGTGAGTGAAATTATTAGATATCCTGACATCGAGCCATCCTTGTTTTCAGGGTAAATCTCATTCTATATTATTTTTAAATGAACTACTGGATTTGATTTAATAGTATTTTGTTTGAATTTTTGCATGTATATTCATTTTCCAGACCACTAATTCTGTACTTAGCCTAAATCTTTATTAGTCATTCCATCTACCGAAAATTCAATTTCATCAACAATATATTTAATTTTCAACATTTTCTTATTCTGTGAGTCTTTTCCATTTCAGACCATCTTTTTTGTTTTATGCATTCAAAAGCTTTTCCATCTTACCAAGTCACTAGAATTATGTTTTAAATTCTCTGTTCCCTGCATCATATTTGGTTTACCAGGGCAAGATTTTTGCTTGTTCATCTTGGCCCTTCTCTTACGTTATTTGCTTTCCTCAAATGTTTGGTATTCTTAGCTATCTCTTCACACTTATGATTGATGTATTAGTTTGATTAATATAGGTAAATGCATGTGCTTCCTTTGCAATTGTGTAGTTCTACATGTCCAACAAGTTTCCCTTTGAATAACAGGGCTGATGTGTGGGATTTTTGTAAATGAATAGGAAAAATAATGAGAAGATTTCATATTACAGTGTGTAGCCATAAATCAGGCAGTTTAGTTAGAGATAATCCCTAACCCTCTACTGTGCACCCTTAAAAACCACAGCATATACTAGTGTCCACTCAGAGGAGCACCTAGATTATTTTCTTTCTGTACAGAGAAATTACATTTTTATTCCTCTTTGGGCCTCAAACTGTATGCAGTTTCTTTCCTGGGTTCACAAATCCACACCTAGTGCTCCTCATGTGTAAAACGTTCCCTTTTTCTTTTTTCTTCCATCTTTATTGAGATGTAATTGACCTATAACTGTATAAATTTAAGGTGTACAGTGTGTTGATTTGATACACATATACTGGAAAATGATTAACATAGTAATGTTGGTTAATACCACCATCATCTCACATAATTACCATTTCACTTTTGTATTAAGGACATTTAAGAATTACTCTCTTAGAACTTTCAAGT
Source organism: Hyperoodon ampullatus (assembly GCF_949752795.1). Lineage (NCBI taxonomy): Eukaryota > Metazoa > Chordata > Mammalia > Artiodactyla > Ziphiidae > Hyperoodon > Hyperoodon ampullatus. Next base: position 55,790,709 of record NC_136913.1, read on the forward strand.
ATTTAATTGTTAACTATAATCACCATGTTGTACATTAGATCCTCAGAATTTATTTATCTTATGGAGAAAATGTTTTCCCTTTGACCAACATCTCCCCGTTTCTCCTACACCCCAGTTCCTGGCAACCACTACTATAATCTCTGTTTCTGTGTGTTCAGCTTTTTTAGATTTCACATATAATTGATACCATACAGTATTTTTGTTTTTCTATCTGAATTATCTCACTTAGCATAATGCCCTCAAGGCCCACACATGTCACAAATGGCAGGGTTGCCTTATTTCTCATGGCCAATAATATCTCATCATTTGTATATACTATATCTTCTTTATTCACTAATCCATAGTTGGGCATTCCCTTTTTCAAAGATGGTTCACAAATTGTAATCTGGAGTTCAGACCTGCTGGTGTTGCTAATACCTAAGTATAATCAATGAGAGGAGATCTTCAGCAGCCTGGAAATTGTGAATGCAGTTTTAAATACTAAGACTATTACATGTATTCAGTCTGAAATTGGAGTTTCTCTGGATTTTGTCTTAATTTTTAATTCACCTTCTCCTGCATGCATTTCAGACCAGTGTATCAAAAGCTTTAATATCCATATAAATCACATGGAGAACTGTTAGGATGCAGATTCTGATTCAGGTGGTCCAGAGTGGAGTCTAATATTTTGCATGTCTAGAAAACTCCAGGAGGGTGCCATGATGCTAGTCTGTAGACCAAACTTTAACTAGACAGGTTTTAGACTTTGTTTGTTCCTGGTTTTCTATACACAGACCACATCTGCTTTCTCTCTTCCAGGAATTTCTCAACTTTTAGCCCAATTGATGGCCTTATTTCTTACTTCTCAGTGCTGGTGCGGATTTCTCTTTTAATAAAGTGTCTGTTCTGCCATTTTAAAGGATTTGAGGTGATAAGAGAAGTAAACAGGTGTGCTAGAGCTATAATTTTGATCAAAATTTTATTTGTCTTCTCAACAATATTTATGAGGGAAATATAGATTTAAGCACCTTTCAAAAAATCTTTAATAGAATGTAAAAATAGCATGATGACTATCAAATTACTTGACAAAAATCAAATAAAATCATAGTCTATATAGTAGAAAAGAGGGAAAACAAATGAAAATGACAAAACATAAGATTAGATAGCATACGTAAGACGAGCATAAAATTTATAGAATTGATTTAAATGGATTGAAATAGGCTTGACAAAAAACAAAATTGCAGTACATTTTTTCTACTAAAGACAGTGTGGTAAGAAAAGACAAACACACACCCTTAGTTAAGAGAACAAAGCAATTTCTAACAACTAGAAATCAACTACACCAGTGTTTATAATATTAGGAATAAGAACTAATTCAAAGCAGAATATTAGTAGAACAAAAGAATATTTGTTTTTGGTGAAGGGTATAATTAATTCACTCATTAGAATATATTGTTCAGTACTTACTATGTGAAAGGTGTTTTGTTATGTGCAAGGTGCTGGAGGTATAAGGGTGAGGAAAAATAACAATATAATAAAATGTACACCATGATTAAGTAAGATTTATTTTAGGAAATGGAGGCAAACAGCAATGGTAAAAAAGAAGGTTAATCTAATAAATCTAAATACAAAGTTGACCTTTCTTCTCTCAGATTTTGCAAAAATTACATAAATAAAATATAACAATGTATCATTGATAGTGTAATCATTTTAGAAAATTATGTATAACAATAATAACACAAAATGAGGAGGAGAGAGTAAACCTATATAGAAATAATGTTTCTATATGTCACAGGAATTAGGTTAGTATAAATCTGACATAGGTTTTGATAAATTATGTTGTATATTGCAAGTCCTAGAAAAAACACTATAATTAAACTCAAATATACAGTGTTAAAAATGATTAAAGGACTTAAGATATTATACTGAAAAATATCCACTAAATGAAAAATAAGGCAATTAAGGAAGACCGGAGGACCAAGAAGGAAAAGACATATAGAAAACAAAAAGCAAAATGGTAGATGGAAATCCAACCATCTAATAATATTCAACATAATCAAATAACATTAAATCTGAGTGGATTAAAAATCCAATCAAAAGAGAGACAGGACAAAAAACAAACAGATTACAACTGTACGCTGACTATAAGAAACACACATTAGATTCAAAGGTGCAAGTAATTTGAAAGGTAAAGGATGGAAAAATATATTGCATGCAAACAGCAAACATAATAGAGCCGGAGTGACTATAATAATATCATCCAAAATAAATTTTCAGCAAAAATATTACCAGAAACAAAGAAGGACATTTTATAAAGATAAATGGAAGAAATAAACAATTATAAGCATTTTGAATTTAACAACAGAGCCCCACAATACATGAAACTAAACCTGGAACAATTTAAGGAAGAAATTGAAATTACAACAAAGAAGCTTGAGAATTTAATAATCCACTTTGAATAATGGATAGAAACTTAGGTGATGAATGAGGATATAGAAAGTTTGACAACACTGTAAACAAACTAGTTCTAAAAAATTCTATAGAACTTAAAACCAACAAAAGCAGAATACACATTCCTCCTGAGAAGACATGAAACATTCCCAAGGATAGACCACATGCTAGACCATAAAACAAGCTTGATAAATATAAAAGAAATGAAATCATACAAATTATGTTCCCTTATCACACTGGATTTAAATTAGAATCAGTAACAGAAGGAAATCTGAGAAATTCACAAATATATGGAAATTGAACAATACACATCTAAATAACAAATGGATCAAAGAAGAAAGCACAAAGGAAATGTTAAAACATCCTGACATGTATGAAAACAAAACAACAACATACCAAAATTTATGTGAGGAAACTATAAAGTTTTTATGGTAGATTTTATGTCTGTCAGTGTCTACATTAAAAAAAGTAGTAACATCTCAAATAGATAACCTAAATTTCTACTTAAAAAACATAAACAAAAAGAACTAAACCTGAACAAAGAGAAGGAAGGAAATAATAAAGATGAGTAGAAATAAATGAAAAAAAGAGAATAGAAAGGCAATAGAGATAATCAATAAACCTAAAAGCCAATTACTTGGCAATGTCAACAAAACTGACAAACAGTTAGCTAGACTGTCTGCCTAAAAAACAAAAACAAAAAAACAAGGATTATGGAGGAACCAAGATGGGGGAGTAGAAAGACGTGCTCTCACTCCCTCTTGCGAGAACACCAGAATCACAACTAGCTGCTGGAGAGTCATTGACAGGAAGACACTGGACCTCACCAGAGAAGGCACCCCACATCCAAAGACAAAGAAGACACAATGAGATGGTAGGAGGGGTGAAATCACAGTAAAATCAAATCCCATAACTGATGGGTGGGTGACTCACAAACGGGAGAACAGTTATACCACAGAAATCCACCAACTGAAGTGAAGGTTCTGAGCCCCACATCAGGCTTCCCAACCGGGGGGTCTGGCAACGGGAGGAGGAATTCCTAGAGAATCAGACTTTGAAGCCTAGTGAGAATTGATTCCAGGACTTTGACAGGACTGGGGGAAACAGAGACTCCACTCTTGGAGGGCACACACAAAGAAGTGTGAGCATTGGGACCCAGGGGAAGGTGCAGTGACCCCAGGGGAGACTGAACCAGACCTACCTTCTAGTGTTGGAGGGTCTCCTGCAGAGGTGGGGGAGGTGTGGTGGCTCACCATGGGGACAAGGACACTGGCAGCAGAAATTATGGGAAGTACACCTTGGCATGAGCCCCCCCAGAGTCTGTCATTAGCCACAACAAAGAGCCCAGGTAGGCTCCAGTGTTGGGTTGCCTCAGGCCAAACAACCAATAAGGAGGGAACACAGCCCCACCCATGAACAGTGAAGTGGATTAAAGTTTTACTGAGCTCTGCCCACCAGAGGAACAGGCAGCTCTACCCACTACCAGTCCCTCCCATCAAGCCTTTTAGATAGTCTCATCCACAAGAGGGCAGACAGCAGAAGCAAGAAGAAGTTCAGTCCTGCAGCCTGTGGAGCAAAAAACACATTCACAGAAAGACAGACAAGATGAAAAGGCAGAGGGCTATGTACCAGATGAAGGAACAAGAAAAAAAGAACAGAAAAACAAATAAATGAAGTGGAGATAAGCAACCTTCCAGAAAAAGAATTCAGAATAATGATAATGAAGATGATCCAGGACCTTGGAGAAACGATGGAGGCAAAGATCGAGAATATGCAAGAAATGTTTTGCAAAGAACTAGAAGAATTAAAGAACAAACAAACAGAGATGAACAATAAAATAACTGAAATGAAAACTACACTAGAAGGAATCAATAGCAGAATAACTGAGGCAGAAGAATAGATAAGTGACCTGGAAGACAGAATGGTGGAATTCACTGCTGTGGAACAGAATAAAGAAAAAAGAATGAAAAGAAATGAAGACAGCCTAAGACCTCTGAGACAACATTAAACGCAACAACATTCAAATTATAGGGGTCCCAGAAGGTGAAGAGAGAGAGAAAGGACCAGAGAAAATACTTGAAGAGATCATAGTTGAAAATTTCCCTAATATGGGAAAGGAAATAGCCACCCAAGTCCAGGAAGTGCAGTGAGTTCCATACAGGACAAACACAAGGAGAAACACACTGAGACACATAGTAATCAAACTGGCAACAATTAAAGATAAAGAAAAATTTTTGAAAGCAGCGAGGGAAAAATGACAGAAAACATACAAGGGAACTCCCATAAGGTTAACAGATGATTTCTCAGCAGAAATTCTACAAGCCAGAAGGTTGTAGCATAATATACTTAAAGTGATGAAAGGGAAGAACCTACAACCAAGATTACTCTACTCAGCAAGTATCTCTTTCAGATTTGATGGAGAAATCAAAAGCTTTACAGACAAGCAAAAGCTAAGATAATTAAGCACAATGAAACCATCTGTACAACAAATGCTAAAGGAACTTCTCTATGTGGGAAACACAAAAGAATAAAAGGACCTAAAAAAAAACCCCAAAACAATTAAGAAAATGGTCATAGGAACATACATATTGATAATTACCTTAAACGTGTAAGGATAAAACGCTCCAACCAAAAGACACAGGTTTGCAGAATGGACATAAAAACAAGACCCATATATATGCTGTCTACAAGAGTCCCACTTCAGACCTAGGGACACACAGAGACTGAACGTGAGAGTATGGAAAAAGATATTCCATGCAAATGGAAATCAAAAGAAAGCTGGAGTAGCTATACTCATATCAGATAAAATAGACTTTAAAATAAAAATGTTACAAGAGACAAGGGAGGACACTACAAAATGATCACGGGATCAATCCAAAAAGAAGATATAACAATTATAAATATGTATGCACCCAACATACGAGCAACTCAATGCATAAGGCAAATGCTAACAGCTCTAAAAGACAAAATTGACAGTAACACAATAATAGTGGGGGACTTTAACAGCTCACTTACAACAATGGACAGACCATAAAAATGAAAGTAATTAAGGAAACAGAAGCGCTATAAATGACACAATACAGCAGATAGATTTAATTGATATTTATAGGACATTCCATCCAAAAACAGCAGATTACATTTTCTTCTCAAGTGTGCATGGAAAATTCTCCAGCATAGATCACATCTTGGGTCAATTCAAGCCTCAGGAAATTTAAGAAAATTGAAACCATATCAAGCATCTTTTCTGACCACAACACTATGAGATTAGAAATGAATTACAGGGAAATAAATGTAAAAAACCACAAACACATGGAGGCTAAACAATATGTTACTAAATAACCATGAGATCACTGAAGAAATCAAAGGGTAAAGCAAAACAATACCCAGAGACAAATGACAATGAAAACACAACGATCAAAAACATATGGGATGCAGCAAAATCAGTTCTAAGAAGGAAGTTTAGAGCTATACAAGCCTACCTCAAGAAAAAAGAAAATTTCAAATAAATAATCTAGCCTTACACCTAAAGGGACTAGAGAAAGAAGAAAAAACGAAACCCAAAGTTAGTAGAAGGAAAGAAATCTTAAACATCAGAGCAGATATAAATGAAATAGAAACAAAGAAACAATAGCAAAGTTCAATAAAGCTAAAAGCTGGTTCTTTGAAAAGATAAACAAAATTGATAAACCATTAGCCAGACTCATCAAGAAAAAGAGAGCAGACTCAAATCAATAAAATTAGAAATGAAAAAGGAGAAGTTACAACAGACACCGTAGAAATACATAGCATCCTAAGAGACTACTAGAAGCAACTCTATGCCAATAAAATGGACAACCTGGAAGAAATGGAGAAATTCTTAGAAAGGTGTAACCTTCCAAGACTGAACCAGGAAGAATCAGAAAATATGAACAGACCAATCACAAGTAATGAAATAGAAACTGTGATTAAAAATCTTCCAACAAACAAAAGTCCAGGACCAGATGGCTTCACAGGTGAATTATATCAAATATTTAGACAAGAGTTAACACCCGTTCTTCTCAACCTCTTGCAAAAATTTGCAGAGGAAGGAACATTCCCAAACTCATTCTATCAGGCCACCATCACCCTAATACCATACCCAGACAAAGAGACTACAAAAAAAGAAAATTACAAACCAATATCACTGATGAATATAGGTTCAAAAAATCCTCAACAAAATACTAGCAAACAGAACCCAGCAACACATTAAAAGAGTCACACAACATGATCAGGAGAGATTTATCCCAGGGTTGCAAACATTCTTCAATATATGCAAATCAATCAACCTGATACACCATATTAACAAATTGAAGAATAAAAACCATATGATCACCTCAATAGATGCAGGAAAAAGCTTTTGACAAAATTCAACACCCATTTATAATAAAAACTCTTCAGAAAGTGGGCATAGAGGGAACCTACCTCAACATAATAAAGGCCATATATGAAAAACCCACAACAAACATCATTCTGAATGGTGAAAACTGAAAGCAATTCCTCTAAGATCAAGGAGACAAGGATGTCCCCTCTCACCACTATGATTCAACATAGTTTTGGAAGTCCTAGTCATGACAATCAGAGAAGAAAAAGAAATAAAATGAATACAAATTTGAAAAGAAGAAGTAAAACTGTCACTGTCCATAGATGACATGACACTATACATAGAGAATAGTAAAAATGCCACCAGCACCAGAAAACTACTAGAGCTAATCAATGTATTTTGTAAAGTTGCAGCATACAAAATTAATGCAGAGAAATCTCCTGCATTCCTATTCACTAATGATGAAATATCTGAAAGAGAAATTAAGGAAACACTCCCATTTACCATTGCAACAACAACAAAAGAAAATACCTAAAAATAAACCTACCTAGGGAGACAAATAACCTTTAGGCAGAAAACTATATGACACAGATAAAAGAAATTAAAGATGATACCTACATATGGAGAGATATACCATGTCCTTGGATTGGAAGAATCAATATTGTCAAAATGACTATACTACCCAAAGCAATCTACAGATTAAATGGAATCCCTATCAAATTACCAATGGCATTTTTTACAGAACTAGAACAAATCATCTTAAAATTTGTATGGAGGGTTTCCCTGGTGGCACAGTGTTGAGAGTCCGCCTGTTGATGCAGGGTATATGGGTTCATGCCCCGGCCTGGGAAGATCCCACATGACACGAAGCAGCTAGGCCCATGAGCCATGGCTGCTGAGCCTGCATGTCCGGAGCCTTGACCACAATGGGAGAGGCCACAACAGTGAGCGGACTGTGTACTGCAAAAAAAAAAAAAAAAAAAAAAAAAATTTGTATGGAGACACAAAAGACCCTGAATACCCAAAGCAGTCTTGAGGGAAAAAAATGGAGCTGGAGGAATCAGAGTCCCTGACTTCAGACTATACTACAAAGCTACAGTAAACAAGACAATATGGGAGGGAAGGAGGAAAGATGGCGGAAGAGTAAGATGTGGAGATCACCTTCCTCCCCACAGATACATCAGAAATAAATCTACACGTGGAACTGCTCCTATAGAATACCTACTGAATGCTGGAAGAAGACCTCAGACCTCCAAAAGGCAAGAAACTCCCCACGTACCTGGGTAGGCCAAAAGAAAAAAGAGAAATCAGAGACAAAAGAATAGGGATGGAACCTGCAGAAGTAGGAGGTAGCTGTGAAGGAGGAAAGGTTTCCACACACTATGAAGCCCCTTCGCAGGCAGAGATTGTGGATGGCCGAGGGAGAAGCTTCGGAGCTGTGGAGGAGAGTGCAACAGTAAGGGTATGGAGGGAAAAGCAGAGAGACTCCCGCATGGAGGATCAATGCCGACCAGAACTCACCAGCCCAAGAAGCTTGTCTGTTCACCTGCCGAGGCAGGGAAGGTCTGGGAGCTGAGGCTCGGGTGGGCTTTGGTTGGATCACAGGGAGAGACCTGGTGCAGGCGGCATGAACACAGCCTGAACAGGGCTAGTGTGCTACAGCTAGCCGGGAAGGAGTCCAGGAAAAAGTCTGGATCTGCGGAAGAGTCAAGGGACATTTTCTTCCCTCTTTGTTTCCTGGTGCGTGAGGAGAGGTGATTAAGAGTGCTGCTTAAATGAGCTCCAGAGATGGGCACAAGCTGCGGCTATCAGCATGGACCCCAGAGACAGTCATGAGATGCTAAGGTTGCTGCTGCAACCACCAAGAAGCCTGTGAGCAAACACAGGTCACGATCCACAGTGCCCCTCCCTGGAGGCTGTGCAGCCTGCCACTGACAGGGTCCCACTATCCAGGGACAACTTCCCCAGGAGAAGTTTCATCAGGCTGGTGAAATGTCACGTGAGCCTCTGATGCCACAGGCTCGCCCCGCATTCCGTACCCCTCCCTCCCGCCAGCCTGAGTGAGCAGAGTCCTCGAATCAGCTGCTCCTTTAACCCCATAATGTCTGAGCAAAGAACAGATGCCCTCAGGTTACCTACAAACAGAGGAGAGACCTGTGCAAACAAAGAAGAGGAAGGGAAATCCCTCCCAGCAACCTCAGAAGCAGTGGATTAAAACTCCACAATCATCTTCATGTACCCTGCCTCTGTGGAATACCTGAATAGACAACGAATCAGCCCAAATTGAGGAGGTGGACCTTGGGAGCAAGATATATTATTTTTCCCATTTTCCTCTTTTTGAGAGTGTGTATGTGTATGTTTCAGTGTGAGATTTTCTCTGTATAGCTTTGCATTCACGATTTCTCCTAGGATTCTGTCCATCCATTCTTTTTTCATTTTTATTTAATTTTAAAAATTTATGTCATAATAATTATTTTTTATTTTAATAACTTTATTTTATCCTACTTTATCTGATTTTACTTTATTTTATCCTCTTTCTTTCTTTCTTTCAATTTTTTCTCCCTATAATTCAGAGCTGTGTGGATGAAACACTCTTGGTGCTCCATCCAGGAGTCAGCGCTGTGCCTCTGAGGTAAGAGAGCCAACTTCAGAACACTGGTCCACAAGAGACCACCCAGCTCCACGTAATATCAAATGGCAAAATCTCCCAGAGATCTCCATCTCAACACCAAGACCCAGATTCACTCAACGACCAGCAAGCTAGAGTGCTGGACACCATATGCCAAGCAACTAGCAAGACAGGAACACAGCTCCATCCATTAGCAGAGAGGCTTCCTAAAATCATAATAAGGCCAAAGAAACCCCAAAACACACTACAAGTCGTGGACATGCCCACTACAAAGACATGATCCAGCCTCATCCACAAGAACACAGGCACTAGTCACCTCTACCAGGAAGCCTACACAACGCACTGAGCTAACATTAGCCACTGGGGACAGACAACAAAAACAACGGGGTCTACGTCCCTGCACTCTGCAAAAAGGAGACCCCAAACACAGTAAGATAAGCAAAATGAGAAGAGAGAAGAACACACAGCAGATGAGGGAGCAAGGTAGAAACCCACCAGACTTAACAAATAAAGAGGAAATAGGCAGACTACTGAAAGAGAATTCAGAATAGTGATAGTAAAAATGATCCAAAATCTTGGAAATAGAATAAAGAAAATGCAATAAACATTTAGCAATGACCTAGAAGAACTAAAGAGGAAAGAAACAACGATGAAAAACACAATAAATGAAATTAAAAATACTCTAGAAGGGATCAATAGCAGAATAACGGAGGCAGAAGAAGAGATAAGTGACCTGGAAGATAAAATGGTGGAAATAACTACTGCAGAGCAGAATAAAGAAAAAAGAATGAAAAGAACTGCAGACAGTCTCAGAGACCTCTGGGACAACATTAAACACAACAACATTCGAATTATGGGTGCCTCAGAAGAAAAAGAGAAAAAAAAAGGGACTGAGAAAATATTGGAAGAAATTATAGTTGAAAAATTGCCTTATATGGGAAAGGAAATAGTTAATCAAGTCCAGGAAGCACAGAGAGTCCCATACAGGATAAATCCAAGGAGAAACACACCAAGACACATATTAATCAAACTATCAAAAATTAAATACAAAGAAAACATATTAAAAGCAGCAAGGGAAAAACATCACATAACACAAAAAGGAATGCCCATAATGTTAACAGCAGATCTTTCAGCAGAAATACTGCAAGCCAGAAGGGAGTGGCAGGACATATTTAAAGTGATGAAGGAGAAAAACCTGCAACCAAGATTACCCTACCCAGCAAGGATCTCATTCAGATTTGATGGAGAAATTAAAATCTTTACAGACAAGCAAAAGCTGTGAGGGTTCTCTGCACCACCAAACCAGCTTTACAGCAAATGCTAAAGAAACTTCTCTAGGCAAGAAACACAACAGAAGGAAAATACCTACAATAACAAACACAAAACAATTAAGAAAATGGGAATAGGAACACACATATCTATAATTACCTTCAATGTAATGGATTAAATGCTCCCACCAAAAGACACAGATTGGCTGAATGGATACAAAAACAAGATGCATATATCAGCTGTCTACAAGACACACACTTCAGTCCTAGGGGCACATAATGACTGAAAGTGATGGGATGGAAAAAGATATTCCATGCAAATGGAAATCAAAAGAAAGCTGGAGTAGCAATTCTCATATCAGACAAAACAGATTTTAAAATAAAGAATATTACAAGAGACAAAGAAGGACAGTAAATAATGATCAAGGGATCGATCCAAAAAGAAGATATAACAATTGTAAATATTTCTGCAGCCAACATAGGATCACCTCAATACATAAGGTAAACACTAACAGCCATAAAAGGGGAAACTGACAGTAACCCAAACATAGTAGGGGAAATTGACACCACACTTGAATGAATGGACAAATCATCCATAATGAAAATAAATAAGGAAACACAAGCTTTAAATGATACATTAAACAAGATGGACTTAATTGATATTTATAGGACATTCCATCCAAAAACAACAGAATACACATTTTTATCAAGTGCTCATGGAACATTCTCCAGGATATATCATAACTTGGTTCACAAATCAAGCCTTGATAAATTTAAGAAACTTGAAATCGTATCAAATATATTTTGTGGGAACAATGCTATGAGACTAGATATCCATTACAGGAAAAGATCTGTAAAATATATAAACACATGGAGCCTAAACAATACACTACTTAACAACCAAGAGATTACTGAAGAAATCAAAGAGGAAATCAAAAAATACCGAGAAACAAATGACAGTGAAAACACGACGGCCGAAAACCTATCGGATGCAGCAAAAGCAGTTCTAAGAGGGAAGTTTATAGCAATACAATATTACCTTAAGAAACAGGAAACATCTCGAATAAGCAACCTAACCTTACACGTGAAGCAAGTAGAGAGAGAAGAACAATAAAAAACCCAAAGTTCGCAGAAGGAAAGAAATCATAAAGATCAGATCAGAAATAATGAAAAAGAAATGAAGGAAATGATAGGAAAGATGAATAAAACTAAAAGCTGGTTCTTAGAGAAGATAAACAAAACTGATAAAGCATTAGGCAGACTTATCAAGAAAAAAAGGGAGAAGACTCAAATCAATAGAACTAAAAATGATAAAGGAGAAGTAACAACTGACACTGCAGAAATACAAAGGATCATGAGAGATTACTACAAACAACACTATGCCAATAATATGGACAACCTGGAAGAAATGGACGAATTGTTAGAAATTCACAACCTTCTGAGACTGAACCAGGAAGAAATAGAAAATATGAACCGACCAATCAGAAGCACTGAAATTGAAACTGTGATTAAAAATCTTCCAACAAACAAAAGCCCAGGACCAGATGGCTTCACAGACAAATTCTATGAAACATTTAGAGAAGAGGTAACAACTATCGCTCTCAAACTGCTGCAAAATATATCAGAGGTTGGAACAATCCCAAACTCATTCTATGAGGCCATCATCTCCCTGATACCAAAACCAGAAAAAGATGTCACAAAGGAAGAGAACTACAGCCCAATATCACTGATGAACATAGATACAAAAATCCTAAACAAAATACTAGCAAACAGAATCCAACAGCACATTAAAAGGATCATACAACATGATCAAGTGGGGTTTATTCCTGGAATGCAAGGATTCTTCAAAAAGCACAAATCAATCAACATCATGCACCATGTTTACAAATTGAAGGAGAAAATATACATGATCATTTCAATAGATGCAGAGAAAGCTTTCGACAAAATTCAATACCCATTTATGATAACAGCCCGGCAAAAAGTAGGCATAGAAAGAACTTTCCTGAACATAATAAAGGCCATATATGACAAACCCACAGCCAACATAGTCCTCAATGGTGAAAAACTGAAAACATTTCCACTAATATCAGGAACAAAACAAGGTTTCCGACTCTAACCATTATTATTCATGATAGTTTTGGAAGTTTTAGCCATAGCAATCAGAGAAGAAAAAGAAATAAAACGAATCAAAATCAGAAAAGAAGAATTAAAGCTGTCACTGTTTGCAGAGGACATGATACTATACGTAGAGAATCCTAAAGATACTACCAGAAAACTATTACTCATCAATGAATTTGGTAAAGTAGCAGGACACAAAATTAATGCACAGAAATCTCTGCCATTGCTATACAATAATGATGAAAAATCTGAAAGTGAAATCAAGAAAACACTCCCTTTTACCATTGCAACAAAAAGAATAAAATATCTAAGAATAAACCTACCTAAGGAGACAAAAGATCTGTATGCAGAAAATTATAAGAAACTGATGAAAAAAATTAAAGATGATACAAATAGTTGGAGAGATATACCGTGTTCTTGGATTGGAAGAATCAACATTGTGAAAATGACACTACTACCAAAAGCAATCTACAGATTCAATGAAATCCCTATCAAACTACCACTGGCATTTTTCACAGAACTAGAACAAAATATTTCACAATTTGTATAGAAACACAAAAGACCCTGAATAACCAAAGCAATCTTTAGAACGAAAAACGGAGCTGGAGGAATCAGGCTCCCTGACTTCAGACCATAATACAAAGCTACAGTAATCAAGACAGTATGGTAATGGCACAAAAACAGAAAGATAGATCAATGGAACAGGATAGAAGGCCCATAGATAAATCCACGCACATATGGTCACCTTATCTTTGATAAAGGAGGCAAGAATATACAGTGGAGAAGACAGCCACTTCAATAAGTGGTGCTGGGCAAACTGGACAGCTACATATAAAAAAATGAAATTAGAACACTCCCTAACACCATACACAAAAATAAACTCAAAATGGATTGATGACCTAAATGTAAGGCCATGCCCTATCAAACTCTTAGAGGAAAACTTAGGCAGAATACTCTATGACATAAATCACAGCAAGATCCTTTTTGACCCACCACCTAGAGAAATGGCAATAAAAACAAAAATAAACAAATGGGACCTAATGAAACTTCAAAGCTTTTGCACAGCAAAGGAAACCATAAACAAGACCAAAAGACAACCCTCATAATTGGAGAATATATTTCCAAATGAAGCAACTGACAAAAGATTAAGCTTGAAAATTTACAAGTGGCTCATGCAGTTCAATAAGAAAAAAAAAACAAATATCCCAATCCAAAAATGGGAAGAAGACCTAAATATACATTTCTCCAAAGAAGATATACAGATTACCAACAAGCACATGAAAGAATGCTCAACATAATTAATCAGTAGAGAAATGCAAGTGAAAACTACATTGAGATATCATCTCACCTGTCAGAATGGCCATCATCAAAAAATCTAGAAACAATAAATGCTGGAGAGGTTGAGGAGAAAATGGAACACTCTTGCACTGTTGGTGGGAATGCAACTTGATACAACCACTATGGAGAACAGTATGGTAGTTCCTTAAAAAACTAAAAATAGAATTACCATATGACCGAGCAATTGCAATACTGGGCATACACCCTGAGAAAGCCATAATTGAAAGAGTCATGTACCAAAGTGTTCATTGCAGCTCTATTTGCAATAGCCAGGACATGGAAGCAACCTCAGTGTCCTTCAACAGGTGAATGGATAAAAAAGATGTGGAACATATATAAAATGGAATATTACTCAGCCACAAAAAGAAGTGAAGTTGAGTTATTTGTAGTGAGGTGGATGGACCTAGAGACTGTCATACAGAGTGAAGTAAGTCAGAAAGAGTAAAACAAATGCTGTATGCTAACACATATATATGGAATCTAACAAAAAAATAAAAAATAAAGGTCATGAAGAACCTAGGGGTAAGGTGGGAATAAAGACACAGATCTACTAGGGAATGGACTTGAGGATATGGGGAGGGTTATACATAAGCTGTGACAAAGTGAAAGTGTGGAATGGACATATATACACTATCAAAGGTAAAATAGTTAGCTAGTGGGAAGCAGCTGCATAGCACAGGGAGATCAGCTTGGTGGTTTGTGACCATCTAGAGCAGTGGGGTATGGAGTGTGGGAAGGAGGGAGTTGCAGGAGATATGGGAATATATGTATATGTATAACTGATTCACTTTGTTATAAAGCAGAAACTAACACACGATTGTATAGCAATTATACTCCAATAAAGATGATAAAAAAAGAAAAAGACAATATGCTACTGGCACAGAAACTGGAACATAGATCAATGGAACAAGATAGAAAGCCCAGAGATAAACCCATGCACCTATGGTCAACTGATCTATGACAAAAGAGGCAAAGATATACAATGGAGAAATCACAGTCTCCTCAATAAATGGTGATGGGAAAACTGGACAGCTACATATAAAAGAATGAAATTAGAACACTCCCAAACACCATACACAAAAATAAACTCAAAGTAGATTCAAGACCTAAATGTAAGACCAGACACTATTAAACTCTTAGAGGAAAACATAAGAAGAACCTCTTTGACATAAATCACAGCAAGATCTTTTTGATCCACCTCCTAGAGTAATGGAAATGAAAACAAAAATTAACAAATGGGACCTAATGAAACTTCAAAGCTTTTGCACAGCAAAGGAAACCATAAACAAGACGAAAAGACAACCCTCAAAAATATTTACAAACAAATCAATGGACAAAGATTAATCTCCAAAATATATACACAGCTCATGCAGCTCAATACTAAAGAGACAAATAACCCAAACCAAAAATGGGCTGAAGACCTAAATAGACTTTTCTCCAAAGGAGACATGCAGATGCCCAAGAAGCACATAAAAAACTGCTCAACATCACTAATTATTGGAGAAATGCAAATCAAAACTACAATGAGGTATCACCTGACACCAGTTAGAATGGGCATCATCAGAAAATCTACAAACAACAAATGCTCAAGAGGGTGTGGATAAAAGGGAACCCTCTTGCACTGTTGGTGGAATGTAAATTGATACAGCCGCTATGGAGAACAGTAGAGAGGTTCTTAAAAAAACTAAAAATAGAATTACCATATGATCCAGCAATCCCACTACTGGGCATATCCGCAGAGAAAACCGTAATTCAAAAAGGCACATTCACCCCTATGTTCATTGCAGCACTATTTACAATAGCCAGGTCATGGAAGCAACCTAAATGACCATCGACAGACTAATGGATAAAGATGTGGTACATATATATAATGGAATATTACTCAGCCATAAAAAGGAACAAAATTGAGTCATTTGTTGAGACATGGATGGATCTAGAGACTGTCATACAAAGTGAAGTAAGTCAGATGGAGATAAACAATGATCGTATATTAACGCATGTATGTGAAACCTAGAAAAATGGTACAGATGAACTGGTTTGCAGGGCAGAATTTGAGACACAGATGTAAAGAACAAACATATGGACACCAAGGGGGGAAAACCGTGGTGGGGTGGGGATGGTGGTGTGCTGAATTGGGCGATTCGTATTGAGATGTATACACTGATATTTATAAAATTGATGACTTATAAGAACCTGCAATATAAACAAACAAACAACCAAACAAAAGCAACTAATACTAAACTCTCTTTGGGTTATTTGTATGGAAATATGTTAATATAAATATTTCAGACATTACATGTAATTTCTAAAAATGTTATATGTTCTGGTATAATGTTATAATTCATAATTCTAGTTATTACTTTAAAATGTATATCTCAGAAATAACTAAATTTCCTTGTCAATTGCATTATTATGAACTTTCATCAATTCTTTAACCATGGTCATTTAATGTCTTTTGCTATTTACAGACAGTTCTAGGTGTACTCTGATGCTTTTGCAAAAATGTTCCTATAAAAGGGTTTCATCTTCAAGGAATTTATGGAAAAGAGTCTGAGAAGTACAGGTTTCTGACTACAGGTTTCTTTTTTTTTTTTTTTTTTTTTTTTTTTTTCACGGTATGTGGGCCTCGCGCTGTTGTGGCCTCTCCCGTTGCGGAGCACAGGCTCTGGACGCGCAGGCTCAACGGCCATGGCTCACGGGCCCAGCCACTCTGCGGCATGTGGGATCTTCCCGGACCGGGGCACGAACCCGTGTCCCCTGCATCGGCAGGCAGGCTCTCAACCACTGCGCCACCAGGGAAGCCCTGACTACAGGTTTCTAACTGACTATACTGCTGAACTGAACGAATAAGCATTTTCAGAACTCTAATGGAAAACTGATGAATTCATAAAAAGTGCTAACAAAAGATCAAGATAAAAAAATTAATTACATGGGACTGAGTGACCTGATGAGGATGATTTTAATTTTTGTGACTTTCTTTTTGAATAAAAAAAAAACTCACAAGGACTCAGAGGCAAGAAGTATACAAATCAATTTTCACTGCAAAGTAAAGGAGCTGTTACAGTGGAGGATTACTTGACTGAATGTCAATATTATGACATAATGTGAGTGTGTTTCGTGTTTGGTAATTGCAATAATTGTTGCTTTTGTTGTGGTCATCCATTTACAATTCTTGGTGTCAGTTTATTTATCTCTTGTAAAAATAAAATACAGTGTGTGTGAAAAGTCAATCAATCAATCAATCAATCAATACAAAAATTAAAAAAAACAAGGCATAATACTAATATCAGGAATAAAAGAGGAGACATCACAACAAATCTTACAGAGATAAAAAGAAATATAAAGGAAAACTATGAAGAACTCTATACCAACAAATCAGATAACAAATGACAGAAAATATATTAGTAGCTGCTAAGGCTGAGAAAGTGTTGTCAATGGGGAAATGACTGCTAATGGTACAAGATTCCTTTTTGGGGTGAGGAAAATATTTAAAACTATCATAGTGGTTGTTCACAAACTCCCTGAATATACTAAAAGTCATTGAATTATATACAAACTATTATCAGGTGGAATTTATCCCAGAAATTAAAAGTTGGATTAACAGATAAATATCAATTAATGTAATATACCATATTAATAGAACAAAGGAAAAAACCTACATGATCTTCTCAATAGACATAGGGAAAACATTTGACAAAATTCAGTACTCTTTAATGATAAAAACACTCAACAAACTATGAGTAGAAAGAAACTTCCTCAACCTGTTAGAGGTCATCTATGAAACTCACACAACTAACATCATACTTAATGGTAAAAATCTAAATACTTTCTAAGATCAAGAACAAGACAAGGCTGATCACTTTCATTACTAATATTAAACATTTTACTGGATGTTTTAGCCAGTATAATCAGTCAAGTAAAGAAATTAAAGGCATCCAGATTGGAAAGAAAGAATTAAAACTATCTGTATTAACAAAAGACATGATCTTGTATATAGATAGTCCTAAGTAATGTACTAAAAACTATTAGGCCTAATAACAAGAATAGTCTTTTCAACAAAGGTTCTGGGACGAGTGTATATACACATACAAAAGAATAAAGTTAAACTTCTTTCTTATGCCATACATTAAAATTTATGGATTGTAGAGCTAAATGTAAAAACTAGAACTCTTACAAGGAAACATAGGGTAGCATCTTTATAATATTGGATAGGCAATTATTTCTTAGCTATGACAAAAAAGTGACAAAATAAAAAAGTAGATAAATTCAACTTAATCAAAATTTAAGACTTTTGTACCCCAAGCAATACCATCAGGAAAGTGAAAAAACAGCCTATAGAGTGGGAGAAAATACGTGCAAATCTTATACCTATGGAACTTGTATCCAGAATATTAAAAGAATCCTACACCATGCTATAGACTGAATATTTGTGTCCCCTCAAAGTTCATATGTTGAATTCCTAATCCTCAATGTGAATGCATTTGAAGGTGAGGCCTTTGAGAGGTAATTCTATTTAGATGTAGTTATAATGTTGGAGCCCCCACAATAAGAATAGTACATTTATAAGAAGATGAAGAGAACAGGGCCCTCTCTTTCTTTGTAACATGAGTACACAGCAAGAAGGCAGCCATCTGCAAGACAAGAATAGGGCCCTCACCAGAACTTGACCTTGCTAACACTCTGATCTCAGACTTCTCAGTCTCTGGATCTTTGAGGAATAAAGCTCTGCAGTTTGTCACCTGGACTATGGTATTTTGTTATAGCAACCTGAGCTGCGGATGATAACCTGACAATAGCAACACAAATAACCTAATTAAAAAATAAGCAAGGAATTTGAGTATTATCCCAAGTAGATGTACAAATGGCTAATAGGTACATGAGAAGATGATTAATATCATTAAACATTAGGGAAATAGAAATTAAAACGATGGCAAGGACCACTTCACACCCAGTAGGATGGTTATAATCTAAAATGCAGACAAACATAAATGTTGTCAAGGATGAAGCTAAATTGCAACAATGATATACTGTTGGTAGAAATATGAATTAGTACAGCCATTTTTGCAAACATTTTAGCACTTTCTTTAAAACTTTTATATAGACTTATCATATGACTCAAAAAATCTACTCCCAGCTGTAAGAGAAATGTAAATATATATACATGAAAAAACTTGTATGTAAATATTCATAACAGTAGTATTTATACTAGACAAAAGTGGAAACAATCCAAATGTTCACCAATTAGTGAATGGATAAACAAATACAGTATATCCATACAATGGAATATTATCTAGCATAAAAAATAATGAAATACTGATACATGCTACAACATGGATGAACCCTGAAAACATTACGTGAAAGTAAAAGAGGCCAGTTATAAAACAACATATATTTTATGATTGCATTCTTTTTAGATGTCTGGAAAAGGCAAATCACTTTTGAGAGAATTTAAAGAAGGCCATAATAAATGAAGAGATGCTTCATATTCATAGCTCAGTACACTCAATATTGTTAACATATCTACTATTCTTGGAATATATACACCAAACACAATCTCAATTAAAATCAAAGGTGGTGACATTTTTCTTGGAAACAGCAAGCTAATTCTAAAATTTATATGAAAATGCAAGGAGTTTGGAATAATGAAGAAGAAGAAGAAGAAGAAGAGGAAGGAAAAGAAGAAGAGGAAGAAAAGGAAGAAGACGGGAAGGGGAGGAGGGGGAAGAGAAAGAGATGTTGTTGGAACACTTACAATATTTCATTTCGACTTACTACTAAGTTAGAGTAATCAAAAAAGTATGGTATTTACATAAAGATAGACATATAAATCAATGGAATAGAATACAGTGCAGAGATACACCTACACATACTTATTTATATACACATTTAGTTTTGAGTAATGTGCAAGACAATTCAATGGGGGAGAGGATAAACTTTTAAGAAAATGTTACTGGTAGGACGAGGGGAAGATGTCGGAAGAGTAAGATGCAGAGATCACCTTCCTCCCCACAGATACACCAGAAATACATCTACACGTGGAACAACTCTTACTGAACACGTACTGAATGCTGGCAGAAGACCTCAGACCTCCCAAAAGGCAAGAAAGTCCCCACGTGCTTAGGTAGGGCAAAAGAAAAAAGAATAAACAGAGAAAAAAGGATAGGGACGGGACCTGCACCAGTGGGAGGGAGCCGTGAAGGAGGAAAGGTTTCCACACACTAGAAGCCCATTCACAGGCGGAGACTGGGGGTGGCGGAGGGGGGAAGCTTCGGAGCCACGAAGCTGTGCAGAGGGCAAAGCAGAGATTCCCGAACAGAGGACCAGTGACGACCAGCACTCACCAGCCTGAGAGGCTTGTCTGCTCAAACGCCGGGGTGGGTGGGGCTGGGAGCTGAGGCTCCGGCTTCAGTCGGAGCGCAGGGAGAGGACTGGGGTTGGTGGCATGAACAGAGCCTGCAGGGGGTTAGTGCATCACGGCTAGCTGGGAGGGAGTCCGGGGGAAAGTCTGGACCTGCCAAAGAGACAAGAGACTTTTTCTTCCCTCTTTGTTTCCTGGTGTGTTAGGAGAGGGGATTAAAAGTGCTGCTTAAAGGAGCTCCAGAAATGGGCGTGAGCCACGGGTAAAAGCGCAGACCACAGAGATGGGCATAAGACGCTAAGGATGCTGCTGCCACCACCAAGGAGCCTGTGTGCGAGCACAGGTCACTATCCACACCCCCCTTCCGGGGAGCCTGTGTGTGCCAGAGTCCCCGAAGCAGTTGCTCCTTTAACTCCGTCCTGTCTCAGGGAAGAACACATGCCCTCCTGCGACCTACATGCAGAGGCGGGGCCAAATCAAAAGCTGAGCCCCGGGAGCTGTAAGAACAAAGAAGAGAAAGGGAAATCTCTCCCAGCAGCCTAAGAAGCAGCGGATTAAATCTCCACAATCAATTTGATGTACCATGCATCTGTGGAAGACATGAATAGACAATGAATCATCCCAAATTGAGGAGGTGGACTTTGAGAGCAAGATTTATGATTTTTCAACTTTTCCTATTTTTGTGAGTGTGTATGTGTATGCTTCTGTGTGAGATTTTGTCTATATAGCTTTGCTTCCACCATTTGTTCTAGGGTTCTATCAGTCTGTTTTGTTTTTTTGGTTTTTTTTTTTTTTTTGCTTTTTAAAAATTTTTTTCTTAACAAATATTTTTTATTTTAATATCTTTATTTAATTTTATCATACTTTATCTTCTTTCTGTCTATCTTTTTTCCTTCCTTCCTTCCTCCCTCCCTCCTGCTCTCCCTCCCTCAGTTCTTCCTTTCTTTCTTACTTTCTTTCTTTCTACTTCTACAAATTCTTTCTTTCTCCTTTTTTTCCCTTTTATTCTGAGCCGTGGGAATGAAAGGCTCTTGGTGCTGCAGCCAGGAGTCAGTGCTATGCCTCTGAGGTGGGGAGACAACTTCAGGACACTGGTCCACAAGAGAACTCCTGGCTCCACATAATATCAAACTGCAAAAGTTTTCCAGAGATCTACATCTCAACACCAGCACCCAGCTTCACTCAACGACCAGCAAGCTCGAGTGCTGGACACTCTATTCCAAACAACAAGAAAGACAGGAGCACAACCCCACCCAGTAGCAGAGAGGCTGCCTAAAATCATAATAAGTTCACAGACACCCCAAAACACACCACCGGACGTGGACCTGCCCACCAGAAAGACAAGATCCAGCCTCATCCACCAGAACACAGGCACTAGTCCTCTCCAAAAGGAAGCCTACACAACCCATTGAACCAACATTAATCACTGGGGACAGACACCAAAAACAACGGGAACTACGAACCTGCAGCATGCAAATAGGAGACCCCAAACACAGTAACATAAGCAAAATGAGAAGACAGAAAAACACACAGCCGATGAAGGAGCAAGATAAAAACCCAGCACACCTATAAAACGTAGAGGAAATAGGCAGTCTACTTGAAAAAGAATTCAGAATAATGATAGTAAAGATAATCCAAAATATCAGAAATAGAATAGACACAATGCAAGAAACATATATCAAGGACCTAGAAGAACTAAAGATGAAACAAGCAATGATGAACAACGCAATAAATGAAATTAAAAATACTCTAGATGGGAGAAAAAGCAGAATAACTGAGGCAGAACAACGGATAAGGGACCTGGAAGATAAAATAGTGGGAATAACTACTGCAGAGCAGAATAAAGAAAAAGGAATGAAAAGAACTGAGGACAGTCTCAGAGACATCTGGGACAATATTAAACACACCAACATTCGAATGATTGGGGTCCCAGAAGAAGAAGAGCAAAGGAAAGGGACTGAGAAAATATTTGAAGAAATTATAGTTGAAAACTTCTCTAATATGAGAAAGAAAATTGTTAATCAAGTCCAAAAAGCACAGAAAGTCCCATACAGGATAAATTCAAGGAGACACACACTGAGACACATATTAATCAAACTGTCAAAAATTAAGTACAAAGAAAACATATTAGTAGAAGCAAGGGAAAAATAACAAATAATACACAACGGAATCCCCATAAGATTAACAGCTCATCTTTCAGCAGAAACTCTGCAAGCCAGAAGGGACTGGCAGGAAATATTTAAAGTGATGAAGGAGAAAAACCTGCAACCAAGATTACTCTACCGAGCAAAGATCTCATTCAGATTTGAAGGAGAAATTAAAACGTTTACAGACAAGAAAAAGCTGACAGAGTTCAGCACCACCAAACCAGCGTTACAACAAATGCTAAAGGAAATTCTCTAGGCAAGAAACACAAGAGAAGGAAAAAACCTACAATAACGAACCCAAAACAATTAAGATAAAGGGAATAGGAATATACATATTGATAATTACCTGAAATGTAAATGGACTAAATGATCCCACAAAAAGACACAAATTGGCTGAATAGATACAAAAACAAGACACAAATACATGCTGTCTACAAGAGACCCACTTCAGACCTAGAGACACATACATACTGAAAATGAGGAGATGGAAAAAGATATTCCATGAACATGGAAAGCAAAAGAAAGCTGGAGTAGCAATTCTTATATCAGACAAAATAAACTTTAAAATAAAGACTATTACAAGAGACAAAGAAGGACACTACATAATGATCAAGGGATTGATCCAAGAAGAAGATTTAACAATTTAAAATATTTATGCACCCAACATAGGAGCACCTCAATACATAAGGAAAATACTAACAGCTACAAAAGGGGAAATCAACAGTAACACACCCATAGTAGGGGACTTTAACACCGCACTTTCACCAATGGACAGATCATCCAAAATGAAAATAAATAAGGAAAAACAAGCTTTAAATGATACATTAAACAAGATGGACTTAATTGATATTTATAGGACATTCCATCCAAAAACAACAGAATACACATTTTTCTCAAGTGCTCATGGAACATTCTCCAGGATAGATCATATCTTGGGTCACAAATCAAGCCTTGGTAAATTTAAGAAAATGGAAATTGTATCAAGTATCTTTTCTGACCACAATGCTTTTAGACTAGATATCAATTACAGGAAAAGATCTGTAAAAAATACAAAAACATGGAGGCTAAACAATACACTACTTAATAATCAAGTGATCACTAAAGAAATCAAAAAGGAAATAAAATAAAAATACCTACAAAAAAATGACAATGGAGACACGATGACCCAAAACCTATGTGATGCAGCAAATGCATTTCTAAGAGGGAAGTTCATAGCAATACAATCCTACCTTAAGAAATAGGAAGCATCTCGAATAAACAAGCTAATCTTGCACCTAAAGCTATTAGAGAAAGAAGAACAAGAAAACCACAAAGTTAGCAGAAGGAAAGGAATCATATAAATCAGATCAGAAATAAATGAAAAAGAAATGAAGGAAACAATAGCAAAGATCAATAAAACTAAAAGCTGGTTCTTTGAGAAGATAAACAAAATTGATAAACCATTAGCCAGGCTCATCAAGAAAAAAAGGGAGAAGACTCAAATCAATAGAATTAGAAATGAAAAAGGAGAAGTAACAACTGACACTGCAGAAATACAAAAGACCTTGAGAGATTACTGCAAGCAACTTCATGCCATTAAAATGGAAAGCCTGGAAGAAATGGACAGATTCTTAGAAATGCACAACGTGCCAAGACCGAATCAGGAAGAAACAGAAAATATGAACAGACCAATCAGAAGCACTGAAATTGAGACTGTGATTAAAAATCTTCCAACAGGGCTTCCCTGGTGGCACAGTGGTTGAGAGTCCGCCTGCCAATGCAGGGGACACAGGTTCGTGCCCCGGACCAGAAGATCCCTGGTCCGGAAGATCCCACATGTCACGGGGTGGCTAGGCCCGTGAGCCAAGGCCACTGAGCCTGTGCATCCAGAGCCTGTGCTCTGTGACAGAGGGAGCCACAACAGTGAGAGGCCCGCATACCGCAAAAAAAAAAAAAAAAAAAAAAAAAAAAAAAAAAAATCCAACAGACAAAAGCCCAGGACCAGATGGCTTCACAGGCGAATTCTATCAAACATTTAGAGAAGAGCTAACACCTATGTTTCTCAAACTCTTCCAAAATATAACAGAGGGAGGAACACTCCCAAACTCATTCTATGAGGCACCATCACTCTGATACCAAAACCAGACAAAGATGTCACAAAGAAAGAAAACTACAGGCCAATATCACTGATGAACATAGATGCAAAAATCCTCAACATAATAATAGCAAACAGAATCCAACAGCACATTTAAAAGATCATACACCATGATCAAGTGGGGTTTATTCCAGGAATGCAGGGATTCTTCAATATATGCAAATTAATCAACGTGATACACCATATTAACAAATTGAAGGAGAAAAACTGTATGGTCATCTCAATAGATGCAGAGAAAGATTTCAACAAAATTCAACATCCAATTATAATAAAAACCCTGCAGAAAGTAGGCATAGAGGGGACTTTCCTCAACATGATAAAGGCCATATATGACAAACCCACAGCCAACATCTTCCTCAATGGTGAAAAAATGAAACCATTTCCACTAAGATCAGAAACAAGAAAAGGTTGCCCACTCTCACCCCTCTCATTCAACATCGTTTTGGAAGTTTTATCCACATCATTCAGAGAAGAAAAGGAAATAAAAGGAATCCAATTCCGAAAAGAAGTAAAGCTCTCACTGTTTGCAGATTATATGATACTATACATAGAGAATTCTAAAGATGATACCAGAAAACTACTAGAGCTAATCAATGAATTTGGTAAAGTAGCAGGATACAAAATTAATGCACATGAATCTCTGGCATTCCTATACACTAATGATGAAAAATATGAAAGTGAAATAAAGAAAACACTCCCATTACCATTGCAACAAAAAGAATAAAATATCTAGGAATAAACCTACCTAAGGAGACAAAAGATCTGTATGCAGAAAATTATAAGACACTGATGAAAGAAATTAAAGATGATACAAATAGATGGAGAGATATACCATGATGTTGAATTGGAAAAAAATTGTATTTTCAAAATGACTATACTACCCAAAGCAATCTACAGATTCAATGCAATCCCTATCAAACTACCACTGGCATTTTTCACAGAACTAGAACAAAAAATTTCACAGTTTGTATGGAAACACAAAAGACCCTGAATAGCCAAAGCAATATTGAGAATGAAAAACGAAGATGGAGGAATCAGGCTCCCTGACCTCAGACTATACTACAAAGCTACAGTAATCAAGACAGTATGGTACTGTCGCAAAAACAGAAAGATATTTCAATGGAACAGGATAGAAAGCCCAAAGATAAACCCACGCAATATGGTCACCTTATCTTTGATAAAGGAGGCAGGAATGTTCAGTGGAGAAAGGACAGCCTCTTCAATATGTGGTACTGGGAAAACTGGACAGGTACATGTAAAAGTATGAGATTAGATCACTTCCTAACATCATACACAAATATAAGCTCAAAATGGATTAAAGACCTAAATGTAATATCAGAAACTATCAAACTCTTAGAAGAAAACCTAGGCAGAACACTCTATGACATAAATCACAGAAAGATCCTTTTTGACCCATCTCCTAGAGAAATGGAAATAAAAATAAACAAATGGGACCTAATGAAACTTAAAAGCTTTTGCACAGCAAAGGAAACCATAAACAAGACCAAAAGACATCCCTCAGAATGGGAGAAAATATTTGCAAAGGGAGCAACTGACAAAGGATTAATCTCCAAAATATATATGCAGCTCATGCAACTAAATAACAACAACAAGGAAAAAAAATAACAATCCAAAAATGGGCAGAAGACCTAAATAGACATTTCTCCAAAGAAGATATGCAGACCTCCAACAAACACATGAAAGATGCTCAACATCATTAATCATTAGAGAAATACAAATCAAAACTACAATGAGATATCATCTCACACCAGTCAGAAT
This sequence comes from Hyperoodon ampullatus, assembly GCF_949752795.1. Lineage (NCBI taxonomy): Eukaryota > Metazoa > Chordata > Mammalia > Artiodactyla > Ziphiidae > Hyperoodon > Hyperoodon ampullatus. The sequence continues at coordinate 55,817,249 of NC_136913.1, forward strand.
GGCCATCATTCAAAAATCTAGAAACAATGAATGCCAGAGAGGGTGTGGAGAAAAGTGTACACTCTTGCATTGCTGGTGGGAACGTGAATTGGTAAAGCCACTATGGAGAACAGTATGGAGGTTCCTTAAAAAGCTACAAATAGAACTACCATATGACCCAGCAATCCCACTACTGGGCATATACCCTGAGAAAACTATAATTAAAAAAGAGTCATGTACCAAAATGTTCATTGCAGCTCTATTTACAATAGCCCGGAGATGGGAACAACCTAAGTGTCCATCATCGGATGAATGGATAAAGAAGATGTGGCACATACATACAATTGAATATTACTCAGGCATAAAAAGAAACGAAATTGAGCTATTTGTAATGAGGTGGATAGACCTAGAGTCTGTCATACAGAGTGAAGTAAGTCAGAAAGAGAAAGACAAATACCGTATGCTAATACATATATATGGAATTTAAGAAATAAATTCATCAAGTACCTAGGGTTAAGACAGGAATAAAGACACAGACCTACTAGAGAATGGACTTGAGGATATTGGGAGGGGGAATGATAAGCTGTGACAAAGCGAGAGAGAGAGGAATGGACATATATACACTACCAAACGTAAAATTGATAGCTAGTGGGAAGAAGCCGCATAGCACAGGGAGATCAGCTCGGTGCTTTGTGACCACCTAGTGTGGTGGGATAGGGAGGGTTGGAGGGAGGGAGATGTAAGAGGGAAGAGACATGGGGATATATGTATATGTATAACTGATTCACTTTGTTATAAAGCAGAAACTAACACACCATTGTAAAGCAATTATACTCCATTAAAGATGTAAAAAAAATGTTACTGGGAAAATTAATAGCCCATATGTAAAATACAATTTAACTATTACCTTTCATAGTATTAAAAAAATTAAATGCGATCACACTTCTAAATGTAACAGCTAAAACTTTAAAATTTCTATAAGAAAATATAGGAAAACAATTTCCAAGATCTTGGATTAAGCAAAGATCTTGTAAATAGAGCACAAAAAGAATAAAACATAGAAAAAGAAAAAATGGAGGATCTTCAAGATGGCAGAGAATTAAGACATGGAGGTCACATTTTCCCCACAAATACATCAACAATCTATCTACATGTGGAACAACTCTTACAGAATACCTACTGACTGCTGGCAGGAGACATCAGACTTCTCAAAAGGCAAGAAAATCCCCACATACATGGTTAGGGCAAAAGAGAAAACAGAGACAGAAGAATAGGGATGGGACCTGCACATCTGGGAGGGAGCTGTGAAGGAGGAAACGTTTCCACGCACTGGGAAGCCCCCTCACTGGCGGAGATGGAGTTGGGCTGGGTGGGGAAGTTTGGAGCCATGAATGAGAGTGCAACAACAGTGGTGAAGAAGGCAAAGCAGAGAGATTCCTGCACAGTGGGTCAGTGACGACCAGCACTCACTTGCCTAAGAGGCTTGTCTGCTCACCTACCCGGGTGGGTGGGGGCTGGGGACTGAGGTTCAGGCTTTGGAAGTCAGATCCCAGGGAGAGGACTTAGGTTGGCTGCATGAACACATACTGAAGGGGGCTAGGGCTCCAAAGCTAGCCAGGAGGGAGTCCAGGAAGAACCGCAGACCTGACTATGAGGCAAGATACCATTGTTTCAGGGTGCTTGAGTTGAGAGGATTCCTTCCCTGTCTGCCCACAGAAGGCAGAGCACCACCTAAACGAGCTCCAGAGATGAGTGTGAGCCACGGCTTTCAGCTCGGACACCAGAGATGGGCATGAAACACTAATGCTGCTGCTGCAGCCACCAAGACTCCTGTGTGCAAGCCCAGGTCACTATACATGTGCCACCCCCACCCCCCCCCAAGAAGCCTGTGCAGCCCACCACTGCCAGGGTCCCATGATTCAGAGACAACTTCTCCAGGAGAATACATGACGCACCTCAGGCTGTTGCAACATCGCATCAGCCTCTGCCACCACTGGCTGGCCTTGCATTCCAATTATAACTACCTTAGTTCTTCTTACCTTCAGCATGAGTGAGCCAGAGCCACCTAATCAGCCACTGCTTTAACCCCGTCCTATCTGGGTGGGAAAAAAAAAAACCTGAGGGCAACCTACAAGCAGAGGTGGGGCCAAAACCAAAGCTGAAACCCAGGAGCTGTGTGAACAAAAAGAGAAAGGGAAATTTCTACGTGCAGCCTCAGGAGTAGCAGATTAAATCCCCACAAACAACTTGAGGTACTCTGCATATATAGAATACCTGAGTAGACAACATTTCAACCCAAATTGAGTTGGTGGGTTTGGGGAACAACTGTAGACTTCGGGGTTGCTGTGTGTGACTCACTTGTTTGTGATTTTTATGCTTATCTTAGTATAGATTTTAACACTTTTTGCCATTGGTAGATTTGTTTATTGGTGTGGTTGCACTCTTCTTTTTTATTATTTTTAATATTAAAAAAAATTTATTTAAAAATATTTTTTTAATTTAATATTTTTTTAATATTTAAATTATATTTTTTCACTTTTATTCTCAGCCATGTGGCTAACAGAGTCTTGGTGTCCCGGCCTGGTGTCGGGCCTGAGCCTCTGAGGTGTGAGAGTCGAGTTCAGTACATTGGGCTACCAGACACCTCCCAGCCCAACGTAATATCAATCAGTGAGGGCTCTCCAAGAGATCTCCATCTCAAAGTTAAGACACAGCTCCACCCAACGGCCAGCAAGCTCCAGGGCTGGTCATGCCATGCCAAATAACTATCAAGACAGGAACACAATACCACCCATTAGAAGAGAGGCTGCCAAAATCATAATAAATTCATAGATACATGAAAACACAGCACTGAGCGCAGCTCTGCCCAACAGAAAGACAATGTCCAGCCTTACCCAGCAGAACACAGACACCAGTCCCATCCACCAGAAAGCCTACACAAGCAACTGAACAATCCTCACCCACTGGGGGCAGACAACAAAAAACAATGAGAATTAAGAACATGCAGCCTTGGAAAAGGAGATCCCCAAAACAGTAAGTTAAGCAAAAAGAGAAGACAAGGAAATATGTAGCTGATGAAGGAACAAGGTAAACACCCACCACACCAACCAGATGAAGAGGAAATAGGGAGTCTACTTTAAAAAAAGAATTCAGACTAATGATAGTAAAGATGATCCAAAATCTCGAAAAAGAAAATGGAAAAATACAAGAAATATTGAAGAAGGAACTAGAAGAACTAAAGAGCAAACAAACAGTGATGAACAACACAATAAGTGAAATAAAAATTTCGCTAGAAGGAATCAATAGCAGAATAACTGAGACAGAAGAAGGATAAGTGACCTGGAAGATAAAATAGTGGAAATAACTACTGCAGAGCAGAAAAAAGAAAAAAGAATGCAAAGAATTGAGGACAGCCTCAGAGACTTCTGGGACAACATTAAATACACCAACATTCTAATTACAAGAGTCTCAGAAGAAAAAGAGAAAAAGAAAGGGTCTGAAAAAACATTTGAAGAGATTATAGTTGAAAACTTCCCTAACATGGGAAAGGAAATAATCAGTCAACTCCAGGAAGAGCAGAGAGTCCCATACAGGATAAATACAAGGAGAAACACACCAAGACACATATTAATCAAACTATCAAAAATTATATACAAAGAAAAAATATTAAAAGCAACAAGGGAAAAGCACCAAATAACATACAAGGGAATCCCTATAAGGTTAACAGCTGAACTTTCAGCAGAAACTCTGCAAGACAGAAGGGAGTTGGAGGACATATTTAAGTGATGAAAGATAAAAATATACAACCAAGATTACTCTACCAGTAAGGATCACATTTAGATTCAATGGAGAAACTAAAATCTTTACATACAAGCAAAAGTTAAGAGAATTCAGCACCACCATACCAGGTTTACAACAAATGCTAAAGGACCTTCTCTAGGGAGGAAACAAAACAGAAGGAAAAGACCTACAAAAGCAAACTCAAAACAATTAAGAAAATGGTAATAGGAACATACATATTGATAATAACCTTAAATGTAAATGGATTAAATGCTCCAATCAAAAGACATAAACTGGCTGAATGGATACAAAAACAAGACCCAAAAATATTTTGTCTAAAAGAGACCCTCTTCAGACCTAGGGACACATAAAGACTGAAAGTGAGGGGATGGAAAGAGATATTCCATGCAAATGGAAATAAAAATAAACCTTGAGTACCAATTGTCATTTCACGCAAAATAGACTTTAAAATAAAAACTATTACAAGAGACAAAGAAGGACACTACATAATGATCAAGGAATCAATCCAAGAAGAAGATATAATAATTGTAAATATTGATGCACCCAACATAGGAGCACCTCAATACATAAGACATATGCTCACAGCCATAAAATGGGAAATTAACAGTAACACAGTAATCGTAGGGGACTTTGACCCCCCTCTTTCACCAAGGGACTGATCATCCAAAATGAAAATAAATAAGGAAACAGAAGCTTTAAATGGCACTTCAATCAAGATGGACTTAATTGATATGTATAAGACATTCCATCAAGAAACAACAAAATAAACTTTCTTTTCAAGTGCTTATGGGACATTCTCTAGTATAGATCATATCCTGGGTCACAAATGAAGCCTTGGTAAATTAAAGAAAACTGAAATCATATCAAGTATCATTTCTGACCACAACACTATGAGACTAGATATAAATTAAAGGAAAAAAACTGGAAAAACTACAAGCACGTGGAGGCTAAACAATACACTATTAAATAACCAAAAAATCACTGAAGAAATCAAAAAGGAAATCAAAAAATGCCTAGAAACACATGAGAATAAAAACACAACAATCCAAAACCTTTGAGATGCAGCAAAAACAGTTCTATGAGCGAAGTTTAGAGCAACACAATCCTATCTCAAGAAACAAGAAACATCTCAAATAAACAACCTAACTTTACACCTAAAGCAAATTGAGAAAGGAGAACAAGAAAAAAACTGCCACAATTACCAGAAGGAAATAAATCATAAAAAAAAGATCAGAAATAAGTGAAATAGAAATGAAGGAAATAATATCAAGATCAATAAAACTAAAACCTGGTTGTTTGAGAAGATAAAAAAAAATTGATAAACCACTAGCCAGACTCATCAAGAAAAAAATGGAGAAAACTCAGATTAACACATTTAGAAATGAAAAAAGAGAAATAACAACTGACACTGCAGAAATACAAAGGATCATGAGAGATTACTAAAAGCAACTAAATGCCAACAAAATGGACAACCTGGAAGAAATGCACAAATTCTTAGAAAAGCACAACCTTCTGAGACTGAACCAGGAAGAAATAGATAATATAAACAGACAAATCACAATCCTTGAAATTTAAACTGTGATTAAAAATCTTCTAACAAACAAAAGCTCAGGACCAGATCGCTTCACAGGTGAATTCTATCAAACATTTAGAGAAGAGCTAACATCTATCCTTCTCAAACTCTTCCAAAATATGCCAGAGGGAGGAACATTCCGAAACTCATTCCACAAGGCCACCATCGCCCTGATATTAAAACCAGACAAAGATGTCACAAAAAAAGAAAATTACAGGCCAATATCGCTGATGAACATAGATGCAAATATCCTCAACAAAATGTTAGCAAACAGAATCCAAGAACATATAAAAAGGATCATACACCATGAGCAAGTGGGGTTTATCCCAGGAATGAAAGGATTATTCAATATATGCAGATCAATCAATGTGATACACGATATTAACAAACTGAAGGATAAAATCATACAATCATCTCAATAGATGCAGAAAAAGATTTTGACAAAATTCAACATCATTTATGATAAAAATTCTCCAGAAAGTAGGCATAGAGGGAAATAACTTCAACATAATACAGGCCATATATGAGAAACCCACAGCCAACATTGTTCTCAATGGTGAAAAAATGAAACCATTTCCTCTAAAATCAGGGAAAACACAATGATGTCCATTCTTACCACTATTATTCAATATAGTTTTGAAAATTTTAGCCACAGCAATCAGAGAAGAAAAAGAAATAAAAGAAATCCAAATCAGAAAAGAAGTAAACCTGTCATTCTTTACGGATGTCATGATACTATACATAAAAAATCCTAAATATGCTACCAGAAAGTACAGATCTAATCCATGAATTTGGTAAAGTAACAGGATACAAAATTAATGCTCAGAAATCTCTTTCATTCTTATACACTAATGATGAAAAATCTGAAAGAGAAATTAAGGAAACATTCCCAATTACCATTGTAATAAAGAGAAAAATACACCCTGGAATAAACCTACCTAAGGAGACAAACGACCTATATGCATAAAGCTATAAGACACTGATGAAAGAAATTAAAGATGATACAAATAGATGGAGAGACATACCATATTCTCAGATTGGAAGAATCAAATTTGTGAAAATGACTATATTACCCAAATCAATCTACAGATTCAATGCAATCCTTATCAAACTACCAATGGCATTTTTCACAGAACTAGAACAAAAAATTTCACAATTTGTATTGAAAAACAAAAGAACCCATATAGCCAAAGAAATCTTGAGAAATAAAAAAAACAGAGCTGTAGGAATCAGGCTCCCTGACTTCAGACTATACTACAAACCTACAGTAATCAAGACAGTATGGTACTGGCACAAAAAGCAGAAATACAGATCAATAAGACAGGATAGAAAGACCGAGATAAACCCATGCACATATGACCACCTTAATTTTGATAAAGGAGGCAAGAATATACAATGGAGAAAAGACAGCCTCTTCAATAAGTGGTGCTGGGAAAACTGGACAGCTACATGTAGAAGAATGTAATTAGAACACTTCCTAACACCATACACAAAAATAAACTCAAAATGGTTTAAAAACCTAAAGGTAAGACCAGACACTAAAAATCTCTTAGTGGAAAACATAAGAACACCCTTTGACATAAATCACAGTAAGATCCTTTTTGACCCACCTCCTAGAGAAATGGAAATAAAAACAAAAATAAACAAATGGGACCTAATGAAACTTAAAAGCTTTTGCACAGCAAAGGAAACCATAAACAAAATGAAAAGACAACACTCAGAATAGGAGAAAATATTTGCAAATGAAGCAACTGACAAAGGATTAAGCTCCAAAATATACAAGCAGCACATGCAGCTCAATATCAAAAAAACAAGCAACCCAATCCAAAAATGAGCAGAAGACCAAAAGAGGCATTTCTCCAAAGATGATATACACTTGGCCAACAAACACATGAAAGGATGCTCAACATCACTAATCATTAGAGAAATGCAAATCAAATCTATAATAAGGTATCACCTCACACCATTCAGAATGGCCATGATTAAAATAGCTACAAACAATACATGCTGTAGAGGGTGTGGAGAAAAGGGTAGCCTCTTGCAGTGTTGGTGGGAATGTAAGTTGGTACAGCCACTATGGACAACAGTATGGAGGTTCCTTTAAAAACTAAAAACAGAACTACCATATGACCCAGCAATCCCACTACTGGGCATATATTCTGAGAAAACCATAATTCAAAAAGAGTCACGTACCACAATATTCATTGCAGCTCCATTTAGAATAGCCAGAACGTGGAAGCAACCTAAGTGTCCATTGACAGATGAATGGTAAAGAAGATTTGGCACATATATACAGTGGAATAATTACTCAGCCATAGAAAGAAACACAATTGAGTTACTTGTAGTGAGGAGGATGGACATAGAATGTGTCATACAGAGTGAAGTAAGTCAGAATGAGAAAAACAATTACCACATGTTAACACATATATATGGAATCTAAAAAAAAAATTCTGATTAACCTAGCAAGATAGGGATAAAGACGCAGACTTATAGAAGGGACTTGAGGACACGGGGAGGGGGAAGTGTAAGTTGGGAAGTCGTGAGAGAGTAGCATTTACATATATACACTACCAAATATAAAATAGCTAGTGGGAAGTAGCTTCATAGCACAGGGAGATCAGCTCTGTGCTTTGTGACCACCTAGAGTGGTGTGATCGGGAGGGTGAGAGGGAGACGCAAGATGGAGGGGATATGAGGATATATGTATACGTATAGCTGATTCAGTTTGTTATACAGCAGAAACTAACACAACATTGTAAAGCAATTACACTCCAGTAAAGATGTTAAAAAAAGAAAAAAATGGCATATTTGTACTTCATCAAAATTAAGAAATTTGTTCTTCAAAAATAACTTTTAAGAAAATAAAAAGAAAGCTGTAGTTTGTTAGAATATATATGTCCTAAGTATAATTGATACAGGACTTGTATACTGAATATATATTTTGCAACCTAATGACAAGGGGCAAAAAACAACAACTAAATGGGCAAGAGATTGGAACAAACATTTCATCAAAGAAGATGTATGACTGTCCAGTAAGTGCAGGAAAAGTCATGAAACATAATTAGTAATTAGGAAAATGTATTAAAGTAAAACCACAATTGTATATTAATACAAACTCACTAGAAAGGCTAAAATTGAAAAGCCTGATGAAACCAAATGTTCACAAAGTGGTGGAGTACCTGAAACTCTCATACACTGCTGACAAAAGTGCAAAATGGCATAGCCATCTTGGAAAACAGTCTGGCAGTTTCTTACATAGCTAAATATACACTTACTGGCAGTTTCTTACATAAATAAATATACACTTATACAGTCTGGCAGTTTTTTACAAAGCTAAATATACACTTGCACTTTCTTACATAGCTAAATATACACTTAATATAACCCAGCAATCTTTATCCTAGGTTTTTACCTCAGAACATGTGGATGTATGTCTATACAAAGATGTGTACATGCATGCTCATAGAAGCTTTACTCATAATAGTCCTAAACTGGAAACAAGACCAATGCCCATCAACTGGCTGAAAGACAAACCTTGGTACATCCATACAGTGGAATACCACAATAAGAAAGAGTAAATAACAAAAAGGGATGGACTTCTAATTCTACAGTAACATAAATGAATCTCAAAAGCATTATGCTAAGTGAAAAAAGGCAAGACTGAAAAGGCTATATTGTATCATTCAATTTATAGGACATTCTGTAAAAGTCATAGCTATAGAGAGAGAAATCAGATCACTGGTTACCAGAGGTTAAGGATGAGGGTAGGGAACTTACTATAATGCAACAAGAGGGAATTTTGGGGGTAATGAAAATATTCCATATTTTAATTATAGTAGTCATCATATGTCTACATGTTTGCCAAAATTCTTACAACTGTACTACTTTAAAAAGATGAATTTTTACTGTATGTAAGTTATAATTCAATAACAAACAGAAGTATCCAAAATCCAGAGATAATATTTACAGTATACCCACCTACAAGAAAGAGAGGCAAAGGAATAAACACAAATACAGATCAGAAGGAATGAGAAAAAAACATAATCATAGACACAGAGGACTTTTAAAATTAAAATAGAATATTATTTGTAGTTGTCTGCTAATAAACTTTAAAATCTTCAATAAAAGGGCAATATTTAACCATAAAGATCTAGTTAAATAAATTATGGTAAATCCACATGCTGGAACAGTATGTAATCCCTGAAAACAACAATGTAGAGAACAATTTAATTAAATGACTTCATTAATTTTATATATATATATGTATATATACATATATATATGTATATATATATGTATATATATATATACATATATATATATGTGTATATATATATATATACATATATATATATATACACATATATATATATACACATATATATATATATATATATATATATACACATATATATATATACACAGAGAGAGAGAAGGAGAGAGAGAGGACTGGTGGTACTGTTAACAAAAATGGTAACAGTGGTTACCTCAGGGTAATAGAATTACATGTGAATTTTGCTTTGTCTTTGGGCTTTGGTTTGTTTCCAAGTTTTCTAAATGTTGATATTGTATAATTTGTATAAAATATAAGTGCTATTAAAATATTTTGATAATATCAGGAAAGACGTGTTCAAAGTCTAATGGGATAATATCGAAAGGACACAGGAGTAAGATTTAAGCAGTTGTCACTGGCCAAGTTTTAGACAATTTTATCATAAAAAGAATATCAATGACAGTGTATAAAAACACCTCAAAATATATATGAATTCTTTGTGATACTTCTAAAAAATCTGTAGGAGAGGGAAAGAGGAAGGTTAATTTTTTTAAATTTATGTGTGTGGTGGTGGGATACTCTCCTTAACAAAAAAATGTCCAGTAATATATATTGAGGAAATGGTAACAAATCATAATTCTGACACCTTCATTGTGTGATTGATTCAATCATATAGTATCATAAGTAGATACTAAAACTATTAAACAAAACACTGTTGGGGAATAGGACATCCACATGGCTATAAAGTGTCACTAATTACTTGCTAATTAAAAAGGGAAAAGTGTAGATGGAGAGATTCTATGGTCACCACTTTGATTAAGAAGTCAACGTAGCATCACCAGTAGAAGGATAACCTGATGCTATAAACCTCTGGGTGTGACAAAATGGCGAATACAAAACAACACCAATATGTATTCTTGCCAAACATGTTTAAGCTGAATATAATTGTAAAGAAACAATCAGAATATTTGACATTCTACAAAACAACTAGCTGGTCTGGATTCCTCAATTAAGAGAAGGTCATTATTAAGGGTCAAGGGGACAGCAGGAAAACTGTTCTAGGTTAAAGAAGACTAAAATTATATAACAAATGCATTTATGAATATTGATCGGATTAAGGACTGAAAAAAATATATTTGTGGGAAATTTTGGGGAATTTGTATATGACTGTATATTTGATAATATTGACAATTTCTTTAGATATGTGATGGTCTTTTGGTTCTACTAAAAATAGGCTAATTTGTAAGAGATATATGCTAAATTATTTGGGATAACATGTGATGTCTACAACTTATTTTCAAATGGTTTAGCAAAAAGTTAAATATATATATATGTTTATGCATTATATATATACATTAATGTATATAATATATATACATTATATATATGTATATATACATTATATATATGTATATATATAATGTACATAATATATATATTATATATATAATGTATATAATATATATATTATATATATATATATATACACACATATCTCGAGAGAGAGAGAATGAGAGAGGGAGAGTACACAAAGTGGCTAAAATGTTAGCAACTGGTAATTCTGAGAATCTGGTGAAGAGATAGAGATGTTCAGTAACTTTCCAATTTTTTTGTAATTTGAAAATTTTCAGAATAAAAAGGAGTAAAGTGATTTGACATTTTAAACTAAAAAGTATTGAAGCTCTTCTGGTACCTTGAGCTCATCTTAATATCTCTATAAATTATATGGAATAAGGCTTGCTGCTTAAATACAACCCTTGCAGGTAGCAAAATGGGTACCTTACAAGGATAAATACCAGCGTGCTCTCTAGGGGCTATGTGGAAGACCAGAAAGATGGTAGATGAGTTTCAACATGGGCAAGTATAAGGCAACATGCTGAAAAGCTTTTTGAAATTACACCTATACAATGATGGATTTGAAATCAGTAAAATTTAGTCTTCCTCAATATGATAACTGGAAAAAAATAAGAAACAGCACACAACCTCTCCTGCCTACGACCATCTACTCTTGTGTAAAATCAAGAGGCAGCTACATTGGGAATACTATGTGCAGCCTAAGAATTCTAAATCACAGATTCTAAGAAAGCATCTAAGCATCTACCTTGCTAGCCCCTGCTCCTCTAAATTTGATTTGATTTTACAAATCAAGGAATTGAGGGCCAGATATGTGACTTGCCCAAAATTACTGTGCTGCTTATTAGCAGGGTTTAGCTTGAACTCCAGACTCCTAACCCCAAGCTCCATGTACTTTCATGATGAAAAGACAGAGGCTAAGTGGGAGTCAAAGTCAAAGACCATTTTCAGGAAAGACATGAAGAGGGGGAAAATAGCCTTGTTCACAAAATCTAGAATAAAAGAACTTGGAGCCTTTTTCCTTAAAGCTTAAAAGAGAAAATTTTAAGGCAAATTAATAAAGTAATATTTTAGACAGCAAATAGTAATTTTAGGCAATTGTTATCCCAACAAGTCGTATAGAGTAGAAATATAAATAAAATCCAGAAAGTTTTAGACAAAGTCATAGAAAATACATTAATAATAAGCTGTTATTAAAGGAAGCTAGTAAGGGAATATGATGTGGTGCAAATAACAGTGGACCACAGATTACTGAGTTCTAGGCCTGAGTTCTGGCCCTTTCAGTGATCCATCATGGGACCTTAGGCAAAACTCTTTCTTTTATCTACACCTCAATTTTCTCTCTGTCAAATGGAGGGATTAGACTAGAACATAATTTCTCAGCGTGTGTTCTTTAGAACATTAGTCCCATGAAATTCTCTGAAAAAGGAGCTTTCACAGCCAAATGATTTCAACTAATGTTAAATATTTTGTTTCCTAGAGATTAACAATACATATTAGAGCGTTAGTACTCTTGGAAGTCCTAACATATAGAACACTGTTAAACTTTATTTCACACAGTACTTTTCAAATTTATCTAATCCCAGAATCCATTTTTCTTAGAATATTTTCTAACAGCTTATAGGAATATGGTTTCATGGAACCCCCTTTTGGAGAGCTGCATTCTTACTTTGAGGTCCCTGATATTGGTTAAGCCAGGGCTGGCATGCATTCCACAGTATGGTCTTTTTGATATACATTGGGTAACAAGAATATATGTTGGGAAGATTATGCACACAAACATATATACACACATGTAATGTGCACACAGAAGCACACAGATGAGAGATATCTTCCATATAATCCTCAAAATCTACTCCCAGATAGGATGACCTGAAAGAATTTAATTTCTGGGCTGTTGTGCTTAATGGGTTCAGCCAACAGGAGGCACTCTCAAAAAATTAATTAAAAAACGGTGAGGTCTGGGCTTCCCTGGTGGCGCAGTGGTTGAGAGTCCGCCTGCCGATGCAGGGGATACGGGTTCGTGCCCCGGTCTGGGAAGATCCCACATGCCGCGGAGCGGCTGGGCCCGTGAGCCATGGCCGCTGAGCCTGCGCGTCCGGAGCCTGTGCTCTGCAACGGGAGTGGCCACAACAGTGAGAGGCCCGCGTACCGCAAAAAAAAATAATAATTAAAAATAAAACAAAACGGTGAGGTCAGGATTATTATTCCTTTGGTTTCCTCTCTGAGAACTTGCCTTGACTGTTTGAGTCTCTCAATTGAAAAACACTGCTTCTTTCAAGGTGGCCAACTCAAAAGAACTGTCTCTTCCTCCAGATTCTAGCAATTGCTACCTCCCTTAGTCCTTCCCTAGGGGTGATAACTACTCAAGGGCTACTATCTTGGCATACTGTCCTAATCTTTGTTGTTCACCTACATCTACTTTTCTGTAAAAAGCCTCTGTAAAAAAGTCTGGTTCAAATTATCCTATATTGAGTGTGCTGTCTGCTTCTTGTTGGGACCCTAACTAATCCACTGTTTTCAACAGGTTGAGTTTTAGGGTCTTGTGGGTCCTGGAGGCATGCAGTAGTGGAGATCAATGGGCTTGGAGCGCAGGAGAAGGCCCAGAACTAGAGCTAGAGATTTGGGTTTCATTGGTTATAAGAGGAAGTGGAAGCTGTGGCAGTGGAAAATAATTGCTTAGTGAGAGTGTAGAGTGAAAGGAGGACTTAAGATAGAAAAGATCCTGCAAGGAGGAAACATACACTCTCACCTCTTGGAAAGCCAAATTATTAAGCAGATGCAAAAGTTATTTAATGAGCAAAAAGCCAAACAATAAGGAGGTAGATAAATTTGAAGGATATTTTATCCAGACCATCTCTAACTATTAGAAGCACTTTTTCTGGTGACTTGAATTTGGAGGTCCTTTAGATTCTTGTGGTGCTTAGACTTTCCTGGATACACACTAACACTCTGTTTCTCTGTGTCCATAATGATACCATCTCTTCCTGATTCGTACATTCTCCCTTCCAATATTGACACAACTAATAAAGCTATAACTAAGTCATTCTTTCTCCTTCAAGCAAAGAAATGTTTTCTCTTGACATTAAATATTCATTTCATTGATAAATTTTGATAACTGGGATCATCTCATTGCCCTGTATGTATCACAAAATATATCACTGCAGTGCTCCCAGCAAAATAAATTACCAGTGGAGACCTCAGTTTTCAGTCTTGCTAGTATGGGGAAAGTATTCTATCCCACAAGAACTTAATGCTAAGTTTATAAGAATATTCAACCTGGAGTCACATAAGGTCCTTAGATTAGCAATCAGGAAATTTGGGTTCTAGATATGGAAATAAACTAAATTTCAGTGTGGCTTTTTGCCTCAATTTTCTCATCTATAACATGAGATAATTGGGCTACTTTGATATTTTTCAAAATGTGTTCCTTGGAGCCCGAGAGAACTACTTCAGACAGTACTTCAGGAAGCAAATGGAGACTGAAAATGTGGGCTCTGGGTTCATTTTCCCACTTTTCCAAAGCAGCTCTGCTTTTTTCCCTCATAACCTTTGATTCCATGTAAGATTCCTTTTGAAGGAAAGACTTCATTGCAAAACCAACCAACTGACCGACCACCACCATCACTAATGGCTTAAAACAAACAAAAAAACAAACAACAACAAAAAAAACTAACAGCCTAAATTATCTTTGAGATCCCTTCCAGTGCTGACAGCTTAAAGTTTATAGATGAGGGCATAGAGAAGACTGTTCTATCTAAAGAGGACTGCTCTGGGAGATCACCCTTCTTGTTCCCAGGCATGGTCATTTTGAAGGCAGAGGGAGGCTATAGATGACTGATCTCAGCTTCCTGGTTCTGGTGCTGCCATAGTCTGTTTAATTCCTGATTGCTAGCTTTGTGATGACAGAAAGGGGAGCCTAGACATTATTATGTGTTTTTAGTACCCCTCCCACTGTGTAGTATTCAGAACTATGTGGGAAGATGTTACTATTTAGGTACGATGGGTCAGGCTCCAAAAATGGAAAGCAAGCAAACCTGAAATATTTCTCTCACAAAATTATGCTCTCTGATCTTTCTACTTCCATCTTTATTTATTCTTCTGTTAATTTGTGGTTGAAACAGGTCTAAATATAAATAAAATCTCCTCCAGCTGGTCATTATCTCCAACCAGATCCGAAAGTGCAGGGAACTGTGTTGCTGCCACCACTTGCTTTACATCTGGAATCTCAAAAGAGGAATTTTAAGAAGGACAATTATTGGCCTATGCTTCCTAACAAGAATCCTGATGCTGGGATGAGTGGAGACTGAACCAGAGAAAATGATGGCGATATAATTCTCTCTTCATTTTAACAAGGAAGCAGGTGCAGGAAAGATGAGCTTCCTCAAAAGACATGAATTGGTTGGCAGGAATGTGGTTTGCAAGGACGGTCAGGGAAAGACACTGAATGAGAACCCTCAGAATTTAGATCCCAGCTCCACAGGAATTTTAGAAAGGAAAAGTAAATTTGAGCACAATCTGCTGAGAGAAGCTAGGAAAAGATTCAGAAAATATGATGTCAGAAGATGCAAGTCACTCTTCTGTCAGGGCTGCTGCCTCTTTTCACTATTACTCCCTGCTTCTACTTATTCATTTCTGTGGGGCTCGGGGAGAAAGGACTAGGTTTCAATAGTGAAATCACCTTGGGCTCTGTAATATCAATTTTCAACTTTGTTCAGAGACCAAGGCTTACAGACATGGTGTCATGAATAATTCAACTTTATTTCAATAAACACTGATTTAAGTGCCTACTAAGTGTCCGACTGTGTGTTAAACCAAAAAGTTCACGGCCCAGTAGAAGAAAGAGTAAACAGAATTTCAATACAATGATAGTGGTCAGAAGAGTATAACACAGAAGCATAGAGGTGGAGCACTTGACTAGTTTCATAGAACATCAGAGCTGGAAATAAACAGAGAACATTCAGGCCAATTGTGTCTCCTTACAGATGGAAAAAGTGAGGCCCAGAATGTTGAAGGAATTTGACCAAGGTCATAGAGCCAGCCAATGGCAGATCTGAAATTCTAGTTAAGAGGATCAAGTTCAGTCAGTCTTCTGCCATTCTGCATAGACAATAAATTTTTGGCTTCCTTCAATTTGGGTTCTTCAGCCTATAAATTGTCCCATAATGCTGGCTTGGGAAAAAATCTAAGAGAAGATGGTGAAGGTTTTCTGCATTGTGTAGACATGCGTGTTGGCTTCCTGGAAAAGCATGGTACATCTGTCTCTGTGTGTCCTTTCTCTTCTTATGATAGGCATTACATGAACAGGCCTCACAAACAAATCTGCCATCACAAAGAAATATGCCTCAGAAAGAAATCTGCCTAGTACAGCACTACTAGGGGCACCAAGTTTGTCACCCAAAAGTAGTGTAATTCTGGGTGGGAAGGGGACATCTTGGATCCCCTTCTCCCTCCTCCACTTCAAAAATTGTAGTTTCTAATAGATCCTTAGGACAGAACAAAGGTAGATGTTTCACTAATCCAGTTCCAATGACAAGATTTGATATGCTTGTCAGGTGGTCTTTCAACTCCTGTTTGTACATCTCCAGTAACAGAGATCCCATTCTCCCTCAGAGTTAGACTTAAATCTCAGGACAAATCTGCTAGAAAGCACTATCTTATGCCAAATAGACTGACATCTGCTCCCCTGAAGTTTCTGCCCCTTTGGGGATATTCTTATTAGGTTGATATCTTCTGTCTTTCCAAGATTTGAAGAACACAATTATTTCACCTTGAGTTTTCCCTTCTTTAGGCTCAACAGTCCCAAGACTAGACTTAGATTCGAGCCTTATCCCTGATTATCATCATCTGGACCCATTCTTGCTTGGGCTTAAGGATAGAGTGAGGGGGAACATACTCTTTCATATATTGTTGGTGTGAGTATTAATTTGCAGAGATTGGGATAGTTATTTGCCAACATCTATGAACATTAGAAATATGGATACCATATGACCCAGGTACCCTGCTTCTAAGATTCCATCCCATAGAAACAGCAACATCTCATTCCCTCTCTAGCATTTATTGTTTGTAGATGTTTTGATGATGGCCATTCTAACTAGTGTGAGGTGATACCTCATTGTAGTTTTAATTTGCATTTCTTTAATGATTAGTGATGTTGAGCATTCTTTTATGTGTTTGTTGGCAATCTGTATAACCTCTTTGGAGAAATGTCTATTTAGGTCTTCTGCCCATTTTTCGATTGGGTTGTTTGTTTTTTGATATTTAGCTGCATGAGCTGCTTGTAAATTTTGGAGATTAATCCTTTGTCAGTTGCTTCATTTGCAAATATTTTCTCCCACTCTGAGGGTTGTCTTTTGGTCTTGTTTATAGTTTCCTTTGTTGTGAAAAAGCTTTTAAGTTTCATTAGGTCCAATTTGTTTACTTTTTGTTTTTATTTGCATTTCTCTAGGAGGTGGGTCAAAAAGGATCTTGCTGTAATTTATGTCATAGAGTGTTTTGCCTACGTTTTCCTCTAAGAGTTTTATAGTGTCTGGCATTACATTTAGATCTTTAATCCATTTTGACTTTGTTTTCGTTTATGGTGTTAGGGAGTGTTCTAATTTCATTCTTTTACATGTAGCTCTCCAGTATTCCCAGCACCACTTATTGAAGAGTCTGTCTTTTCTCCATTGCATATTCTTGCCTCCTTTATCAAAAACAATGTGACCATATGCGCATGGGCTTATCTCTGGGCTTTCTATGCTGTCCCTTTGATCTATATTTCAGTTTTTGTGGCAGTAACATACTGTCTTGAATACTGTAGCTTTGTAGTATAGCCTGAAGTCAAGTAGCCTGATTCGTCCAGCTCCTTTTTTCATTCTCAAGGTTGCTTTGGCTATTCGGGGTCTTTTGTGTTTCCATACAAATTGTACAGTTTTTTTTTCTAGTTCTGTGAAAAATGCCATTGGTAGTGTGACAGGGATTGCGTTGAATCTGTAGATTGCTTTGGGTAGTATAGTCAGTTTCACAATCTTCATTCTTCCAATCCACAGAACATGGTATATCTCTCCATCTATTTGTATCATCTTTAATTTCTTTCATCAGTGTCTTATAGTTTTCTGCCTACAAGTCTTTTGTCTCCTTAGGTACGTTTACTCCTAGGTATTTTATTCTTTCTGTTGCAATGGTAAATGGGAGTATTTCCTTAATTTCTCTTTCAGATTTTTCATCATTAGTGTATAGGAATGCAAGAAATTTCTGTGCATTAATTTTGCATCCTGCTACTTTACCAAATTCATTGATTAGCTGTAGTAGTTTTCTGGTAGCATCTTTAGGATTCTCTATGTATAGTATCATGTCATCTGCAAACAGTGACAGCTTTACTTCTTCTTTTCTGATTTGGATTTCTTTTATTTCTTTTTCTTCTCTGATTGCTTTTGCTAAAAATTCCAAAACTATGTTGAATAATAGTGGTGAGAGTGGGCAACCATGTCTTGTTCCTGATTTAAGTGGAACCCTCTTACACTGTTGGTTGGAACGTAAATTGATACAGCCACTGTGGAGAACAGTATGGAGGTTCCTTAAAAAACTAAAAATAGAACTACCATAAGTCCCAGCAATCCCACTACTGGGCATATACCCTGAGAAAACCATAATTCAAAAAGGGTCATGTACCACAATGTTCATTGCAGCTGTATTTACAATAGCCAGGACATGGAAGCAACCTATGCATCCATTGACAGATGAATGGATAAAGAAGATGTGGCATATATATACAATGGAATATTACTCAGCCATAAAAAGAAACGAAATTGAGTTATTTGCAGTGAGGTGTATGGACCTAGAGTCTGTCATACAGAGTGAGTAAGTCAGAAAGAGAATAACAAATACCTTATGCTAATGCATATATATGGAATCTAAAAAAATAAGTGGCACAGATGAACCTAGTGGCAGGACAGGAATAAAGACACAGACGTAGAAAATGGACTTGCAGACACCAGAGGTGAGAAGGGGAAGCTGGGACAAAGTGAGAGAGTAGCACTGACATATAACACTACCAAATGTAAAATAGATAGCTAGTAGGAAGCAGCTGCATAATACAGGGAGATCAGCAAGGTGCTTTGTGACCACCTAGAGGGGTGGGATAGGGAGGGTGGGAGGGAGACACAAGCGGGAGGAGATATGAGGATATATGTATATGTAGAGCTGATTCACTTTGTTATAAAGCAGAAACTAACACACCATTGTAAAGCAATTATACTTAATAAAGATGTTTTTTTTATGTAAGCATACTATGAAAGGAAATGCTAGCACTGATATGATTAAAGCAGATTTATGTAATAATACGGAAAGATGCCAAGGTACGTTAAGTGAAAAAAACTAAGTTGAAAATCAATATGAAAACAAATTTATATATAGATATCTTTATATGTAAACAAAAATTTTATAGGCTTAGGAAATATCTGGAAAGATACACACTAAATTACCTTTGAGAAGTGCACTTTGGGGGACTTTCACTTTTTTCCTTTATAAACTTATGTAAACTTATATATTGGTTTCAATGAGCATGGAGTACTCTTGGAAATTAAACTAAATTAAGGTTATAAAAAGAAAAGATAACTAAAGGAATAAAATTGATCTGTCTCCTCTACTCTCTCATTCACAACAAACACTCCAGAGGTATTTATACAGAGGGAGCTGTAACATAGAGTTGACTGTGGGCCCTGTTGCCATACCACTTGGGTTTAAGTCCAAGCTTTTTCACTTAGTGGCACATGATGACCTTGGTCGTTACTTAATGTCACTATACTTCAGTTTCTTCCTCTGTGAAATGGGGATAAACAAAGTACTTACTTCATGAGGTTGTGCTGAGAATTCAATGATTTAGTACATTTAAGCACTTAAGAGGTGATTGGCACATAATAAAAGTTTAATAAATATAAGTAGCAATTGTAATTATTATTACCTTATGATTAATTATTGTATATCTTTTCAGTTGTGAAGACTTGAAATACCCATCATCTTAACTGCTTCATTTTCCTCACTCCTCACACTAGGTCAATTACTAAGTATTGAATTCTATTAAGTCAAGCCAAATGCAATTCCCATTTCTCTAGAACAGAAGGGGTTGGTTAGCAACAATTTAATATACTTCAACCTAATACTGGCCCAGGATTTAACAAATCTTTTCATTCTTTTCCTACCATATGCCATTAAGTTTGGACTATTATAGGGTTCATTCTTCTAATTGATCTACCTAATGAATCCCTGGTTCTCTTCCTATGCTAATCTGCCTTACATGCATACCTCTGATGGAGTCTTCTTCCTAAACCTATTGATAATACTTCATCTCTGACTGTAGTCCACCAATGGCTTTCTATTGACCACAGTAGAAGTCCTCATTCCCTTTTCTAACATGAAACAATGTTCATATGTATGATAACCTCTCATGGATGTTCTCAGATTTTGGTAGACCTCCAAACAAATTCTGCAGGGTAGTAAAGGACATTCACTGCAGATTTTCGGGTGGGTTATTCATATAAGCATCTTACGAGATTGTGAGTAATAAAAACTGTAATTTATATTAACTTGGCTATTTTGCATGATGGTAAATGAGATTTACCTGATAACTTTTAGTGTTTTAAAATCATCTTCAGTATTTTTTTTAATGAGGAACACAGTTGATGAGAATAACCTGTTAGCTTCTGAGCAACTTGCTCAGAATTTGATTTGAAATATCTCTTTAACTTGTTTGAAACTGTTGATCAAGTCAACCATGAATTGGACACTCCTCCAACAAGGCATTGTGGTTTGCAATTGCTTTTGTCGTCACTCTAAATAAGCCTGAAATTTATAAAATCATCTTTGTGTTTATAATAATGTACATAGCACTGAGTATTTACTAGGTACCAGGTACTCTCCTCTGTTGTGTTCTTATTAACAGAAGCATTCATAGTCTCATCCTCACTCATGTGCAAAGTAAATGTAGGGGTCGTAGGCACGCTTTATTTATCTATCATTTTTTTTTCTTTCTAATAAGGAATTTACCTGAGTGTAAGGTGAGAAAAAAATGTGAAGTAACTGCAAAATTACAACTTACAAGTCCTTACAATCATGGTCACCAACTATGGAATGAATCAGGGATAAGATTGGGTAAGTATAAGAGTGAGGGTTATGTGTCATTCTTAGTAAGCTAGCTTATAAGTCCACTTAACATTCTCTCCTGCTCAAGAAAGCACATCAGAAAGAAAATCAGTGAAGATGGTATTATTATAGGATAACACTGAGCCTATTTTACTTGATTTTCTTTTTAAGTAAATCATTTGGAAACTTTGGTACTTTAACTCTTATGGGTAACAAATTGCTTTTGACATATCAGTGGATTGCAACACTGGGTCTGGTCTTCTGAATAACGTCCAAAGTTTTTTGGCTGGCTTTCAGGAATGCCTGTGTTCTGACCCTCATCTTTTGTCAGTACCTTTCCCATACCCCATGCTCTAACCAAATGAAGCTCTTCAGTGATCCTTATTTACACCAAGCCACCATGCTTTCTCTTCATATCAAGGACTAGTGTTGGAGCCAGAATTCAGTCCCAGGCAGGGAGTCTGGCTCCAGAATCTACATGCTTAACCTCTACATTCTACTGCCTTTCATATAGTTTTTGCATTATAATGATTGCTCTCTGGGGTGGGGAGAAGGTGGAATGTCTCTTTTCTGTGCATTTGTGTCTTCTACAGAAACTTGCATATAGTAGGTCTATGCACTTGATGCTTGTTAAATGAATACGCTATCTAGCTGGTATGGTAAAAACGTTAGAAGCATTTAAAAATAAATGTATTAAAGTTTAGGGAAGCTACATTAAAAATTGTACAGAATGTATTTTTGGATGAGACCCTGTGACAAACCAAAAAAAAAAAATACTACTGGAGATAAGAAAGCAAACTGTCCTGTGATTCACATAATCTAAATCCCTATCAGCTGTGAGAATACAGTTCACTGTTTATTGCTTTACAAAGACTACAGATGTCTTCTAGCATAGCTACTCCTTCGGGTTTACAAGTTAAAAGCTCTAAAACTACAATGAAATTTACACAACCACTGTTTTAGAATTGGGTGTTTCAGGTATAGTATATTTTGTCTCTTCCTTTTGCTAGTTATTTGACACTGAGTTAATTGAATGTCTGAGCTTTGCTTTCCCCACCTGTAATATGGGAAGAAGCCCACCACAGGGTGTTTATAAGGATTAAATCTCATAATGCATATAAAACACCTATCACAGTAATTTGTACTCCCCCCTCTCATAATATTTGCTCCATGAAAGCAGATGCTTCATTTCATCTTTCTTCACTGTGACATTTCCAGTGCCTAGCACTGTGCCTATCATAATGCAGGCTCTCAATAAATATGGGGTAAATGAATGCATGAACACTCTTTCTTTTCTTCAGACAGTTTTCTTTCCCAAATTTCCACCCTTTGCCTGGCTAATATCTATTCAATATTCGGATTGCACCTTCTTTGCAGCAAATAGCTGGGTTAGCTACTCTTCTTCTGGCTTCCCCTACTCCCTATTATTTCTCTTATGCCAGCACTAATCAGATTATTTCTCTGTGTAAAGGTTGAATAGACCCAGATCATAGCAGTCATTGAATGCTTACTCAGGCTGTTTAGACTTCATGTTGTTAGTTACGATGTATTTGAAGAAAGATATGCACGGGTGTATTGTGCCTTGAAAGGATATTTTTGAAAGACTGTTCTAGCTACAGTAGGAAGGATATATTAAAGGAGATCAGGGTTATCAGAAACCTCTGGGAATAGGGAGATTAGGACCAAGACAATGAAAAAGACCAGAAGTTTGCCAAACTGAGGATGGATCAGGAGCTGTCACGAAAAAAGAATTAACAGAGTTATATGGCAATTATATATGATAATGGAAGATGCAAACCATTTCAATGACTATGCTAAGATACTGAGTCTGAGTGGGTTTAGAGTTGAGCCAGAGTACTTCAAGGGGAAATTTAAGTGGAAATGATCAGCAAGTAGTTATAAGTTTGAGGTCAGCAAAAAGTTAAATATATCCTGATATGTTTGGAAGTCACCATTCTTAGAAGAACTAT
This sequence comes from Hyperoodon ampullatus, assembly GCF_949752795.1. NCBI lineage: Eukaryota > Metazoa > Chordata > Mammalia > Artiodactyla > Ziphiidae > Hyperoodon > Hyperoodon ampullatus. The sequence continues at coordinate 55,840,320 of NC_136913.1, forward strand.
GCTCCTAAGGAAGACAATGGAGAGGGAAGAGACCCCCAAGTGTGGTGCTACATATATGGTGACACCTAAAGCCCTCAGTTCATTGCTCTTTTCCAAGCTCAGAGAAAAGTTTTCTCCAAAAAGAAAATATGGCTAAAGTTGATGAAGTTCTGCCTATGTGCTTGTTGCTGTGCTAGGCCTATAGTAGGCATTTGATCCTCATGACACACTTGTAGTTATGTTACCTACATTTTACAGATGAAGAAAGAGAGGCTCAGCAAATTTGTATGCAGGTAGCAAATGGTCTATCTCATATTGGACCTCAGATCTCTGTGACTTCTTTCCTTCACACCAACTCTCAGAGAACATCAATAGACCTCTGTTGTGAAGATGTCCCCCTCTGTCCTGTATTCGTTAATTTTAAGGGTTTAGGAATGACAAAAATGATTGGAAAGAAGGTTGGCCTGTATGGATGTGTAGTGGGAAAAAGTCTCTGTGGTTTTCTATGAAGTGGTTGGGTTGAAAAGATCTACCGACCTCTGTGGCAGGCTGCCTGCCCACACTTCTAATATGTTCTGACTGCTATCAAGGGTAAAGGGACACTCCAATCCTTGATCTAGAAATGAACCTGTGCTTATGGAAGCTTTTGTGAGAAAAATAAAACTAACTTCAACTCTTCCCTGATTCTTTCACTACTGGAAATTGCTGCTTAAAATCATATTTGAAGGGCTAGGCTCTGTTTTGAGGGAAACATATTTGGATGTACCTCACATTTATGAAAAATTAAAACCATAATCTTAATCTGAAATGAACAATGTAGAACTAAACTTGAGTAATTTTCTATCTGTTTGTGGGGTTTGGAGAGCTGGCTTTCTATCTCTGAGGTTTAGTGGATAAATTTTGGGTGCTAGATTTTGTTGAGGACTGAAAGGGCCAGAGAAAAACATTATCTGGCAACATAGAGATGGGTTGAGGAAATGGGCCATGACAGATGGATTCTGGGAGCAATTCTCTATAGTGTCCAGTTTAAATATTTTTCTTTTCTACATTGTAATTCCTTTTAGGAAAATTTGTAAGACATCACAGTCTTGTGCTGCCTGTATCTTGGGGAATAAGGACAAGAGCCTGCCTCTACTCTGGGGTACAAGGATTCAGGAAAAACAATAGCCACCTGGTGAAGTGATGGTTAAGAGAGAGTTTGGGAAGAACAGCAGAGAAGTCTGAGGTTATAGATAACAAGAGACCACCAGGAAAGACTTATGGCAAATGTAAGCAATCACCAGGGTGTCTTAAAAAGAAGTAATGTGGAGAGTCAGTAACCATAGGGTTTATTCTGTCACCACAAAGTCCCCTGCTATTTTGGAAACACAAGGCATTCTATGGGTTGACACCATAGCAATTCTTGGCTAGGGCCTGTTGTCTACCTCTTTTTCCTGAGGCCATCTCCTCACCAGATCTGCAGGTTTCCTTCTTGTGTTTCATTGAACTTTGCTAGTGGCAGGAAGAAGGGAAGATTCTGGAGTTATCAGCCTGCATCATCATTCATGCCTGGCTTCCTCCTAGGAAGCTGGGGCGGGGAAGGGGTGAGCTGCAGGTTGGAACGGTAAGCTGCCCGCAGGCCATAATGAGAGACAGGGGGCCTTTGATCAGGTCCCCGTTACTGGCCTGTTTTTCCTCATTTTGGGGGGGGGTCTTTAAATTTTATTTATTTATTTATTTACCCATTTGGTCTGTGCCAAGCAGACACAGTTAGCTCTCTAAAGGTCACTAGGATGGAACCATTTGGCCAGAGCCCAATGCTTCAGCTTTGCCAGGGACACTCTGTTCTACTGTACCTCAGCACTGTCAAAAACACTCATTTCAAGCCCATTTTACTTATTTTTCCTTCTTTCTTTTTCTCTTCCTCCTTTTTCTTATTCCCACTTTTTTGGTTCAGATATTCTGATCATTTCTGTCATTCCTCTTTTTCCTCCTCCCATTCTTTGCAGTCTCTATACTCTTTTCCCCATACTTCCCTTTTGCAGGCTTGACGGCTTCTTCTTGAATGGACTTGAAGTAGCTTCTCCTGGCCAGTGGTATATCTCTGGGCCTGCTTATCTGAGAAGGCAGTAAATAAGGAAGAGAGCATATTTTCATCTCTAAAACAGAACTAAGCTTAGGCTACTGGTAAGCTCTTGGTAGAATGCTGAATTGAGGCAGAAACTGGTAAGAGGAGGTAGAGGAGCAACATTGCAGAAGGCGTCTCACTTGGAAAGAACTGAGGGCACGTGAAAGCCCTCAAACAGGGAAACTAGAAACTATATTTTTGAGTACCAGGGTGTTAAGCTAAGTCTGAGAGGCTTTGACACATACTATTTGTCATACCAGGATGACCCTATCCTCTTTATCCTCCTACCTTTCATCCTTTTCCCCATTTTGGTCCACTCTCTCTCTCCACCATCACCATGACCACAGCTCAATCCACTTCCATCAGTCAGTCCATGGTTTATTTGCCGCTTCTCTTGTCCAATACTTTTTTCTGCCAAGCCTTTTGCAGAACCCCTTCCAGCTCCTCTGAGGCTGCTTCTGAATCAGTCTCTTAGTGCTATAGTTTATTTCTATGTCTCTTTGTGAAACTTATGAAGTGGCATGAAAATTAAGACAAGAAAGGTCTTGCTGAATTCAAACACATAAGCCCACTTCCCAGCTCTCAAAACTAGGAATGTTTCTCCTGTCTATCTCTTACCATAGGCACCAAAGCTCAAGCCCACGGACTTGCCTATATCTGTTACCCCAGGCTATCTTCATGCAGGTGATACCCACTAACTCAATCCAAGGTCCTGCTGGGAAACAAGGAGGCCTAGTTTGAAAGATTAAGACTAGTATCTTCTGGAGAAAACTGGACCATAGGTGGGGAAGAGAGAAGATCTGTGAAGAAAGGAGGTAAAACGTTTGTATGCACCTTTATGGAAATAAAGAGAGGTAAAAAAATGTAACATGACAGATGTGGGCCAGATGAAACAAAAAGTTTTCTAATAATGTGGGTTCTTAAATAATAGCACAAGTAACTGTGAAAAGTAGCTGCACTTTTTTCTAGGAGGTTTTCAAGAATGAAATATCCTTGCTGCTTTGGGTAGATGGATGCTACACTTCCTAGGAGTCCTATAATTAGTTATTGACACTATATTTATGAAAGACATTGACAAATTGGAGTTAGTCCAGGGAAAGTTGATGTACAACTTAAGCTATAAGAGTCAAATAAACAAAAAATGGCTTGTTCTGGGAAAGACAGGACCCATAGGCAGTGTGATTACCACCTTCAAGTACTGAAATCCTAACATGTGGGAAAAGGAGTGGATATTCTTCACGTTCCCTAAGCATATAACTTGGATAAATGAAGCAAGCTCTATGGGGGTGAGAGGAGAGATAGTAAATGAGAATTGGGCCAGGCAGAAAGCTTGAGTGACCCTACCTTGTTAAAACCTTCTTGGAAGAGGGAGGGGAACATGTAGCAGTCAGAGTCAGAGGCTTTTTATACTACTCTGCCCTATGAAGGGCTTACAGAGCTAGAGAAAGAACTTTCACAGTGAGGTTAGAGTAGGTTTGATAATTAGGAGCAAATGTGTCTCAGCTCTCATTAGAGAAAGCACAGAATTTGAAATCAGACCTACTAGATTATCCTTCCTCTGGAATCCTTATGACCTCTTAACTTCCATTGCATGCCATAGTCTAGTCTCAATTCTTGAAGAGAAGGGATATTAAGAGTTTCCATCAACTGATGTTTTTCTACTCCTCTATGCTCATCTATTCCACTCCAAATAAGAGAAGGGAAACCTTGAATGAAACTTCTTCCATTCCTGAAATTCTGGGAAATCTGCTCAACATTCACCTCTATAACTTGAAGTATTCCTATAGGCTCTTCTTTCTACTTCAAATACCTTATTTTCCTATGTCAAGTCTTGCCCCTCCCCTGGGAGGCAGTTTTGTGCAATACAAAGAGCAAGGACTTTGGATCCATTCACAGTGAGACAAAAATTCCAGCTCAGACTCCCACTGCCTATGCAACCTTGAGTAAATAACTTCAATTCTGGGAGTCTTAGATGCTACATATATAAAATGGGGTAATGCCACTCATATGATAGGATTGCTGTGAGAACTAAGTAAGATAAAGTATTTAAAGTACTTAGCACAAACTTGAGAAATAAGTATCACTTAATAATTTTTATTTTAAATAAATATAATTGCTTTCAAATCTTTGCTTATCTTTCTGACTCCAGTCCCTTCACTCACCCTGGGAATTCCCTTAGCATTTGTCTCTATAAAAATGATGCTACATGGGCATATATACACTACCAAACGTAAAATAGATAGCTAGTGGGAAGCAGCCGCATAGCACAGGGAGAACAGCTCGGTGCTTTGTGACCAACTAGAGGGGTGGGATAGGGAGGGTGGGAGGGAGGGAGATGCAAGAGGGAAGAGTTATGGGAACATATGTATATGTGTAACTGATTCACTTTGTTATAAAGCAGAAACTAACACACGATTGTAAAGCAATTATACTCCAATAAAGGTGTAAAATAAAAAAATCATATGGTTCTTGCATAAAAAAAGAAAAAAAAAACATGTTACAATTACTTGGTATGGTTGTATGCTTGCCTACTCTGGAGAAACTTCATGCCATCTGAAAAATACATCATAGTATCATATTTGACTGAATCAAGAACTGTGTTCTTTCTAAGTCATTCTGGGTCAGTACAAAGATAAGTTGCCTAATAAGTCTGCTTTTGCTTGATACAGCCTAGAGTCAGGGTTTAATTTAAGCATTTGAGAAAAGTATTTCATGGGAACTAGCCATCTAAGCTCTATCCTAACTCCCAGAAGGAGTCAATCAGCAGCTCCAGTGGGTTGATTGCCTTGTTCTCAAGGGGTGTAGACCACGAGATGGACAATGGAAGGGACTAAAGCTGGTTAAAGATCCACACCTCCCATTTACATGCTCCAGAATACCTCTCCCAAAGACAGAACTCTCCACTGAGGAAATAGTGGAGAAAATTACCCTATAATTTGGTCTCTGGACATCCTCTGGTAATGTTTAAGAAACTAAGCAGGTGTTTTGGAAGATAAGCACCAAAGCACCAAGTGAAAGTCCTCTGTTATATACTTGAAAGTTGCTAAGAGAATATATCTTAAATGTTCATGCAACAATAATAATAATATTTATAATAATATTATTATAAATATTATTATGTGAGGTCATGGATGTTAATTAACCTTGTTTTGATAATAATTTTCTAATATATACATGTATCAAATTATCACATCATACACTTTAAAGTTACACAATGTTATATGTCAATTACAACTCATAAACCTGGAAAATAAAGACCTGTGGCTTACTACAATATTCCACATGATTGTGAGAGCTGGCATTACCATCAGCCACTAGAGAGACTCTGCCAATTACAGGGAAGTCTCCCTAAAGACAATTTTGGGTAGGGAAGCAGAGCTCATGGAGAACCAGGAACTCTTGATCTGGACATGAAAGGAAAATTAGGGTTCTCACAGAACTACAGGATGGAAAGTGAGAATGTGTGTGACGTGGCCAGGAAGAACATTTTAAGGATTGTATGATGCCCAATATCAAATTAATAGGGTTCTGCAGTGTGGTTCCTGCAAATCTCACAATAGCACATAGAGAATCACAGGGAGAAGGGAAAAGAGAGTCTTTTGGGGGAACAAAGACATGTAGCTGACCCTAGAGACAGAGAGACAGAGAGACAAATAGCACAAGGGGCTAATCAGATCTCTAAATGGTGTTAAGACAGGAAAGATAAAATCAACAGATAAAAGGAAGGATCCAAAAAAGTTCTTTACAGACTCAAATGATAGATCTAAACTCACAAAGCTAAACTCACATTTCTATAATTGGATACAGAAAAAGAAAAAACAAACAAACAAACAAAAAAAGCCAACTACAGGCTTATAAAATGGATGACAATGACCAACAGTGGGACACATAAATATAAACAAAAAAAGTAGGGATTTTAGCTCAATAGGCTGGAATAGTAATGATTTGGTTGTCCAGAAATCTAATTTTGTCAACATTGGGATGCATTAATAGAAGCATAATCACCAAAATAAAGTAATAATCTAACTTAATACAATTTTAGGTCTTATAATTAAACTGTCTCAATGATAATTTGAAGGATGCTCAGAAAAGGAAAACTAGACTGATGAAGGCTCTGGAAATCATAACTTTGGGAGAAACTACAAGAACTAGAACTATTTAGGCTGGAAGAGAAAAGACTTAGTAGGAAAAAAATAATAGCCATTTTTTATAACCTTTTGGACTCTCACATGAAAGAGGAATCATTCCTTCTGTATGTAGGTCCAGATGACAGGACTAAGCTCATACTGTTTAAGAAGGAGATATAGGGTCAATCTAAATAACAAATTGTCCAAGGGGATGAAAAGTTCTCCCCCACATTCAGAGGGATTGTTTTAGTTAAGTTCATTTTCACCCTCTAAGATTGGACCAGATTAAATTCTAAGTGAGTTCTACAACCCCTAAACAAAACAGAATTACCACAAGAGGGTTGAATGGGAAACATTAGCACCTTGGCTCTTTAATTGAATATATAAATATCATGTTTGGATCTAGAACCACGTTGGGGTGGGGGAGGGAAGGATTGGGAGTTTGGGATTAGCAGATGAAAACTAGTATATATAGGAAGGATAAACAAGGTCCTTCTTTATAGCACAGGGAACTATATTTAAAATCCTCTGAGAAACCATAATGAAAAAGAATACAAAAAACAATATATATATATATATGTATAACTGAATCACTTTGCTGAACAGCAGAACCATCTTGAAATCTGCGTAACATAAGCACAGAGAAAATCATCAAATTATGATAGCATATAAATCTTGCACATATATATATATACACACACACATATGTAACCCATTGTATAGACCAGTACTGTCCAAAATAAATATAATGCAAGTCAGATATATAAATTCAAATTTTCTAGTAGCCACATTTAAAAGAGTGAAAAAGAATAAGAGAAATTTATTTTATCAATAATATATTTCATTTAACCCAATATACCAAATATATTATACTTTCAACATATAATCAATATAAAACTATTAATATGATATTTTATGATCTTTTTTCATGCTATTTCTTTAAAATCTGGTGTGCATTTTACACTTACAAGACATATCCGTTAAGACCAGCCATATTTCAAATGCTCAGTAGCCATACATAGCCAGTAGTACTGTATTGAACAACAAAAATCTGTGAGCAGTGAGAAATGTATGCACTCACCTGGAAAGAAGTGCTAGGTGCACAGAGGAAATGTACAAACAAGGTATTATTATTTGTAAAACACAGGGTTTTGTTTGACAAGGTTTTTTATTTGCTTTCTCCTGACAACTTTTTATTTCCACTTTAAATCAGTGATTTTCAAACTTTATGGACCACAATTCACAGTTAGAAATTATTTTTATGTAGACATACACACACACACACACAGAAAATATCATGAAAGAATATTAAACTTTACTATATGTAATACCCTTTAATCTTTTATTTCTTTTATTTTCTAATCTAACCAATTTTATCCTCATCTATCCTAACCTATTTATTTGTTTTAATTCTGGACATGACTAAATAAATTGATTTCACCACCTACTAATGCCTTGACTCAACTGGCAATGTATGAAAGTTGGGCAGAGAGGGCAAGAGAGATGGACCTCTGCTAAAAGCATATCTGCATTGGGCCGAAAGTTAGTAATACATTAGCAAACTAATCAAGAATATGCTTGTGCCAGCAAAGTGTCTGGCACACAGCAGCTGTTCAATAAATGATAGTTTTCCTGCCTCCTCTCTGCCCCAGTAGCTCCTGTGTAAGCGACTCAACTTTGGCTGAATCAATTGATCTTTTGTCAAATGACTTAAGGATGAAGATAGAAGCTGAATGGTCCTGAGTTTGTTATGGCTCAGCCTGGGTGTTTATGCGGGTAGGGAAGTTTATGGGTGTGGAGATCACCTCAACTCTCATGCCACAGGAGAGAGGCAAGGTCAAATTTACGTAATAATCACATCCCCATTTTCTTGAAAGTTTCCACAACATTGGAAATAGTGTAACAAAATTTAGTATTGAGAAAAGGAAAGTGGTTAAGACTCTGCACTTCCAATGCAGAGGGTGTGGTTTTGATCCCTGGTTGGGGAACTAAGATTCCACATGCTGCATGGCATGGTCAAAAAACAAAACAAAACAAAACAGAAAGAAAGCAGGTTAGCTCTGAAAGCAGAATAGGCATGTGGCATAATTTGAAGTACACTGGAAAATCCGCCCACCAAAAATATTCCCCATCATATAATACAGGGTCCAAAATTTCACCAATAGAGATTCAATTTTTAGATCTTAGTCTTCCAAAATTACCTAATGAAATGTAGGAAGCAACATACTGGGCCTTAAATTCTTATCTAATAAGTCCTTAATATGTATCATAAAGATCAAGATGGGCCACTAGGGTGAGACATAGGGAATCTGGTAGACAGGAATAGGAGAATCTTCAATAGTTATGCTTTATTTACATTCTCTCTCTCAACAAGTTTCATGTTTTCCACACCCCCTCACAGACATATACATGTTCTTCTTAGGTCTGTCTATGATAGAATCTGGTATAGTGCATTGTTCTTTCACTACATAACATGAGCACTTGCACATACAGGCACATTTTACTATTCTTATATTGCTACTTAAGTACACTCATTTCACTCACCATGTCCTGCCCCCTTCATCTCTCCTCTCCTACCTCTCAAATTGTAACCATCTTTCAAAACAAACAAACCAAAAAAAAAAAACCATCTATTATACTTCCCTATGAAGACTACCAGCCTCATTGACCTCCCATTCCTGAAACTTATTTTAACTGTTAGAATTTGTTTCACATAAATCCACCCTCAATTCTGAGCTGCATGTTACACTGACCACACTCTCATTTATGTCCAAATAAGCTGTGTATTGTCTCCTGTCTTTTACCAGGAAGGGAGTTCTTTGGTAGCAGAGGCAATGCCTGATTCTTCTCTGTTCCCCACAACACACCTAGAAAGCTCATTCCTATAACTGAAGCCTCAAAAATGCTGGGCCTCACTTCTTCCCAATCTTTTGCCCCATATGTATTCCTCAGTACAATGCCCTACAAAACCAAATATTTCAGGACCCCAAATCTCCTCTCCTCGTGGTTTAAAGATGACTCAGGTTCAGGTTCTACCAAAAGTATCATGAAAGGGAAAAAAAACCGAATGAAGACATTTATTTTTTGTACTCCTTAGTGTGGATACATACAGCATACTGGCTAAAAGAATGTACCTTTGAGTCAAACTACTTATGTTAGAAGCCTGGGTCTGCCACTGTCCAGCTCTGTGACTTTGGCCAAGTAACCCATCCTCACCAAACTTCAGATTTCTCATCTGAAACAGAGGATAATTGTGAGAATTAAATTAGGTAGCACCTGTCATGCTCTTGAAACTGTACATGCCCGATAATTATAGCCATCACTAACACTATCATCAATGTCATAGACTGTAAAGAAATCAGGTGCCTGAGACTTCAAGGCCTATATCAGCATTCCTGACTTGGGTACCCTCTCCAGAAGTCTTTTTTTTTTTAATTCCAATCTTACTTTAATTTGAAATTTATTCTCTTTATTGCTGGTCTCCCTCTAGTACAGAAATATGTGTATATGTGATCCCTCTTGGATTAGCTTTATTTTACCCTCTACCCATATAGACTTCTGTGGAGTATACATAAGGGGCCTTCTTCATTTGTCACCCAAATCTTTAACACACATATTTTCACAGACCATTTGTCCAAAAAACAAACAGAAAGTGAACTATGAAAGTACATGCAGGATCTACCCCAGTCAAAGAATCAGGAGTTTTGTTTTCCTCCATTTTATTTTATTTTTTTAACATATTTATTCGAGTATAATTGCTTTACAATGTTGTGTTAGTTTCTGCTGTATAACAAAGTGAATCAGCTATGTGTATACTTCTATCCCCATATCTCCTCCATCTTGTTCCTCCCTCCTACTACCCCTCTAGGTGGTCACAAATCACTGAGCTGATCTCCCTGTGCTATGAAGCTGCTTCCCACTACCTATCTATCTTACATTTGGTAGGGTATATATGTCAATGCTGCTCTCTCACTTTGTCCTAGCTTACCCTACCCCCTCCCCGTGTCCTCAAGTGCATTTTCTACGTCTGTGTCTTTATTTTTGCCCTCCCCCTAGGTTCATCAGAACCACTTTTTTTTAGATTCCATGTATATGTGTTAGCATACGGTATTTGTTTTTCTCTTTCTGACTTACTTCACTCCATATGACAAACTCTAGGTCCATCCACCTCATTACAAATAACTCAATGGTCATTGCAGCACTACTTACAATAGCCAGGACATGGAAGAAACATAAGTGTCCATCAACCGATGAATGGATAAAGAAGATGTGGCACATATATACAAAGGAATATTACTCAGCCATAAAAAGAAACACAGTTGAGTTATTTGTTTCTCTACTTTAAATTGATGAGGAACCCTGGCTTATGTCCCCAGAAGACAGGACTAAAGTAGATGGGGCTTCAGAAAGAATTTAAAAGACTCATTAGAAAAGAGTTCTTGGTTCAGGGGTTGTAGGCTCATAGTTCATTCACCTAACCTGAATGCATTCCGAGGGGCAAGCTGGTGAGCTTTTTTCTTTTTCTACCAATATTTAAAATAATCAAATATGGGGACTGCAAGGGACCCTAGACATGAAGAAACCAAGAGCCAGAGAAAAGGGGATCTCTCTAGGATATAGTAAATTTGTTGTAAAATTGTGAAGGGAACTGAAGTGAATATTTATTCTACTTTATCATGCTGGAAGAATATAAAGCATACTCATCCAGAAAAAGAGTGGGGGGGTAGTGGTTTTCAAGCTTGTTATGAGTTGTATTAAGATTTTACAGAGGTACTTCAAAGACAAAGGTGGATCCTGACGGGTAGGACTCTAAGTCCTGCATCTCTTCTTCAGGGAGAAAAGCTCTTACTTCCTATAGTTTATATACTAGCTGTATTAGTGTCCTGGGGCCGTCATAACAAAGTACCACAAATTGGGTAACCTAAAACATAGAAATCTATTTTCTCAGTTCTGGGGGATTGAAGCCCAAAATCAAGGTGTTTCCAAGGGCATGCTTGCTCTAAAACCTGGAGGAGAGAATCTTTTCTTGCACCTTCTTAGAATCTGGTGGGTTAGCAGCAATATTTGGCATTCATTGGCTTGTAGATACATCACTACAATCTTCTGTTTTCTCATCGTGTTCTCTCTGTCTCTTCACATCGCCTTCTTTCTGCATGTCCGTCTCTGTATCAAAATTTTACCTTTTTATAAGGATGTCAGTCATGTTGGAATAGGGCCCAGCCTTATGACCTCATTTTAACTTACGTCTGTAAAGACTCTGTTTCCAAATAAGGTCACATTCTGATATACTGGGGGTTAGGAATTCAACATATATTTTTGGGAAGACACTATTCAACCCGTGTCACCAGCCTTCCATTTAAGAGTTTGTGAAATAAAAAGGAATTCCATGGCTTTAAAATCTAAATGGTTCAGAGATCTATCTAATCTGTCTCCCTTCTGTGATCTGACCAATGAGTTTGACATAGACATGGCTGCCATCCTTTGCAAAAGAAGGCTGACCAGCTTCTAGAAAAACATGTCAAGAAAGTGCTAACAGAACAGACACATCCAGGAGTTCTAGACTACAAGAATGCTTTAAGCCTTGTTTTTGGTGTACCTTGTGTTCTAAATGGAGCTCTCCTAATGGGCAATGTGGTTTCTGCCTGGGATAAATGCCATCCTTCTCCAAGGAAGGAGAGAAGAGTCCTTCCTGAATGTTGGTTTCCAGAGGTCTAGTCGGCTCTGAGGAAAGTGGTCAACTCTAGCTACATTTGCAGGAGAAATCTTCCAGAATACCTTTTCTCACAACCAAGCTGATAATTAATATCTAAAACTCAACCTTTATGAGAAGGTAGGAGGAGAGTGAGTAGACAAAAAGCCCCACTTTCCTTGTGCTTATGGAGAATTTTTACAACTCATTATATTTTTCTTAATTCATTTTTTTCATAAGGAGCTCATTTTCCAGAGCTCCTTTCTGTTTACTAAACATATTAGTTCTGAGCTAATTATAGCTCTGTAGTAAATGGCTTCAATATCAAATTTCTATTTTTTACAAGGAAACGATAAAATTCTGAGAGGGCTGTGGGGACCCAAGGAGAAAAGAGTCAATGGAGTCTGTGGGGAGTTGTTGTTCAACCAGTATAAGTGTTCAGTTATGCACGATAAATTCTAGAGATCTGCTGTACAACATTGTGCTTATAGTTAACAATACTGTATTGCATACTTAAAAGTTTGTTAAGAGAGTAGATCTCATATTAGCTGTGTTTACAATTTTAAAAAAGTCAGTGAAGTCTATACAATGGAGTGTATGTAAAGAGGTGTTTGGATGAGGACTGAAACTTAATTAATCTGAAAACTCAGATTAATGGGATTACACCACTCACTTGGGCTCACTGCATGTAATTAGGAGGTAGAACTGCCCTCTTCTTAGCAAGCTGGGGAAATTTCCACGACACTAGGCTTCTGGGCAGTTTTGAAGGGAAAATGATGTACTGCATGATATTGTTGTGTGGTAGAGACAAAATAGAGGCAGGGTGATCACTTCATGTTTCCTTAATCTCTAGGCTTGGCAATGGAGGAAGGTAGCTAGCAGGGAGTGAGGGAAGACAGCTACATTTAACCAGGTGGGGCCTGCCCCAGAGGCAGACCAATATATGTAGGGATTAGGGAAATGACCCCAGCTGGTTCTTTTCCCCAAGAAATCCTATAGTATCACAGGAAGAAGGTGCAAATGATAAAGTTTGTTATGGCAACCCTAAACTGAAAGTTGTCCACTTTCACTGCTGTTTGAATCTAGCTGCCCTCCCAAAGAACAAAAGCTTTCATTTTTACCGATTTTGTGCTTTCCTTGCTCCAATTTTTCCTATGACACGTAGATCTTATGTCAATTTAGGAGATAAAATCTTCTCAGTGTCAGTGAGAAAACATCAAGAGTATATATTCTGAGCACAGTATCTGACACATGAACAGTGGTGAATATGCTGAGTGCTTTGTCTTACTTCATTGTTTTGTTTTCAGTTCTCTACAGTAAGATACAACTTAGGTACTACCTTCTTCATATCTCACCTCTTTCAGCTAGGGTCCAGCTCTGCTGTCTGAAACACAGTTCTTGGGATTATTAGAACTTTCTGATTGAGCTCCAGTCCCATTCCTGTAAGTGCACCTGCATTAGCATCCTGACCCTTAGTCTACTGCACTCACTCTCAACTGCCCTTCAACAAATTCTTGCCGAAAAGAGATCCTTCCTACTTACTTCAGTTTTCAATGTGGCTTCTCTTCTATACCTTACAGTCTTAATTCTGCCTAACCTTTGCTTCGCTTTTGCTCAGGATAGCTATTGCTGTAGCTATCATTTTTCATTTTACTGAAGCCCTTCTTAAATCCTCAATTTTACTTAAACAGATTCATAACTTTTGCTTATCTCCCAGAATTCAGTCTCTTCTGGAAGCACCAGAAGAGGTGTCAACTACTTTCTAACCCATAGTTAAAACAAATACACCCGCCTCCATCCCATTTAATTCAATCTTCATGAGAGCACTTTGTTGAAGAGAATAGAACTACAGTACTTATAAAATATTTGTCTCTCTGTCTGTGTGTGTGTGTGTGTGTGTGTGTAGAGAGAGAGACAGAGTGGTCTTAGATCACAAGAATCACAAAACTGAATTTGCTTAACCAGTCTCCAATCCAAAAACTGGCAAACTTTTAAAAACGTATATAATAAATAGTTTAGGCTTTGAGAAACATACAGTCCCTTTTGCAAGTATATAACTCTACCTTTGTAGCACGAAAGCAACCATAGACAATATGTAAATAAATGGGTGGGACTGTGTTCCAATAAAACTTTATTTGCAAAGCCATGCTGTGTGCCCACAGGTCAGAGTTTGCTGACTTCTGCACCTACTCCACCAAAACATCAAAATATGTTCTGTATAGTTTTATGTACTAATGATAACAATGCTGCTGCTGCTGATACTATGATAAATAGCTTCTGTAGAGTACTGTGTGATGAGCCCTGTACTAAGCACTTAACATGCATTATCTCATTTAATCCTCACAAAAGCTCTATGAGGTTGACCCTATGTTTAGTCATATATTACAAATGAGGAAACTGAGGCACAGAATGGTTAAGTTAGAAGTGGAGTGAGAATTTGGTTTCAGTCCTGGCTCTGAAAGTATAAATGTCACTTAATCTCTCTAAATCTCAGTTTTCTTCTTCCGTAAAATAGCAGTAAAAGAATATGGTGTGTATATTGCCTTGTTGTGTATATACAAGTGCTATGTACTTTTTAACACTGTATACAAGAGTACTAGGATAGATGGATACAAAAGTATGATGAAAAGTGTTGTAGTGGTGTAAGTTATCATTATTGCTATAGCTAATTATACTTTGTCTCATTCCATAAAATTTGTGATAACATTACTGGTATATTTGCCTTTACCTAAATGGGTATACATTCCTCAGTATTTATTCTCTAAACAGAAATGGTTACTTATACTGGGCAAGTCGTTATTTGCAAGGTTGACTAATATCAAATATAGCAGGGATTCTGTCTTCCTCGGGGATAAGTTGACAGAATTGGTGGTGTGTTTATGTTTCATCCAAAGAAAGTAAGAATTAAGTGAAAGTCTCAATTATTTTAAAGAGGCAATGGACACCTTCAACACAACTTACCTCAAAACAATCTCATTATATTCCTCCCAAACTGGCTTCTATTAATGAGTTCCTTTTCTCAGGGAATAGCATAATCATGTTTCTAGTAACCAAGTCCAGAAACCTGTGTGTCTTCAAGTCTTATTTCTTTTCCAATTTTCCCCATTCAATCAACTTCTAAGTTTCACCATTCTGTACCAGGGCTTCATCAATTTTACTTGGACCATTGCTATGACCTCCTAACTCATCTCTTTCTCTCTACTCCAAGCTAGACTCCTTACTACTTCAAAAATAATCTTGCAGAAACTTGGCTTTGACCATATTTCTCTTTTGCTCATAAATCTTCAGTTTTTCCTTGACATAGCTTCCATGATTTAGGCACAAGTCCCCTTTATTTTTTCTCTATTTTTTCATGTAAACTTTATTATTATTATTATTATTATTATTATTATTATTATTACAACTTTATTGAAGTATAATTGCTTCACAATGGTGTATTAGTTTCTGCTTTATAACAAAGTGAATCAGGTATACATATACATCTGTTCCCATATCCCTTCCCTCTTGCGTCTCCCTCTCCCATCACCTCCCCTTTTGAACTTCTCCTCATATGTGAAAACCCAGTTATAATTCAACCCCTTTTGTAATGCTTTCCTTAAGCTCTATCCCCCACCATGGGTATTAATGCCTCATTTTTGAACATAGCATTTTAGCTAAAACATGTATGTGTAGGCCTATTTTCCACACTGGAGTATAAACTGAAAGGTTGTATGGTAAGCTCAATAATAGAACCTCCAAAACTAACCATGTCCAAATCCTAGGAACCTGTGAATATATTAGTTTACATGGCAAAGGGACTTTGCAGATACAATTTAGTTAAGGACTTTGAGATGGGGAGCTCATTTTGGACTATCCATGTGGGTCTAATGTAATTCCATGGGTCCTTAAAAGCAGAGTACCTTTCCCAGCTGTAGAGAACCAGAGAGATGGTAGTGTAAGAAGGGTTTGGCTTGCTGTGGCTGGCTTTAAAAACAGAGGAAGGGGCCCATGAGCCAAGTTATGCAGGCAGCTTCTAGAAGCTGGAAAAGGTAAGGAAGTGGATTCTCCCTTAAAGACCCCTAAAGGAAGAAAGCCCTGACAGCAACTTGACTTTCACCAAGTTATACCCAAATTGAACTTCTGACTCACAAATCCATAAGAAAAATTTGCAATGAGTTTGTGGCAATTTTTTATGGCAGAGGTAGAAGTCTAATACATGTTGTAATATCAGCTGACTCCCCAGCACCTAGCATAGTACCTTGACCTTGGGCACTCATTGAGTATTTGGACAGTGAACTGAGAAGGGAGTGTTCCAAAATATTTCTCCACATACATTAATAATATGAGGTTCTCCTTCCTGCCCAAGCCAGATTGCTTTAATTTACCATATTGTACTATTAAGGAACCCTCCAGCATGAGTTCACAGCAAATGGGTGTAGCCATCATTATTTAGTCATAAAACTCAGCCTATTCTACTGATTTTACCCTAGGCATCTGTCCCCAAGTTAATTTGCTTGGTTATTCTAAAGCATCTTTGCAAATCAAAGCCAAACTCAACATACACAACTGCAGTCCTTGTTGGTTGCTCAGCCATTTTTTGCCCTGTCATGCCAGAAGCTAAGAGATGTTACAGATGGAAAGAGGGATTCTAGCCTGGAGGAAGCTGTGTAGTATATTAGGAAGAACGCTAAATTGAGAATCAATAGGTTCAGGTACCAGTCCTAGCTCTGCCAACGATTAGCTGTTTGACTTTGGGCAAGATAATTACTCTATCTGAAATACAGTTTATTCATCTACTAGATAAGGAAGAGGTCTAGGTTGGTTGTTTTCAAATGATGTTAATATAGAATGCCTCCTGGGTTATGGCAGATACAGCCACAGGCCCTGGAACCCTAGCAGCTTTGGATTTGCCTGTGTATGCTTTTATTTGAATAAAGGGTTCCATGGGGAAATAAACAACTTGAAACACCCGGATTAGCTAATCTCTAAACTATTTTCTATTTTTGTCATTGAACAAGCTAAAGTAAGGAAGATGTTTTGTATAGCAGTAAAGAGCCTATGCTTTTGATGTGGACTGCCAGAGTTCAAAGCCCAACTCTGACATTACATATCCATGTATACTTGGTCAAGATCCTCAACTTCTCTATGTCTGTTTCCCCATCTGAAAAAGAGAAAGTAATTGCACTTACCCCCAGAATTTTGTGGGGATTAAGAGGTTAATTATGGTTAATATACATGAAGTACTTAGAAATGTGCTTATCACATAGCAAATACTCAAGCAAATACTCGAATGCTGCTTTGGGAAGACCAAAAGGGGAAAATAAATGCTTGTGCTTTGGGGGAAGGCTTTTACTTCATTTCACTCATGAGAAAGTGAAACCTACTCTAGAATGCCCTCCACTTAAACCTCTCCCTCCCTCCTAGAGGGCGAAAAGTGTTCTGGAAGAAGAATGAAAGGAAAAAGCATTCCAATTCCTTTTTCTGATATCTCAAACTTAGATTCCTCTTCCTCTTACTGTGTAACTACCCAAGGGAATATAGAGATAGAGGAGGCTTGGGAGCATGGGGTAATTACCAGGCTTCCTCAAATCTAGCTTAAGCTCCCATAGGGGAGCAACAAATATCTGTTGGATTAAAACAAAAGGTCACCTGTAAAGAAGTCTCAGTTCAGATGGGAAGACAACAGTTATGTGGGTTTTTAAAAAAATTTTATTGAAATATAGTTGATTTACAATGTTGTGTCAGTTTCAGCTGTACAGCAAAGTGAATCAGTTATACATATGCATATATCCACTCTTTTTTAGATTATTTTCCCATATAGTCCATTACAGAGTATTGGTTAGCTTTCCCTGTGCTATACAGTAGGTCCTTATTAGTTGTCTATTTTATATATAGTAGCGTGTATATGTCAATACCAATCTTTCAATTTATCCCTCCCTCCCTTACCCCCGGTAACCATAAGTTCGTTTTCTACATCTGTAACTCTATTTCTAACAACAGTTATGTTTAACCCAACACAGTGTTTCTCTAAGAGTTGCCTCTTACCAGTACATCAAAATTGCCTGGAAGCTTACTAAGGATACATATTCTTGTTCCAGATATACTGAATAAGACTCTTTAGGGGGAGTGGTCCAACATGGGAATCTACATTTCATTCAATTTTCCATGTGATTACTACTGTCCTAAGTATTAAAAGGTCAGTGAGAGGGTGGAAGGGAAGGGAACATGGAGAGAGGTAATGGTAAGAATAAGGTTTCTAGAGAAAGATTACCTAAATTCAAATCCCAGCTATACCACCTATTGGTTATGTGACCTTGAGGAAATTATTTTACCTCTCCATGCTTCAGTTTCTTCATCTAAAAAATGATATAACTAATAGTACCTACCTCATAAGATTGTTGTGAGAATTAAATGAGATTATTATATATAAAATGTCTAATATGGTGCCTGAAATATGGTAAGAGCTCAATAGATGTTAATTATTATTATAGATTTAAAGGGAGTGGTCCCTGTTGATGGTGGTGGAGAAGTGTCACTCTGTCACTTTTCTCAAGACAGATTGGCGGGAGGATGTCTGCAATACATAGTAACAGATTTCTTAGGTTAAGAGGGTGACATCCAGACATATAAGAGGTAGAGAAAAGGGAAAAAAACAACCACATGCCACTGAAAACTACACAATTTTCAATAGGTTCTTGACTCCTTTTCCAAAATTATATAACCATAAAAACAAGATCTGCTTTGTTGGCCATTGGTCAAGTTTGATTACTCCATCACAAAGATAACCTATTAAAAGTTTCCCCAAAGGAATGTGTGATATAAGCTGTAACCATGATGGAATCACTGTTTATATGCAGTCCTTAATATTTTTCTAACATCTCTCCATGAGAATTGGTGGCTGGGGTTAAGGGTAGTGATCAACTAAATATAATTTCAGACCAAGGGGCACCTGAACTTGCTGCTTGAAGGAAAATGGTCAATTACTTGTGAGCATTTTTTGTTTTTTTTTTGTGATGATGGTGAAATGCAGCCCTCCTTTTTCCAGACTAATATGAATTTTAGTTGCATTCGTTATAGTGTTGATAATATGGGGGAGAGTGATAGTTTCTAACTTCACTTTCCTAGTCCTATCTGGGGTTTTCTGACTTATTCTGGTGATATATTGCCGATCAGAAGCACATCCACAGACCATGTAAAAGGGGCAATGTCTCAAGTCCACAACCTAGAAATATGAGATGAAAGAATTGTAGCTAGTTAAAATAGAAAAAAAAAGAGGAAGAGCAGAAATGTCTTCTAGCAGCTGAAAGTTTGTCCTCTGGAAGAGAATGCTGACTTAATTCTGAAGTCCTAGAGAGAGCAAGAGCTGATAATAGGAATCTATGGGAAGATAGATTACAGCTCTCTGGAAGAACACCCTAACTGAACTCTTGGACAACAGAGCAATGGGAGACCCACTACACATTAGGTAATGACTTCCCCATCACTGAAGAAATTCAAGCATAAGTTGCTTGATTTTTTTCAAGAAAATATACCAAGTAGAACATAAGTATAACTCATATATCAGATATAAGGGTTCTTAACCTAGTTTCCCTGGATAAAATTCAGGGAATGCATAAAATTTGATGGAAAAATACACCTTTATTTATACAAACCTCTGACCATAACTTACTATTTCCTGCAGTATTGAATTTAGACAACAGTTTCAATAGTACTAACAGTATTTGCAACTTTGTTTCCAATATAAACCACAGATAATTTTAAATCACATTACATTTGTTGCAGATATCTTGAAATATTATGTATGCTTATCCCTACTTTGAAATTATGGTAGTTATTGGACTTCACACCAGGCCTCATTTTTTTTTATTTTACTAATAAGGAAACTCAAATTATTACTATGCCACACTAGTTATTTTGTATTTCAATATAATTGATTCCCTTTATAGCCCTATGATTTTTTTATATGTTAAAAATATTATTATTCTGAAAAAGGGTCAAAGGGGTCCAAGGCACAGAACTTGCTAAGATTCCCCAGATTAGAGGGTTGGCCTGGATGCTCTCTAAGTTTCCCTCCAAACCTGAAATTCTAGGATTCTAGGAAGCTAGAATGGCTGACAAGGAGAAACAAGTTTGAGATATAATAAGTATTATGGTTGGGTCTCTGAATTGCTGCCACTTAAAGTCAAGGGATTTTAATAAACATTTGAGGAAACAAGGCAATTTCATGGAGTTTGTGGACAGGGCAAATCAAGTCTACATTCCTTCCTGTTGTGAAGGAAGCCTAAAGCACACCATAATTAAAAGACCTCCAAATGGCGGATTCTTCTAAATCAACATTTCATGAGACTTGAACATTTGGATAAAACAGTCCATGACTGAAAAATAAAATAATATATTTGAATCATGGAAGGAGGAGTGATCTAATAAAAGAAAGCTATCACAGCCAAACACACTCAAGGAGACTTCAGAATGGAGTTGGGATGATTGTTAGCTGAAGGACCGTCCAGGTGAGCAATAACACTAAGAGTTACAGTGCTTCACACACTAGCTCATTTAGTATTCACAGCAAACCTGTAAGTGGAAGGGAAGTTATTCTTACGCTCATCTCATTTTATAGTTTGAAGGAACTGATGCTTAGGTTAAATAACTTGTCCAATGGCAAATAAGTGGTAAGTGGTTGAACTAGGATTTAAACCCAGGTCTGGCTAACTGAGTAGCCAAAGCTATTAACTATAACACTATACTTCTTAAGGTTTAAGATTAAAATGAATGTTGCCTTTTACTACTGGTGCATCCTTTGCCAAGTTAGAACCTCATCTTTAAAACGGAAACAATAAAACAACATTGAAAAACTGTTATGAGGAATTGAGATGACAAAGGTAAAGTTTTATCATGTAAAGCTCCTGGTAACTGTTAGCTTTTCCTAAAGTGTGTGCGTGATGGGGGATGGTGATGATTAAACAAAACAGTTTGCGTGTAAAGTGCCTAGCCCTGAGCCTGACCAAGCAGCAGGCTTCATGTGGTCAGAAACAATGACAGTTTTCTTTATTGAATCTTGAGCACCTGTAACTAGACTGAACACATACTATGAATAAATTAAAGAGTGCATACATTATTTTATTTAATAATAATTTCAAATACTACTCTATTATGGTATGAATGATCAGATGTTATCCCAGAGAGAAAAGTTCTTTTCTGCAGTGAGAAAGAGAAAGAGAGAAGGGGGGGGGGAAGAAAGAAAACTCAGACAATTAAAAGATGCAATTATGAAGATCTTAATGACTTGTGAGAGTTAAACAACTAATCTCTCCCCCTCCACATACTATCCGTTAGCAAGATATGTCAACTTTATCCTTCAAAATATATTCTGAATCTGACTAACTTTCACCACCTTCACTCTCCACGGCTAAACTGTTATCTCTTTTCTTGACAACTGCAGTGGTAACCTTCTTCCACTGATACTCTCCTATAGTCTGTTCTCAAAGAAACCAGAGTGATCTTTTATAAAACTTAAATCAGATCATATTTCTCCTCCACTTAAGTGGACGAATGCCACTATACTTAGAATTCAAAAAGCTCAACTAGTTGCCATAGTTGGCAAAGCTCTCCATGATGTATTCAGTGCTTACCCTTTGGATTCTGTCTCCTATGGCACACCTCTTGTTTATCACATTTCACTCACACAGGCCTTCCTGACAATGCTAGAATCCTCTCTTCTCATTCTTATTTTAGGACCTTTGTAATTTCTGCTCACTCTACCTAGAATATATAGCAAGTCCATTCAGGTTTCTGCTGAAATGTCTTCTCTTCAGAGAGGCCTTCCCCTATCATCCTATTAGAAACAACACACACCTCTTGTCACTTTTTTCCAACTTACTCTGTTTTATTTTGTATAAACTTAAATCTAGTAGGAAAGTTGCATTTTTATTTATTTACATGTTTATTGTGTCCCTACAACTAAACTATATGCTCCACGAGGAGAGGATATAACATGTTAAGAGTGCATATTCTGATAATGGTCTCTTTGGATTTGATTCCTAACTTCATGGCTCCATTACTTTTAGGCTTATGACCTTAAGAAAGTTACTTAACCTCTCTGTTTTTCAGTTTCCTCATATGTGAAATTGGATTAGTATGATGTATATCTCATAATATTTTAAAAAACAAAAGCAAACAAGATAATTCTATGCAAAGTAGTGAAAATAGTGTCTGACACAGTACATGCTATATAAGTGTTAACTATTTTTTATTATTCTCTTCTTTCTCAGAACTTAGATCATCTCTTGGAACATAGCAGGTGTTTAATAAATATTTGTAGAATGATGATGCATGTGCATTGTGGACTTGATTTTCAGAGTAGCTATAATATTAAGTGTCTGAAGAGCACAGAAAGGTTGGTGCTACTGACTGTTATCTCCTGGCATGTCAGAGCAATGGAAACTGAGAAGGAGAATGAGGACATCACTCAGAGAGGTAGGAGGGAAAGACAGATAAAGACAAAGAGAAAAGGAGAAATATAAAGAGTTTGTTATGAAGAGGAATGTTGAAATACTTTTCAGTTGAACCCGTTCGTCCACTAAATATTCAGCCCTCCCCTTATTCTCAGTAGACAGAATACCAAGGAAAATAAAGATCTGGTAAAATGAATTGGGAAATGGAGTTAGAAGAACCCTAATCACTTTCTATTCCCAAGAGTCTGAGATTAAATAAATGCCCACCACTGAGCCTGCCCTCCTGGTGAAAGCCAAGTCACTTGCCTGAATACCTGGGCAATCAGAACTGTGTATACAAAACCATTGCATAAGAAGTGGGTTGCATGAGATGAAGAACTTCAGAGTCATGAATGAGCAAAAGCCTGGATTCTATCCTTTGGAAGCAGAAGGGCAGCCTCCATCTCCTCTCCCTCAGTTTGGAATCTCCAGTCAGAGGATGGCTAGTGGCAGTGGTTGTAGGAAGGAGGCTATTACCATTTGGAGTAGTGAGGAAAAGTGTAGGACATGACCTTGCTATACAGTCCCTTCCTTTCATCCCCAAAGGAAGGAAGCAAGTCACGGGGTGAGCCCACCAAAGACGGTGTTATTTATTATTATGTCACAGCCCCCTTTTGCCACAACCTGGGACAATAAGAAGCAACCTGAAAATGAAGTTACTTCCATTTTCTCTGCTACACCTTAACTTGGCCCAATCTTAGTCCTATAAGGTTTTCTCAAATGATTTTCTTAACCCAAATATGTACTGATAAGGGCTTTAAGTTGTCACTCATCTCTGAAAACTTT